>NW_021938789.1:55074985-55328602 GCF_001715985.3 Manacus vitellinus | reverse complement strand
TAGAGCCCGGGCGGCTGCGGGGAGAGCTCATGGATAGAGGACGCTTGGCAGGATAACCCCGCGATGGCTGCTCAGTCGAGGTACGGCATTAAAATAACTTCGGCCGCGCTCGGTGCATCTCATTGAGGGGCTGCTCGTAGCCCGGCGGTGTTAGTGATGCCCTGGCTCGGGCACAGCTTGCTGTAGGCTTTTTACCCCGCGTCTCTGAAGTACATTTTGTCTGTATATTTTGTTCACCGAAGTGCCCGCTCCCTTCTCTCAGTGTAAACTTTATTTCGGCAGGGAAAACAAAAGTCTTAATCGCTCCCCGTCAAATGTCTCCTAGTCCAACAAGTTAAAAGCTCTTTGGAACTGATTTTCTTCTGAAACTGGTTTTCTTCTGCCCTATGGACTAGTCTGCTGTTTGTTTGTTTGTTTTCCCCTGTAACCAGCCTAGCGCGAATAGGTTTCTGTCATTGCTCACAGCAGTGTTTTAAGAGGCGGTAGATGGTTTCTGTCGGGTTGGGCTGGAGAGCTGGCCGGGTGCGATGGAAGCAGGTTGTGTCTGCTGGTGTGCAAATCTGCCGGGGAGGTGGGAGAGCAGAAAATGGTGACAAGAGAGGAGTGTAAAAAAGAGTTACGTAGTTGCCGTCAGGGAGAAACATTCAAGCTAAAATACCAGTCTTGGTTAAATACTTTTCAGCTGTGGTTATAAAGAAGCAACATCTTGCCTACTCTCGGGGGTGGGGGAAAGTGGGGGGAGTGTCCTATCTACAGTAAATTTCACATTCAGCATGGAGGAGGTAGCTTTTCTTAAGTTGTAGTACTTGATGGAGCAGTGCTATTTAAAGGACCTGTTAAATGCCTTTTTGCGTTTAGGATGCTTTAATGGGCATTTCAGAAATGCCACAGAGAGAAATTCCTTTTTGCTCTTTAGTCCCATACCAAACAGTCACCTTGCTCCCCTTTCCTGCAGGCAGGAGTTAAAAAAAAAAAAAGACTTAAAAATGGTGGCATATCCTACACAGAAGTTTGGCGCTCACAATGTATTTTCACAGTGGTGCTTTTCTGCAGGTTGGAAGCCAAGAGCTGGCTTTAAATTACATACTGGAGAAGGACAGAGCCCTGAGGTTTGGGGAGGAAGGAGGGGAAGACAGATTGCTTGTTTAACAGCTGAGCTCTTGTCAAGCTTCGATTGCCTGCTCTCCCTGCATGTGGGGAGGTTGGCAATACTTGACATAAAGAGTACTTGACAAAAAGGTAAAGGCTCAGTTTTTAACATATTTTTTTTCTTTTGTGTGATCGCTTATCCACATGATTTACTGGCCTGCATTATCAGCATTGCTGTAATAGGCCCGCATGCTAAGAGAGGACGCAGCATAAATCCTAGTGATGCTGCCTGGCCCTGGAGCTTGGCTTTGCTCCAAGGCCAGGGACACTCTTGATGTCTCAGAGGTTGCACAGTCATTTTCCTGGGTGGCAGGAGTGCATGAGGGAGCCAGGTCCCAGCAGTAGCCCCCAGCTTCAGCCAACTGGCTGAGAAAGGGCAGAGCTGGCAGTGGGACCAGTGAGCCACATCCGCCTGTAAAGTGAATGGTGCAGAGAATAGTTATGTATGTTGAGTGGTTCAAACTGAAGTGAGAAAAACAGGCCAAGGGTTGGGTCCACAGGGCCAAGTACTGCAGGGCAGGTGAAAGGACTGTGCCCCACACCTACCATCTGAGATGGGCATGTGGTCAAGACGTGCACCAGCCCTTCTGTACCCTCCCTTCTTATGCGTCATGTGCATTGGCTTTCGTGTTCGTCAGGATGCTGTGAGGTGCTCAAGCTGTAAAACTGCATCAGAGTGTTCCAGCATAGTGAGTAAGGAGATTACTCTGTATCCTTGAAAATCAGCGTTAGAGTAAAAAAGATTATTGCCCATTTTAAGTTATTTAAAGAGAGTAGGAGTGAATATGAGCGGCAGAAACGAGTCTGTAGGAAAGAGGCAGCATTTGCCAGAAAAGCCGATGCTTGTGGTATTTCTGTTTCAGTGGCACAGGTCCACAGGGGTATCCATCTCATTTCAAAAAATTTGTGCTTTGTGAATAAGTAGAAGCTTTTATTCAACAGTAAAGGATTAATTCATATTCATAATAAACAATTAGAGCTATACTGTGTGGGACTGAGAGGCAACATGTCTCCAGAATTCATTTGCCAAAACATGTCAGGGGTTTACTCTGCAAGGTAGCTGACAAATGCTGTGAGTGAGCTTTTTTGTGTTCATTTCCTCTTTGAAAAAAACAAACAAACCAAAACAAAACAAAAAAAACCCCTCACCAAACAAAAAAAAAAACAAACCGCTTTTTGCAAGCTCAGTAAATTACTGATGAGGTGGTGTGATACCGAGCACGGTAGGGTTTTGTGTATCGCTCTGTAGGAGGCCTTCGGGCACTTCTCCATCTGCTCGTGTGCGCTGTTTCTCATATGCTCTATGTTTCAGCTGGTGAAAGTGATGGGACGTGGGGGAGGATACTTGTTTGGAAACAAGAAAATCCAGCATCCTTTCTTCAGCTTCAGTGCTGTGATGCTGAGCAGCTCAGTATTTGGGTTTCACTGTTTTGAAGGGTGGAAGGGTAAGGAAAACAAGGTGATTAAATATGCCTGTTGCTGCTCTTTAGCATTTTAAAAACTGTAATAGTGATGACTGAGAAGCTGATGTGCTACTGGGTGCCATAACATTTTTAAAAATAGTAATCTTAAGAAATGATTATATGGTGGATTGGGTATGGTTTGTTTTCAGCTGTATGAGAATGATCAGCTTCTACCAATAGCTGCTGTAAATAGCTTACATCTGGAACTAGTAGGTGGAGAAACTCTCCTCCAGGTAGTGTTGTTTTGTGTATAATATAGGTTGTTAATTTTTTTTAAGTTGCTCACTGAGCCGTAGGTTTGCAGCTGTAGCTTTCTATGCTCTCTCTTCTGGAATGCACAGATGATCTGATGCCTGTAGTGTCCCCAGGCAACAGGGCTTGTGTCAGGTTTTTATAGTATATTTAGGAACGTATGAGCAGAAGCAGAATTGATCTGAATGAGAACAAGTTTACTTTCTTGTTGAGTGTGGTGTGATACTCATCACATGCCGTTGGGCTGCTCTGAGGTAGGGCAGGATCCCTAGGAGGGGTGTGAGACAGGCTGGCACCTGCTCTTACTACAAGGGATTAGGGAAGAGTGAAGACACGGCTCCTTAATGGAATGGTGGAGCCCATCTCTTTTCTGCTCCCTTCTTTGTTGAAATATCTGCTCTACTGCAGCAATTGCCAGCTGAGGATCTTCAGATGAATAACTAGGTTTTTTTAAGGTGTAGGCTGCTTTTCTCAGGCTTGTTAGGATCATTTAAAATTATCTGTAGACCCAGTAGGATACACTTATTTACAGTTGGTGGATAAACAAAATAGTTTATCATTTTGGATGCTAAGAATTTCTAGTTGTCATATAACCTGCCTTTCAGCCTAATCAGCAATGATTAGTATCATTGCTGGTGTGCAGAACCAGTGCAGTTTCCTAATCTTTGTACATAGGTGACTACAGTAACACAGTCAGAGCAACATGAAATCTGAGTGTTGTACTGTCATCCCTGCTGGGCTCACCTTCCTCCTTCTCCTGAGTCAGCCCTGCAGGTAAAGGTAATGATGGACAGCAGCCTAGGAAGCCCTCTATTTCCACCCCCTAGAGCCAAGTCGTACCAGCTAAACCCAGCAGAGCCTTGAAACGAGGCAGTACCACTCATTTTTGTAGAAAAAGGTAGTGCTGTGCAGAAATGAAATGTGGCTTTATCTACATTTAAGTCATGGTGAATTCTGAAGGGAATAATAACACTGAGGCTTTTCCCTTAGGAGAAGCTATGTTGAATAATGCAGCTTAAGTTTGTTCTATGTCATTTCACAGCTTTCCTGGCCAGGTCTAAAGACACGTTTCATAACTGGTTTGTTTCATAGGTCGAGTTGATACAGGCAAATGCCAGTATTGGTGATGCTGCATTCTGGTCAGCTGATGTAGGTCAAGAAGGGCTGAAACAATGTCTCATTGGAGTTTACCTGTCTGTCGAAAGCTAAAACATCCCTTGAAACCCTGTTGGTTTTGCTTGTATGTTGCTACTAGCCCTGCTGTAGAAATACAACTCTGTTTTCTCCAGAACCAGATGCCCAGATGATCCATGGCATGTTTTGTGGGTTTCTGGGGATTTTCAGTTCACAGTTCCTTATTGCCCGGACTTTCTGAGCCTGGAGTCTGTTGCTTTGGGCAGGCCTACAACTGAAACTCTCCCATACAGAAGAAAGAGATGCTTACAGAGCAGTGGATTTTTCAGGCAGGTTTGCTGGTGTTTTATTTGTTTGTTTTTGGTTCTTTTCGCAGTGAGAGTTGTTTGTAATAGGCCATTGAAAACTTTGAAATACAGTTGTATACAGCTCAAGTATGCCAGGACAAGGGAATGTTTCCTTAGGTCACATAATTTTCCTATGTCTGAATCTGTGTTATAGAGAGAGGTGTTTTCTCACTGCTTTTTATGAGAAAATCATTTGCTAGTAAAACTGCAAGATGCAGCATCAATAGCAGGAAACAAGCATTCAATGAACTGCATAAATTCTCCTCAGCGCTTTTCTGCCGAGTGTAGTCATAGTGAGTGACAACATGAAGCTTTTAAATGGCTTTAAAATATAATAGAAAAGGTGTCTTCCTAAAGTGCGTAGGCATGCTACAAAGACGTCTTTCTGCATGAGGCAGAGGGCAGTGAAGTGAGGAAGAGTTGCCCACCGAGTGCAGGATGTCTTCCTAAGGCCCGGCTCTGGCTCAGGGTGGTCGAGAGCTTAGAGGCTAATTTGCTTTCATTTGCTTATCTGGCTTGTGAGCACCATGACAAAAGAGTTGCCTGGGCCTCCAAAAAAAAAAAAAAAAGTAAGGAAAGTACTTATCTTGCTCAGTCTTGAACACAGCATGGAGATTTTATTTTTTTTTTCCCCCCCTGTGGTAAGTTTTTCAAATTTGGCTACTGCAGTTCATCTGTGTCTGTGATAAAAATTAAGAAGACACATGTAGCACTGTCTGGGGCAGGTATCACTCCAATGTTACCATAGGTGGATTAAGATAGAGCTGTATCTCTCCAGCAGAATGCTTTTATGGGGAACAGACAAGAGCTCCTACATGTGCTAAGAGCAGATTTTTCAGAGTTGCTTGTTCACAGGCAACTCAGGGAAGAGAAGTTGAATTCTACATCAGTACAGAATCAAGCAGCTGGATTCTGTGTTGGAAAGTGGTGAGAGGTAGAATCCTTCCTGCTTGTCTTCCCTCTCAACTGGGATGGCTGCTGTATGCAGAGCCAGCCACCAGCTCTCTTGTATGCTGCTGAGGTGCAGAAATTGTTGATCCCCTTATTTAACTGCATGGCTTATTAAAAGCACATTTGTTTTGCTGCCTTATTCTTGTATGAGGAGGGAGAGGTGGCAGACGGGGAGAAAAAGCAGGTATGTGGGCACAAAACTGAATTTGAGAAGGTGCTCTTCTCCTGTTAATACTTCAGCATTGTCAAGCTGAGGTGTCTGGGGAGGTTTGATTAGGCAGCTTTCGTCAGAAATGCCACATGCTTCATGAAGATGTTTGTCTTCTGGATTAGGTTTAGATATCGTTTAGTGCGTAGAATTGTCATTTTCAGTTGTACTGAATGTTTATTGTACTAATGACCTAAAGTTGCCTTTACTGTTGTTTTTACAATGCTACTGTCAGGTTAAGCGAAAATAATGTCCCTGCTTTAATTTTTAGAGGAAGTTCAACAAGCAAATTGTTAATGTTTAACCTCAGAGACAACAGTAAAAGTCGTTTTCAGGATTGCAAGAACTGTGGGTTTCATTTTTATACTTGTAAAAAAAAAAAGGGGGGGGAGGGTGGCAACAAAAAGCAACCACAAAAACTCGCCAAAAATAGCAAAACAACAAGAAACTCCCCTACCCCCAATTCACCAGAACCTAAGCAGTAGCCCTTTTTAAAAAGAAACAAAAGAAGAAACTCTCGAGCATATGGTAGTATTTTTATTCTGTGTATCTTTGCTTAGAATGCCATGTACTGTGTAATCTATAAGCACCAAATGATGTATTCAGCAAGGTATGATCAGCTCCTTCGTGGCACAGTAGTGTTTAACAGCTGGTGTGTGTATGTGAGGTATGTAAGAGAGCATTAGTGCACATGCCTCTTCCCCGAGCTGAGTTATGGGCATTGCAGTTTGAAATGTGGGTGTCTGCTAGCATCTGAAATTGAAAGGAATTTTTAAAATGTAGAGTAGTAAAGGGATATTTACATCTTTAAAGCACGTGGTAAGAAATTGCTTTTAGTATTTTTGTTCTTCTGCAGTTTGTAAGGTTTTGCTTAAAAAGATATTACTGAGATAATTCATCTTTGCAAGCACAGCTCAGAAACTCTCCCTTATAACCGATATGCAGCTATTTCTCCATAATCCTCTCCCCCCACAGGCTATTTTGGAAAAATCATCCTAATCTGAACACAGGGAATATGCTGGCATTTTAGGAGTGCTTTGGTGACATGCTTCTCTTTTCCATGTCCCCACAGCCCTCAGCAGAACAAGCTGTTCTAGGGAAGGTTGTTTTTGTGATGTCAGTAAGCCGTGGTTCAGCTGAGAACAGGCTGTCAGTCTAGGGGCCTATTTCTTCATAGCTTTGCTAAAATAATGTGTGCTAACAGAAGGATTGCACGGGCTATCCCTCTGTGCTGCAGAGCTGGGAGGTTTGCTTGGATTTTTCAAAGACTCCCTTAAAGTTGCCATTACCTGGAAGCTGCTGTGTCTGTCTGTCTGTCACTGCAGGCCTTTTTTACTGTGAAAAGTTGTGCTGGCATAGCTAAAAGGCAGCAAATATACTGCAGAGGTGAGATAACTGTGTTAGCTAAAGCTTAGTGTGAACTCCATGATAGTGGTGAATAAGGCTTCTGGGAGGATGGATATGGGATGATGGCTATAAGCTGTGTTTGGCCAAAGAGCTTTTCTGGACCACTGTGTCTCCCTTCTTTGTCCAGACCCTGCAGCTCCCTTGGAGCAGCTTAGTCTGCTTTGTCCAGCAGTTAATTTTTAATTGGTGAAAATAAAAACCCATCTCTGTCCAGGGGGACCATGATGTTTCCTGTAGTTCTACTTGAAAGTTTCTCCTCAATTTTACCTGGTTTTGGTTGGTCTGTTTGCCATTTTTTGGCTTGTGCCTCTCTTTAGTATTTGCTACTGGAAAACTAAGCCTGTTTGAAAACTCTTTAGTCACAGCTTGGCATGCAGTTAATGCTCAGTCTGTGCTGAAGGACAGTCTTGTCCAATGCACACCCAGATTTGAGCTACATCCCAGTCTGGAGAGGGAACTTGGATGTTTTCCCCATGGTCCTGTCTTGTTCAGACTGATGGGAAACTTATGACAGTACTTGAAGCAGTGCTTTTCCCTTTAAAAATACTTATTTTCAAAGCTTTAAGAACATCAGTTCAGAAGCATGTGAAGTTTAGATGTTTTTTTTTTTCCCCTGTGTCTGTGAGCATATTTTATGTACATTGATTTTTGAAAGCTCATTGTTTTCAACCTGTTTAGATGCTCTGTATCTCAGAAGTGTTTAAATATGTTTAAAGTTTTGGGTTTGATTTTGGGTTTCTTATTTAACACGTGGTACTCTGTAATTTCCACTTTGGCAACAAGATGAATGACTACCTTAATGTTTAAAGGAAATGTGATCACTTTGCTGAGGTTTTGGAACACCATTGACAATCCTTATCTGTTTGTAAACCCCTATCCATTTTACATGGACTGGCTTCAGCAGACTAATAATAGTCTTTCTTTGCTTAGCTGGGTTTGTGACCCTCCTAAGAGGAAATGCCTGGTTCTGTGTAAAGCACTACAGGGGTAAAAAAACTACTGGTCTAGAGCATAAGAAAATTCTGTGTAATCACCTAGATTTGGAAGAGACAGAAAAATAGGTAAAATTGTGTTCTATTCTTTGAGAAAGTCTAATCTGCTTTTAGAAACACCATAATAATGAGGTGTATTATTCAGAAACATGGGGTACTTTTACCATTGCATCCTACAGGAAAAGCAGTTGACTTGTACAATGAGGCATTAAAATCAATAGACCAAAATAACTTCCTAAATTGACTAACTTGGAAAAATTCAGTAACTCAGCGTTTCACCTTTGAAAAAAGACTTGATCATTTAGTGAATTAAGTACCACAAAGCTTTCCCCTGCACTTCTCTGTTTATTTGTAACAAAAATGAAGAGTTTACCCTGCGAAAAGAGAAGGAAAAAAACATCAACAGCTTTACTTCAGCAAAGTCTAGAATTTCCCTCTGAAGGTGGCCTTAACTTTTTGTTGTTGTTCCCTCCTCCTTCCAAAAACAGCTCCAAACTCCTGGTGGTTAAATGGCATGACTTCAGCCTTGGTTCCAAGTGAGCCTAATGAGATGGGATCCAAACTGGAGTTTCTGCACCTACCTTAGCATGTCACTGAGCATAATGAGTAGTGCTGTTGCTTGGTGCTGTGGTGCATGGACAGTGCAGCTCTACATGGGCAGGACCACAGTGGATTAAAGTGGATGGATGAAACTGTCAGTCTGCAAAAACTGATAACATTAAAACTTGGCTCCCAAGCTGCTTCTTCCATTACTTAAACATGTGAATCAGTCTGGTTCCTAATGATTTGGAAAGGGTGTTTTCTTTCTAAGTTAGTTAAGTAAACTGGATGAACTGACCTACAGAATATAAGTTTCCCTCATTGCACATCCCTTTTTCCTGTGTCTTTGGTGCACTGCTTTTCACAGCCAGAACATTCTTTCTGTAATTCTTAAATTAATGAAAGCTGTTTGTAATTATAACATAAACTGGGAATTGCAACCAAAACCTTCTTGGGCTGTGTTTTGGCAACTCTTTTGGTGTGTCTTGATGTTGTTTTGCTGTTTGAACAACTTGTGAGAGAATTTATCATGGAAACTGAGAAACTGTCCTTACTAAAAAAATCCAACCAAACCACCCCAAATCAAAGAAAAAGAAAACCACACACACACAACCCCCCTATCCTGTAATGCCTATAAAGCCAGATGTGATCTGGGTTAGTTTTTAAAATCTAATGAACATTTAGTTGACACTCTGTCCTTTGGGCTGAACCTTGTGTCGTTTTGTGGCCAAATACAGTTGTTTCAGTTCTTACTTAGAACTGACTTTAGTATCTGTGCTGTACTTAGTTATAAAGAGACATGTATGGAGCATATGGTGTTTCAGTCAAGGGTTCTGCATTCAGTACTGTTTCCACTCAACTCCCTTAAGAGTGCTTATTCCTATAGCATTCTGATTTGGCAATAATCATTTGTGCTAGTTAAAACAGTAGGGAGTAGGAGAAAAGGTCCTATTTTCAGCTATAGCAAAAGGAAACATCAAAATTGTGTTTAAAAATATTCTCCCCCCTTACCTCGTCCCCACCCTCCCCCCCCCAAAAAAGGTCTGATAGAAATGCAGTATAAAAGAAGGTATTGTGAAGAAAACTCTTCTTTCTGTGTCCAATCCCCATCTTCTGGGGAATTTCTTCTTTACTTCCCTGTTCCTTTGTGCATTGATTTAATATCAAGTTAGTGGTTTCCTTTTGTAAAAATTGCTTCCTTGAAAATGGGCCATCCTCCTCCCTTGCAGCCTAATGATGGAAAAGCACAGATGATATTGATATAAGCTGTGTTTACTTGAGTGTAACAACTTTAAAGACTGTTTGTGTACAGTAATCTGCCAAGTGAATAATGATTTGGTTTTGCTTGTTCAATATTTCTTTCTTTCCCCTAGAGAGGGGGAGGAAAAACCAGTAGCAGTTACTGGAGTTAATAAGATGCATTTAAAAGGTCTTTAATTAAGCCATGCAGTTTTCTTCGAAGGTCCTTGAACTATTCTTTCACCCCTTCCTCCTCTCTTTCGCTCGGGCAAGTGCAAGTAAGATCCAGTGCAAGTGAGGTGCAGGCACTGACTAGGTAGAGGTCTTGGATCCTTCTTACACACAGCGAAGTCTCAATGGAAAGTAGGAAACCAGAGGAGGGTTAAAATGGTTTGTGTGAGTTCGGCTGGCCAAGGGTGTGCTGAAAGCTGAGGCAGCGTTGAGAATCAGCCGTGCCAGGGCTCAGCAGGGTGTACGTGCAAGGTGTTGTAACAGCTGCTGCTCCAAATTTCATGGGTTACATCGTTCTCATTTGGGACCAAATTGTAGCCTTCAGCATGTACACTGGATTCCAGCTGCTCTATTCCCTCCACATCTTTTGAGAGACTTAAACGGTGTATTTTAAGGCGATGTGCTACTTTGGTGAAAAGAGGAATTTAGACCAGTATCTGGTTTTCTAGTTTCCTTTGGCTTTAACCTTTCAAGTCCAATTCAAGAAGGTGTTCCTGGTAAAGAGCTGTGCTTGAACTTGTGCTCAAAATGAATTCTCGACCTGGAGATTTTACACAGAGAATGGTTTTTGCATGTGTGTAAGCACGTGCTCAAAATGGATTCCTGGTTCACAATTTGAAACTGAGGAATGACTGCTAGGTGTGTGTGTGACAGAAGAAGAGATGTGGAGGAGGCAGGGATATTGACTTTACCATTTCCTTTGTTTTTTCTCTGTTGTGTGTATTGCTACAAGTATCACAGCAGGGCTGTCTTAAGTGAAAAAATGTGGAGTTAAGGCACAATATGCTAGTCGTGAAGGATTCTAAGAGTTGTTCTGAGAATGAATAAAGGGGAAGTTTCAGGTAGAATAGAAAAAATGCATAAATAGTGAGGCTCTGTTCTTTCCTTACTGCCATTTTTCAAGTGGCTTCCAGAAATACTTATGCATAACAAGTTTGCTATGCAGAATTCTACTTCTCTGTGACTGCATGTTCAGTAACTGTGCCAACTAAGCAATTGAGTAAGATGGAAAAGATGCAGAGTGTATTACAAAATGTGTGCTGAGATTTAGTTATCCTGTGGTTTAAAAAAAGAAGAGTTGTTCTAAGTCGCTGTGATAAGCTTGCATTTTCTTGAGAAATCTAGCTTTCTACAGATGACTTGGCTAGATGTTACTTGGGTTATGTGAGGTGTTGGAGGTGTTATTCACTGTGTTTGTGGATGCTTCATTAATGAATCTTTGGGCCAGCAAGAGACTACAGGGAGATGAAACAATCCAGAGTCAGTGCATCCCCATGACGATGCAGGAAGTTGTCTGGTTGGAAGCAGGTTGTTCAAGAGGCTTACCATGCTTGGCACTGGATGTAGCTCTAGGCACACAGGCAGGGGGTGAGGGAAAGTCCAGCAGCCTACCTGCAAAAAATTTAAAACATTCTGCAGAAGCTTGATGCAATGGTTACTCGTGGGCATCTGGTCTGTCCCTTGGTGAGCAAAGTGCAGACCTCCTGCCTCATCTTAGGGCCGTGAATGAGTACTGTTGGGAACATGCGTGGGAGGGCAGGGGATGAGGAACCCCAGGGAGAGGCAGTGCTGATTCATTCTCCTCCAAAACTGTCTGTTGCCACTGAGGACAGGAACTCAGAGGCTGTTGGTTGTTCACAATGACAATACTCATAAGGGCAGAGGCTGGAAGGGTGTTATCAGAGAAGGCAATGTATTCCCTGGAAGGTGTCCCGAGTCACCACTGAGTGGACAAAATGCTCCATATGCCCAGTGAAACTCTTCATGTGTATTCCTGCAGCACTTTCCTGTGATTTTCCAGCCTTGTCCACAAGCTTGGCATAAAATCACCACCGTTGTTTGGGCAGATGTGACTTCTTTGAGAGGGGTAGTTTCCCCAGAGAAAAGGAGAACTGGTTGAGAACAGTCTTCGAAAGATTCGATCCCCTAGATGGTTTAAACTGCAAATAAAACTATACTGAGCCTAGAAGACAATGAAATAAGAGCTACAACATAATTAATAAGTACTTTGATTGCTCCTTGAGGTGGCCAGTTTTTATAGATGTAAAATTTCCTTGATATTTCTTACTCTGCTCTTAGAGGCATAAGAAATGATGCTGTGTTTACAGAGGAACTCACCCCCACATAGGTGTCTGGCCAGTGACTTTTCTCCAGTTTCACCCAGTCTCTTGGCAGGCAGTCAACTCTTCCATTGCTCACCCACATTGGCCCATCTGCAAGCATGCTGCCTGTCCTCTCCCATGTTTTGGGACCCTACCTAAGAGGAGGATCTCTCTTATCGACCTGTGAGCACTGCCTGTTCTTCCTGGGCTGCTTCACCGGGGCTCTGCCTGACAGGCATCTGCTCCTGCTGTTGCATTACATTGTTTGCTCAAGTGTTTAACAAAGTGCTTTTAATGGAAACATAAAACCGGATAGAAATACAGAGCCTAATGGAATAATCTCTTAATTGCAGTGCTGCAAATGACTATTCAGCACATGATTACTGTACTTCCAGGGGGAACAGTGGGCAGGAAAAAATATTGAATGAAAGACACTAAACACTTCAGCTGCTAAAAATGATGATTTATTGCCAATCTGAGCATCAGGCTAAGCAGGGCAAATAAACTGACAATAGTAAGTGCTTTTGGAGGTAGAAATTGCCTCATTCAGGGTATTCACTGTGTGCAACATGTAAATTCTACCAGGATAAACGCACAAAGAGCGATTAATTAATAGTGGTGAGATACTCATGCATGCAGTGTCCTTAGGCAACCCAGAAAAAGTATTTATCAGCACATTGCCCAATTATTGGCAGATAACTGCTGGCATGTAGTAGTTTGCTACTTCAGCTAGAAAATGCATTGTCCCTTTGCCTCCCTGTAAAAATCATAGGTTTTGCTGTGTTACGTGGTTTGCAAAAAATCCCTCACGTTTTCCAGCAGCAAAGATGTGCTCAGAGGCACATTGCCATTATCAATTTTTGGTACTGCTGCAAGCCTTTCGAGACACATTAGTCCTTAAAGAAGCTGTGTCCATCCTTTGGATATCTCACCCGGGTTAGGCAGTGCCAGGTAAAAAAAAAAAATTAATTCAGTACTGAGCTGTTGATTTGGTGTACAGCTGAGTTCTCTCCAGACACAGAGCATGGCTATCAGGGAACATGTTCTCCAGGAGCATATGCTGCTCAGGGAGGCAAGGCGAGTGGTTTGGAAGTGGCCTTGCTGGTTCCCACCAGCACTCCTCTTTCCCATGATTTGATATGTGGTTTCCCTGTGCTGCCCAAGGACAAGGCCGCCTGACTTCGCCTGCCCGCAGAAGCCCCTCTGTCGCTCAGGCCTTTCTTTCCATGTTTGGGACACGCCACATGCCTGTTGGACTCACATTCTGGTGCACACAGATGCAGACCAAGCAGGTCAGAGAGATTTCCAGTGTTTGCAGTGGGTCTTGGTGCTGCCAAGCCCATGCTGCTGTCCCGTGGGAACTGGAGCTGGCTGTTGCTTTTGGTCTGAGCCGGTGTGATGTTCCCACTGCCTGCACACAAGTGTGGCTAACCATGGTGAAGCTGATCAGTGTGCTGTTTGTCATGGCAGCTTCCAATACCAAGGGGAAGATTAGGGGCTTTTCAAATAGAGATTCAGATGATGCAGGGGAAATTTTTCTGGTTTGTTTTGTTTTAATTTGAAAATCAGAAAGGTGTTGGATAAATGTGTACAGAATTGAAGAGGGAAAATATTTGTGGCCGTTTTATTATTATTTTCTTGAAGGAGAAGCTTTTCCTAGTTGCTAAAAAGTAACAGCTTGTGTAAATATTCTTAAAAAGCAGGAAAAATGAGAGATAAGATGTTTCAGAGTGTATTTTGGAGGGGCATATGCTTTGCAATGTGCATTAGGCATGCATCAGTACCTGCCTAATGCACCCTGTCATGGATTATTGCTCTTGCTTAGATTGAACACTTGCCAAGTTCTTTCAAATGACAATGAGATGCTTTGTTCAGGCTGATGATTCAAATGCAGTTTGAAACTCCAGCATATAGAGACACTAGGCTACAGAGCATGTGCACCTCTTAATAAAATTGAACAACAGATACAAACCATAGGAAAATTAGCAGGTGCTTCTGTGTGTGGATGAAAAAAAAATAGGAAACACTTCTAGAATAATTATAGTCTGGCAGAGGCTGCAGGAAAGACTTTTAAATAGGCTTTTCACCATATAAACAGATCTTTTCAACAAACATTGCTAATCTTGTTATATTTCTACGTAGTCCTTGCTATGCAGATAAGACTTGTCCAACCTGTTACTCAGTACATGCTGTTATGTAAGTGGAAAACTCAAATAGGAAACCTTTTAATGTGATGGGTTTGCTGCTAATTCCTATGAAAGTAGGAAAGAATCTAGCTCTTTAATATTCTTTAATTTTTCTTAATCAGAGTTTAGTTATGGTACTGGCCTTTTCATAGCACGTTGACTGATTTAGTCAATTGTTTGGGAAGGATTTGCACATAGAATATGTTTCACAAGAAAATTTATAGATTTGCTTACATGCTTAATGGGTTGCAGGAGATTAAAGATTCAGAAGGCAGAATTGCACTTACCCGTATTTCTGACACAGTTTCAAATCCTTATATTTGTAGCTTTTGCTTTTGTTATGCTTCACAGCAAATTAAATCACTGATAGCATTTCATGTGTAATTTATTATTTGAACAGCTTCAGGTTTGCAGTCATGAAAGCAGCAAATTTGAAGGCTGATGTTACATTCTTCTTTACACTGGGCAGTATTTGTGTTGAGCTGTAGGGCTTCAAGAGTATATGCTGGCCAACAGCTGGGATGGTCACAGAGGGCAGAAAGGAGGACCCTTCCAACCATGCAGGAAATCTGAGGTGAAAGGCTCCTGGGCTCTGCAGCAATCTCACTGCCAGTCTTGCAAGCTGTCTGACAGCGTTTAGAACAAACTGGGTGAAGTCAGGGTTTAAGGGAATTGGCTTACATGCCTTAAAATTGTGTGGATGTTTCTGTTGCCTCAAGAAGAGGATTGACAAAAACCGAGTTGAGATGTATGTGCATGTATTAGTGTGTATCATGCAAAGCAAGAGGAGGTAATGCTGAAACTGGTGCTCCACCTGTGTGACACAGTGAAGGGAGTGTGCAGGGGCTCTTGCTGGAGAAATGGTGCTAAGTTGAGCTGCGTGTGAAAGGAGAATGTGGCAATAGATGTATGTTGTGGCACCTGTGGATGACATGCAATGTGACTGATGGCCTTAGGAGCTGCTTGGCAGAGCATGGACAAGGTCAGCTGATAGCAGGCTCCTGCAGAAAACCAGTGACATGTTCACGTGGCTGGATGTACAGGAAATTCAGCTATGAGAGAAGTATTGTGTGAGAAGATGTTTAAAATGCAGACTCACAAAGCAGCTGCTCATTAAACGTTTCAGTTTTTCTTTTACTAATTATATATCTTGTTAAAATTCTTCTTTGATGTAGTGGAGAACAATAATATTGGGGTTTGTTAAAAAGCATTTAAGAAGTTCTGTAAAATCAATGGACAAAAAGCACATCCACTTGAATAATTTTAATGTAGTCCTAAAGTAGAAAATTTATGGCATTTGACTTTTTGCACCTGAAGTAAGCATTTCAGTATACTCCCAAAAACTGAGGTAGTAAAATACATTATAGGACTTGAATCCTTGATTTAACTTGCAAAATGATTTCACATGGAAAATTAAACACTGGTGTTTTTCTGAAATTTAACAGCTGATATCACCTGGTTTTTTTTCTTTTTTTACATTTCTGTAAACTACTTTTTATCTTAACCCTTTTTACTGAGAGAATTCTTTGGAAGGCTTATCATTTTTATCAGAATCCTGTAGAAACAGTAACTGAGTTGAAGGGAACCATTGGACTCTGCTTTACTGAGTACTTCTGTGCTAGGTCAGGAATAAAATATTTGGACACTTGGTGTGGAGGAACAGTAGGTCTAAGCAACCGTGGTTTTATTTCCTATAATCAGTAAGATGGAAATATGTGTGTGAATCAAAATCTTGTAATTGTGTTAAAATAAATCAATTAAAATAGGTTTGGGGAGTTAATATTAAAGGTAATTTTTTTTTCCTGATCCCTTAATTATTAGGCTCTTTTTCAAACAGTACTAGCTTGCAATAGCCTTTTTACCTAAACTCTCAGATCTCCAAAGTTTGCCAGTAAAGGGTGCTTCTTTTGAAGCATACATTAAAGAAATAGAAACCTGACTTCATCTTTACATTCCTTTTTTTGTAGCTTACAACTGTGAATGCAGTTCTCTTGTTGCCTTTAAACCTATTATCAGTAAATTGATTGTACTCAACAACAAAGAGACGTATTTCAAGGCAAAAGCAAATGAGCAGGTAGGATAGGTTTTATGTAAGGTAGAATGTAAGTTGTACCCTATTCATTTTCCCAGGCAAGCCTACAGCAGTTCATCCCAGGTGCTGGATTTCTGCCATTGAGATGAGGAATTCAGAGGCAGATGGGTACGGTGGGAGATTTCATGCACCACTTCACTGAAGAAAGCCTTCAGACTGATTGAGCAGCAGTTGATAACCACTTCTGACTGTTCAAGTATGCCTTGTCAGCGTTAGAAACAGTAATATTTTGCTAGTGGTGGGTGAGCTGATAAAACATGTAGATGCAGTGAAAGGGTATCCCTGCTCTGAAAGGCTTGCTGCTCACCACGTAGTAGTTACCCTGTTTCTGTGTTCATATAACTGATTTAAAGAGCCATAACAGAAAGATTCAGCATAGAGATAATAGCTGAAGCAGTGCACTGAAGTGCAGAGTGCTGGAGGATCCAGCCAGGCTTAACAAAGCTTGAGTTTTGGCACTCTTCCACTGATTTTACTTCAGTCACATAATCTTCCTGAGCTGGGGTTTGTAAACCAATACTTGAGTTAAATTTATTTACATATCTCAGGCTGACTTAAGCAACCAGGAGAAATGCAGGATGGTTTCATTGTGAGTGACATGTAGATAATCAAGAGGAAGAAACACTGTGGGAGGGTATAATGCAGGGCAGTCCATTCCCAAGTAGTGAGAGTTGCTTCAGGTTCTTTTGTCTTGATGAAGAGCAGAACGTGTTAAATTGAGTCTCTAATGGGTCTACTCACCTTAATTTTTCTTGCTGCCTTCGTACTGTCTGAACACTGACTTATCCAAACAAATTGCCACTGTGCTGCTCTAACATGACCACATGTGAGTTCATGTCTGCATGCTTAGTTCATAGCAGTCACCAAATGCTTTACCTACATTTTCATCAAGGGGAGAAAAATCCACCTTGCAGCAAGCTCCTGGTGCTGCAGAGGTAGGGTATGTGCTGCTAGAAGACTTACTGCAGCAGCAGCAGCTGGCACAGGGCTTGTTACCCTGCTGCCAGCATGCCTATGCCTGCCCTGTGGAGAGTCAGGAATAATGCAAGGTTGCATTTTGTTGATGAGACATTGTGTGACTGTGTCTGACCTTTAAATCCATAAAAACAAGAAAAGGTCACTTCTGAGGGAATCGTGGGTGACTCAGAGTCCCCACTCTGTCCGAGCAGGATCTGCTCAGCAGGGAACGCCGCTTTTCCATACAAATGGGTTCTCAGACAAAGCCAGGATGTAGCATGCTGTCAGAGGGATCTGTGTGTGCCAGCTGAGCTTCACCAGATTGGTCCTGGGTCTGGGAGCTCTCTGTGGGAGCACCTCTGGAGGTGCTTGGGGCTGTGTGAAAATGTTTGCTCAGCTGTGCAGCAGAGGAGTTTAGCTGTGTTAGTGGCAGACCGAAGCCTCCCATTTTGACAGAGAGAGTGAAGTTTAGAATAACTCGTTTTTCACTGTCACCACTGCAAAGTAAACCCAGTCATTCGAGCAAGTGTCCATCTGTGTCCTGACAAGGCCAACTTTTTGATCCTTGCTGATGAAGTGAGACAATGAAGTGAGTTTTTGCCTGCAAAAACTGCTCCTATGCAAGCTCAGTCTTGTCACGGTTGAGTCACTGCAATCAAGGCTACTTGGTGTGCAGCTGTGAGGGGGCTCTCCAAACCTGGAGAACTAGTCCTGCACTCAGGTTCCATCCTACACTGTACTTCCAGAGCTGCACCGTCAGTGCTGCAGACAAGGGCCAGCAACTTTGAATCTTTCTGTGCATACCCAGTTACTGAAATAGCACTAGAGTTGTAGGTCTTTACTCACCTACCCAGAAAGACACACATGCATGCCTTCAGGGCTGAAAGGCAGTCAGACCACTCACTTGGCTCAGGGAAATCTGGAGATGTGTGCCTGCTGTATACAGAACTCCTTGCCTCTAAAAGGCAAAGTGGTCAGGATTTTTCATTGCTCATACCTGGTGATTTAAATTTTTCACATTTCCTCCTTTGCCTGCCACATCTAGAACAAACAAAGCCTTAAATTCATCAACTCCTTGTCTGCTTTCCTTGTAATTACACTTCACACAATCACACCTTCTTAAAAGCCCTCCTAGTATATTTGCATTTAGATGGAGAATGACAGCTTTCCTGTTCTCCGTCTAACTTATAATTAACACCTTTTCTGACAACATTCTATTAACGTCAAGGTACATGGGGAGGGGCTGAAAGCCTGGGTTTCTTTAGACTTCATTTCTGCAGCATCAAAAGTGAAGAAACTACCATTTGGTTTGTTCAGGTGCTTCAGCTACGGCAACAGACTGAAGTGCTGTATAATTGTTATGTTTTTCCACATTTTCTAAGTTACTGTTAAGTGAGGCTGGACATCAGCATGAGCTCCTGCTTTTTACTGGGAGCATCTTTCTGCTAACAGACTGTTTGTGTGCTGTATTCTGACCTCTTGGGGGCTCACCACTTGGGGAGGGGGCCATTTGTGTTTCTTACTCATCATGAGGCTTTCCTGCCTCTGGCAATCAAAAACCTGTTTAGTATGATATTGCTATATTGGCTCTTATTTACAACTAAGTAAAAGATAACTTTTAAACATTTCAGTTCATGAGGTAAAGTAAAAGTTGTAAACTTTTCACTTTTTTGCCTTTTTTGAGTAGACATAAAGGTGCCTACTTTAATGGCATAAAGTAGACATGCTACTGTCAGTTATTTGCATCTTTAGAAAAGTCTTTTTACTCTTTTGAGACCTCAGTGGTTTGTGGACCATAGGCTGAGAAATCTTGGGTGTGTTTTCAAGTGCATAGCCGTTTAGGGTTTTTAGGCAGAAGTCTGTGAAGGATTTGTCATGTTTGAAGAACATCTGAGAGTTCCCAATTCCTGCCAAAGTCGCTGGGCGCTGCAGGGACTCAGTTCTTCTCAGGAAACGTTTGGGCTTACTTCTGGGAACTGCTTGAAGATGAAAGGCCTATTGATGCTGAAAGGAAGCAAAAACCTTTTAATGGCTGAGTAATGAATATAATTTTAAACTTGGCAACAGTGGTAGGAAACAAATAAATAAGAATTTGAACCCAAAGATTACCATAGGAGAGGCCGAGTGAGAAGATGATTAATGTTACAAAAGTAGAGCTGCTTTTTTTTTTTTCCTAGCAAAAGCTAACTTAGCTTCTGCTTAAGCAAACTGGCAATTCCCTTCTGCCTGTTTTAACATCCTAGCCTTCTCTACTTCAATTTTTTGGTGTAACCTAGAGGTCTGTGTATTTAAAACATAGGAAGAGCTGAATTCAGGATCATTTTTCCATATGCTTTGAAGGAAAGGTTGCAGCAGTGCTGCATTTTCTTGGAACATTATTTGTGATGAAAAATATTTGACTGAAGGTTTTTTACCATCATTGTGGATAAACAGGTGGGCTGTGAGACCTTGATCTCTTGCTCAGTGGGTCTAATGCTGCTCTCATACAGTCAATAGTCAGGGCTGGATAGACTCGATGAGTTAAAGGAGCTAGAGGAAACAAAATCTTGGCAAGAAAATTCAATTCATATTTCTTCAGTGTAAAGATGTTTATTTTTGGGAAGCATCTACTAAGGCTGACCGATGATGATGCAGAAAATAATTGACTAACTGTACCATCTGTTGCTCTTCTGCCTTATGTTTCTATTTTATCATTTGTGTATGTTCAATCTGTGTATCTTCTGCGAAATAGTGTTTGATGTGAAACAAATTTTAAAAATTTAGCAAGTCACAACTTGACAATGTTTCCATAAAAGAAAGGAAGCAAAGGTTGGGGCAACACATTTTTTTATGCTGTTTGGTATTAACTGTAATGTCCTTTCATTTGCTTGTCTTAGTCACTGTCAGGCTCACTGCTCAGGTGATACAGTGTGAGAGCTGAGCACAGTTGTGATGCTCAGTAACTTTCTGTGCCATGCCATTATCCATGCTTCTTTTCAAGCTGATAGGCTGAAAATTTAATCTTTATAGATTTGTAGGCTATATAAATTGGTGGCCATTCTTCCATGGAGACTTTAAGAGCAGCAGAATTGGGATGCTGCGGCGAGGCTGTTACGGTGCATCCATGATTTCCGTTTAACTGGTTTTGGGGACAATATGTCTTGCCTTAAACAAGAATACATCTCTCAGTCATGAGAAGTGTGGATCAGCAGTTTCTCATGATAAAAAATGAATCAGTTTTAATGACAAAACAGTTTCAGTAAATTTGTGATTTCCTGCAGTTGTACTCAAATGTTGTCTCTGTGTTTCAGAGGAAAATGTTCTGTGCGTTGAGAAGGAAGTGAGTGTGTTTGTGTATTTGCTTTGTAGCCTTTCTTCACCCCCCCCTTCCCTGCTCCTGGATAATTCCTTTTGACAGCACTAGATCTTTGCAATTAAAGCAGATTTTTATTTTCATTTTGTTTTCATGCGGAGAACACACAGGACAGGAGAGGCAGAATTTCTTCCTGCACCAGTCTATTTTTTGAAAATGCTGTCACGGGCTGGATTGTCACATAGCAGCATTTGAAACTCTGTAGTAAGGACTGGCATGTCACTGAGAGTGATTTCAGAGCACGCTGATATTCTCATGGCTTCTGTTACAGACCCAAGTCTGGATGATGATGTGGGTCAGGGTGCATGCTTTGCTGAACTTTCTGAACCAAATTTCTTTATTACAACCTGGGAGTATTTTACTGTTTCAGTCTGTAGCAAGGCATGATCTGGGGTTTTTTTTTGCTGTAGAGGAGTTTTGTGCATGTGTCCCCTAGCTCCCAGGCTCCAGTGTGCTTTGCGTGTTGGTGCTAAGCCTCAAGGTCTGGTTTCCCAAGGCATTTTTGCAAATCGGTAAGTAAGAGTTTGGGGGTGGGTTCAGTTATGAGGTTTTGAGGTTTTCTGAGATCCCATTCTAGGAAAGCCTAAATATCAAAGTGGCTAGTCTGGAGAGGTTCCTGAAGAAGAGAAGCTGGGGTTTGCCCTGCAGCTTTGTCAGTAGGGGGGTTGGGGCTCTGTCTCTGCGCAAGGGACGGCTTGCTGGAGCCGAGCAGGCAGTGTCTCTGCACGGGTTTCCTCTGCTGGCGCCTGGCTGGTCGTGGAGACCTCCTCTCCTCTTGGCACAGGTCCCTGCAGGGCCTGAGCTGACCGTGGTTCTCCAAGGCTTTCTGCCTGGCTTCCTAACGCTGACCTTAGGGTAGCCGTTCAGTGTTACGAGTTGCACTGTAACCCAGGATTTCAAAATCTTTGAAGAGCATGTTGACAAATGCCCTCAATGGCCAGGTTAATGGTGGGCAGGAATGGTGTTTCCACAGGTGCTGAGAGTAGGATATCGACAGGCTTATATTAAAGAAGTGGGCATTTCAGTAGACAGCAGACTCTTCTGCTCTGAATTCGGAATGCCATCTAGTGCAACACAACCTATTTTTTTTAAAAATAAAAGCCCCTGAAGTATGAGATGGGACAACATGCATGGAAACATGGCACTTACATGACAGAATGGAATTGAAATGAGTTTTAGCTCTTGTTTTCAGGTAGTTTAAGGTCTTGTCTGTAAATTAAAGGAGAGAGGGCTGCTGATCTCAACTGCATGATCAAGTAAGTAGCTACTCACTGTTTCTTCCCTTATCCTTCTGCTTTTGAAACTGCAGCTCCTTCTGTTCAATGAAGCTGGAGGAAACTATGGAACAAAAATAGCTTTGATCCAATTCAGACAGGGAGGCAGAGGGTGGATGACGAACCTGAACAGGAAAGGGGAGGGGAATGACCCCTCTCCTGGCTGCACGGGCAGCCAGCTGTGCATGGCCAGCAGCCTGGGCCACTAGTCACTGTGAGGGCATGAGGTGGTCTGCAGTGGTACTAAGGCATGACTAACCTTGCCAAGCAGTGCCCTGTAGTCCTGTGCATGTGTGAGCACCCATGTCCTCCAGGCTGCTCTGGAACAGGCACCTTTGTCTTCACTTAAACCTGCAGGAACTGGCATTATGGCAAAAAAGTGGTGTCCCTTCCCCTTGCCTCTGTCCCTTCCCTCTCTCTCCCTTCGCACACTCTTTAGAAAGAATTTATTGCTGGGAAGACAGCTTGGGGTCAAGGAAGGTTCAGGGAAAGAAAAGGCCTTTAGAGGTATTACAGCTGCTGTTTTTGCAGCAAGAGGCATGCAAGTTGTTTTACATTCAGTGTTGGGGTACGTATAGGAAACAGGGCTACTTCTCACTGTAAATATTATCGTTGCAAGCAGCTCAAGTGGTTTAGGTTTTCCTTTTGTTTGAACGTGATCAGAACCCCTGAGCAAAACAGCTTGATTGCTCTGAATTTGGATGCTTGCCAGCCTAGAAATAGAAGGACATCCATAATCCACATGGACGCAGGACACTGTTCAAGTAGAAGGCAATTTTCAGGGTCATAATATGTGGCCTGGCTTTCACTTAAAAAAATACATTCACTTAAAAAATCTTTTGCAAGCATACAGTAGTAGATACAGCCAAGATTGCTTCTAGTTTGCCTTATAATTCCTCCTAAGTTTTTGTCTTCTGTGGTTGGCATCTCCCACACCTGACTGCACAAAACTTTCCTGGCACACACAGGGCAACCGACCAACTAACTACTTATAGATAGGAAATTGCTCACATGCAAAATGACATCAAATGCAGAGGGGAAATGCTTCTATTACATAGTTTGTAACAGAAGGATTATGTATATTGACTGAAGCAATGGTCTGTGATTCCTGTTTGGGATTTTTTTTGTTTGTTCCTTTTTGTTTTGTTTTTATTGTAGATTTTTTAAATTGTTTGCACTGTTTGCAGAAGTGGGTACATGGATCTTACTGTACACTTCTGTTTTGCTATATTTGGAAACAGTTCAGCATTAGCAAAGTTGGAAACTATGCTAAATGTGAACAATCTAACCCCTGAATATGTTTTTCTGTTTTAGTGGTACAAGTACATCCTGGCTGCAGTTCCATATATAGAAATTTACCATCAGACAGCATCGTTTTCCAGAGCTCCCATTGATCAGGAAACCCCCTCTGTATCAGTCAGACCTCTTGGTTAACTGCTACAGCAAAGCCAGTCCTCTGCCTTTCCTTTAGGGATGATCATATTTTCAGGAGCTGATTATTGGTGTAGTATTTGGGAAAATGTCGCTGGTGGGGAAGACAGGGCTCTTCACTTGCAAACTCGGGCACTTGAGAAGATAAGTGTATGAAGAATAATATTGGAATTGTGTGTATACAGTAGACTGTGCAGTGGAGTAGACATGGGAGACGAGAGAGATACCTGCATCCACTATGCCTGTGTGCTTTTCCTTCCCCAGTGTCTATAAAGGTTAGAGCAAGAGATTCCTGTGGTTTGCAGTAGTATTTTAAAGACAAGGTGTAGTTGAAAGGGTCTGGTTTTCTGTGAAGTCATTCTGCTGTGCACGTGACATGGCTTTATTGGTGTTTTGATGTGGGGCTGGTGGAATTGAGTAATTGAGTGCATGCAGATGTGGCTGAGAAGGAACAGGGGGGTTTGACCTTGTGTTTTCTGAATTTCTGATACCTTTTTTCTAAATAAGTTTGCATGATCGCTTTAAATGCAAGTACATGGCTTTCTAGGTAAGCAGCTTTCCAGATGTCCATGTGAAGTGGAGAGTGAGTTTTTGAGCCTGTACATTGCCAAGTTGTATTGCCTTGTTTTTTGCCGAGTAGGCAAAGCTCAGTCTTTGAAAGTGGCAACACCTTCAAAATAGTGGATTCTCTTTTACTCTTGGATGACGAATTGGGGTAAAAGTCTGAAGGAAAACAGGAATGGTGGTTTTTCACATTAATCACTGCAAGCGGATCTGCCAGCTTATGTGCTTATCACACCCATTGACTCAATTTGTTTCACAATTAAATGGGTAGATAGTTTTTCTTCTCGAAGGATGCTATCAAGAGAAGAAATCACTGAGAAGGATGCACGCTGTATCTTGTGTGTCACATTACTGTGTTGTGCAGCAAATACTTGACATAACTGATTTGTCAGCTGTGACCACTCTGTGAATTACAAAATTACTTTCATTCTGGACATATACCGTTGTCTGAAAACCAGGGGTTCTGCACAAAGTAGGCACTTGTTGATAACACTAGTGTACAGTGTTAGTCATCCTTTCTTTCTTTCCTTCCTGAAGCTTGTGCAACGAGGACAGAAACTTGCTGCGTATTCGAGAGAGAGAGAGACGGAGTCAGGAGGTTCTAGAGAAGAAAGACCAGTTCTCAAAGAAGATTCCTCTCTTTGCAGAACCCTACAAGGTAATAGTAGGGGGGCATGGGGTGGAAGGAGAGGAGGAAGAAGGGTTGGGGGGGAAGAGGAGAGCTGTGCCTTCTGCATGGGGTGTAGCAGACTTGAGCATGGTACAGGCAAACACAGCATCTTCCCATCTACTGAACTTGAGTTCCTCAGAATATGTGCTTAAAGCTCTGCTGGCTGTGCAAGAGCACAATGGACTTGGGGTTGACCTCCTTTGAGGGAGAGTGCTCAGGAGCAGCTTGGCTGCCTGTCTGTCTTCAGATGTGCTTATAAAAAATGGATCTGATGTTAGTGTTCCTGAAGGCTGCAGGTGCACCTGCAAGCTTGGCTTGGAATAATTGATAGTGGCTACAGGAGTCCTATTTGCTTTGGAGAGATTTACAGGATCAAGATAAGCTTGCCTAACTTCACTCGTGGTGATGTATAGTGATTAAGTTAAGATCCTGAAGAACTGTCTCTTCTTGAGCTGGATCTCTTGGGGTGTTTTTGAAATTTTCACCTCTTTGTTCTTCTGTTGCAGACTAATAAAGAAGATGAGTTGTCAAGCCGAATTCAGAACATGCTGGGCAATTACGAGGAGGTCAAGGAGTTCATGAGCAACAAATCCTGTCAGAATCTCATAGGAATTCCGAAAAGCGTTGTTCCTCTGATCCCACCAGGACAGCCTGATTACCCATACTTTCCTGGAAAGACCAGCCATACATTACCATCTTCATTCCAGCACCCTCCCCGCCGTCCACCCGTGGGACCTATGGTTGTAGCACCTCGACCCCCAAGCCACTCCATTCACTACCAAAAGGCACAATCAGGAACAGAACCAGCTTCAGGTTTGCACACCAAGAGTCGCAGCTTATCCAACAGTGGGAGCCAAGGTCAAGGACGCAATCGTGGTGGCCGGGAAAGTCAGGCAGGTTTTCAGCACAGTCAGAGTGACAAGCCTGGGGATGGTGAAGGTTGTGCTCATGAACTGCAGGCCTCCCCTTTGCCACTTTCTCCATTACTGCCATGTTTGTTGTCTTCTCCAGTGGCACCCCTGTCACCTCTACATTCCAGCCAGCATATCAATTCCAGGTCACAGAACAGCAGCAAAAGTCATGGGCCGACTTACAGTCAAACAAAATCATCTCAGGACCTAGTGACAGGATCACAGGAGAAGGAAAGTCGGGACAGCTCAGCCATTACCTTGACCAGCACTGCTCAGCCTTCCTCTCAGACTTTCCCCCCATCTTTGACATCAAAAGCCAGTGCAATGCAGCAGAAACCAACTGCCTATGTCAGACCCATGGATGGCCAAGATCAGGCACCATTTGAATCCCTGGAGCTCAAACCTCTCATGGAGGAATACCACGAAGGACCTAATGAAGATCTCTTGGATTTGAAGGCAAAAGTCAAAGCTGAATTATCCAAATTGGAAACCCCTTCTGAGCCCAAGGAAGAACCCAATGAAGATATCTCAGATTTGAAGGCAAAAGCCAAAGCTGAACTATCCAAATTGGAGACCCCTTCAAAGCCTGTAGAGGTAAGTGCAGTTGTTGGGGGTCTCTGTTGCCAGCAGGATAACTTCAGCTCTGGGAGAACAGGTCGTCGCACAGCAGCAACTGTCAGAAGCAATGACAGCTGTACGTGAATGATCCTGTTTAGAAGGTGCATTTTGAGGTTGGCTTTTGATGACCTGGGTGAGAAAGCATCCTGTTTGGATGGTGGAAACAATGCTTTCCATGATTCTTCAGTGGATTCTTCCATTTTCTGAGTGAGGCTGCAGCAGGTTTTATGGTTTGAGAGACTGCTTCTGTGACTATGATTTTTGTTTTCCTCTAAGGCTTGTTGAAAAAGAAGGGGGAAATGATGCAGTGAGAAGGTCAAGTGGCGATGCAGTTAGTACATGCAGAGTGTCAGGACTCAATCTGAGTCCCAGTGGGTGGAGGCCCCAAATCCTCACTGAATATTGGGACAGGAAACTGTGCAGCAAGGTCTGCAGTCACCTGGGACTGTGAACACCACAGGATTCTCCTCAGTAAGTTCGTAAGATTTCACTTGTAGACCCATGGGAAAGTATGAATGGCTCTTTTCCAGGTTGAACCATTTCAGTTGGTACAGCAAGACTGAGGACAGGGTTTGCAGATCAATAGATGCAGTTCAAAACATATCACTGTTGCTGTTGTACTGTTTAAATGTGCTTGACAGAGAGAAGAAAACTTTGGAGAAGGTGCTATTTTTTTTTAAATTTTTTTTTTTTTGTACCTTGAGTTGATTAGAGGTTATGGGCAGCGAGTGGCAGAGACTGGCACAGTTGAGCTGCGTTTGATTCGTCTGTTGCGGCTTTCGCTTGAGAGAAAAAGAAAAGGACAGTGGACAGAGTGGTTGGGAAGGCTTCTCTGAAGATTTCCAAAAGCATTTGTCACTTACATTTCCAAGTTTGGACCCTGCTGGGAAGTCCTGTAGTTTCACTAGGAGCAGGTGTATTGTTTAGGAGACTATTAGGAAACATGAGGGGAAAGGGATATCTGGAACTATAATTCCTTCTTAACCAGAAAGTTAAGATGTGCTTCTTTCCTTTATAATTATTTTGATACAGCAAGATTGCTTACTGTACTCCATTTGTTTTTGCTGACCCCAAGACCACCTCTCTGATTTTGTCCTGTGTGATGGAGGCAGAAGCCTTGACTGGTAAAGCAGTGGGAGAGGAGGAGCAGTGCTGATGTACATATGCTGTCCAGCAAACACAGCTCTTTTTCCTGTGCCCTTTGAAGCCCAGTGTGAGCTGTGCCAAGGGACCAGCACACTGACCCTGCCTGCCTTGTGGCTTGGCCTCCCATGAGCTCAAGGGCACTTGGTTCCCTGGTATTTTTTTGGGGTTTTACTCTGCTCATCCTTCAGCACTGAGATTATTGCTATGCCCTATGGGATATGGGATCCCACAGTGCTGACCTAAAGCAGCTGGGCCAGAAGAGCTACAAAGATAGTTTTCAAATTGTCTTTTGCCACCTTTGTAATGAAAAGGAAGAGTGTGGTTGAAGTCTACTTTTCATGGAAAAGGGTGTGGATCATCTACAAATGGCTGTAGGCAATATCTTGTGGAAAATGAGAGGAAATGATCAAAACTACATAGTTGAGAAGTTGTTAATTTTTTTTTCAAGCTGAGAGATTTTATTTGCTTCCAGATAGGTTTGGCATTGCACATCACAGCTCAAAACAGGAAGTTCACTGAGGTCTGCATTTCCTTATTTGCCTGACCAGATATTTTACTCCTGGGGAGAAGTGAACCAGTGCAGGGCATCGTCTTCTATATTATCTTATTGTCTCATCTGCATTATTGTCTGTTTCTCTTTTCCCATACTTCTGTCATCTCATGTATCTCTGATTTAACATGAATTTCATTAGGGTGATGTTAGCTATAATGCTGTGTGCTGAATGAAACTTCTTTCTCACTTTCCATTGAGCACATGAGTCTGAGGCCAAATGCCCATGAAAATTCTACAGCTGCCAGTGCATGAGTAGCATTACTCATGCTCCTTCTGTTAGATCAGTGGCAAAGTAAGAACAGAATAAAAAGGGAATTGAAGATAATACAAAAAAAGTTTTTGCACAACCCAGGAACCTGTATTTAATTATATGCCTAGTCCATTTTGAAGCAGATAGATGAACCTTTTTGTGGATATGCTGAATGATACTGCTTTGATCCAGGGATCTTTAGGCTGTGGCCCCTGACAGTTTTCTGTGCATAGGCATTTTGGATAATGGCTCTGTAAGCCCTTGTGAAAAATTCATTACTTCATTTTCTGCTTATTTCAGTCTTTTCATTGTCACATTTGCTTACTTCTGTTTGGTCTTAATGATCAACATCTTTTTGATAATACAGTCCCTCCAGTGCTGAAACCTGGAGAGGGAGGAGGAAGAAACAGTGAGGTTGCAGCCCTGGCTGTGTGCCCTGTGTGCTGCATGAACAGTTCAGGGGTGGTGACTGCGGAGCAGGGCTGGGCTGGTTTGCTTTTAGGAAACATCCTGTGAGGGCTGCTGCACACAGGTGAAAGATTCACCCAAAGAAAGGATCTTGAGAAGGCTGACTGGGGGTCCTTTAGCTGAAAGGTCGTCCTGTTTAGTTTTTGGTGAAACAGAAGCTGCAGGGAGGCTCCTGCTCTGCCATGACCCTGTCAGTGAATAGGTCTAGACTAGCAGAAATTCTGCTGTTCTTCTCTCCTCCTCCCAGCAACTGGGAGCATGGCTTTACACATTTTATTTAAACTGTTTGGCCCCAGTTTACTGAACAGCCACATGCCAAATATGGTTCTTCCCATCATGTCCCTTGACATGACTTAAGAAAGCCATTTCCTCAACCACATATGTGTTGGCTAATTGAATTTCTGAGGCTTGTGAATATGTTATGGACAGCTTCTGCTCATGGGAACACTGAAAAGTTAAGCCTTCCAGCCCAAATAGACACACAGTTCCACTGTAGAGTGAATTAATCCACAGAGGATAACCATGCAGTGACTCACATCGCATTTGCATAAAGAAACTGAACAGCTCTTTCCGCTCTTTCCCAAATCAAAACCTTCACTTTCAAATGCCATCCCAGTCTCTTTAAGGCATCTTTCCAAATTTATTGTGAGCCTTAAAAATATAGCACACATGAAGAAGCTTACATGTACCCCTTGTCTTCATGTACCAGGTTTTACCTCTTCCCCCAGCACCTAAACAAAGATGCTTTTAAAGCCATTCTCTCTTCCCATGTCTTTAGGAGACCTGCAGCAGCAACAGAGACCCTTGTATTTCCTCCATTGACACGGTCTGTGATGTGTGAAAGGGAATTGGCTTGACAGAAGGACCAAGAAGCAGTGAGGCTCCTTTGAGAGAGATGTTTGTAAATCCTCAAGTATTATTAAGGGCAGAGTGTCTGGAGGAATGTACAGCCCTTGATGCTCACTGAAGGTTTGGCTTTGTTTTCCTGGCAATTTTATAAATGTTAGGGCATAGCTCTTTTTACCTCATGTAATGAGGCCTCACTGGACTCTCCTGCCTGTGAACCAGGAAGCAAATAGGGAAACAGCCAATTTAAAGTACGAAAACGACAAAAAGAAGCAACAATGAAGAGGCCCAGATGTGTTAAGTCTTTTTGGTTACACTGTATTATCCTTGAAGCACAGGGTACACACAAAGATCTTTGTGTTCAAACTGGGATTGCTGTCATTTGGGTTCTGTTCCCCTCAGTAAACACTTATGAATGGTCACCTGTTAAAACATGGTCGTTATATAGTATATGTAATGACTAAATACCTACAAAGAAGTTTGGATGACAAATATAAAAAGTCCATTCTAGTAAGTAATTTTTCACTGACTTCTCTCCATGGCAACTGAGCTTTTCTACTGTCAGGAGTTGTCAGACAGGTGAACCCTGTAGGGTAGAAATAAATATATTGTTTCAATCCAGCATCCTTTAGAAATGAAAATCTTTAAAGACAAATATATAGCGCTCTTGGCCTCACATAATGAATACACAATATTTAATATTAATCTGTTTTTATCTTTCTACCATGTATATTATACCTCATGCATATTTCTCAATTACTGAGCAGAAGGGAGATTGTGCTTTTTTTCCCCTCTCCCCTCTGTATTCCTTTTTCTGATTTATTTTTTTCCCTTGCTTTGCACCAAGACAGGTAACAAGATGTTACTTCTGTGTCTCCCTTTTTATAATCAGAAGAACCTTATGTGATTGGAGGTTTCCATGCTTCACCACAAGCATTAATTTGTCTCTTTGTTGGTGTGCGACTTAAAGCAGATCAAACATGAATGAGAATTGTTACTTTTTCTGACTGTTTTGGTTAAGAAAAGTTAAAAAACAGAAAAAGTAAACCTCAACTTCCCTATAAGGGCTGAAACTGAGCTATCTGATTTTCAGTAAACGTCCCTAACAACTTGTATGTAAATATCCAAAGCTGTGCAGTCCGAGGCCTTTCTCAGAGCCCTTGGGCATTGTGGTAAGTGTGAGCTGAAATGAATTGCAATCAGAGAAAGGTTAACTGTGGGATTCTCTGCTGCTTGTTGTAATACCAAGCACCCAAAGATGTATCCTTTTACTTGAGTCTTCTCCATGGTCCTTTTTGGCTCTCAGAAATGAAAGCCATTTTTCCCCTCAGTCTCTGTAGCAGCTGGGTTGCAGATACATCCAGAGGCAATGACCCTGGTCACTGCTCCTTGGGGTGGTTGCATAGACTACAGACAGTTTAGGGGTTGACAGAGGTTATGAGGTCGGGATTGCACACAGCTTTTGCATTTCTAGATACGTGAACAGATTCTGGCTCCTCTTGTTTTCTGTCACCTGATGTGCATGCAGTATCTTAAGAGAAATCACAGTCAATCCCAGGTGACAGGAGAGAATTGTATGGCAGTGCTGTGTTTCGTTCGGGTTTTTTTTTTTTGTCTAAACCAAGCTAGAGCATGCAGGTGTAGTTATGTAAACAGAAAAAGCTACTTGTTTTATTTGATTTAATAGGTAAATCCCATGGGATGCAAAGGAGGTTTTTCCCTTGTGTGCCTCTCCTTTGGAAGGAGCCACGCATTTTATCCAGGCTGGAAATAAACCAGCAATAAAATGCCAAAGCAGCTCTAATAGCTCACACGAAACATCCTCCACCAACCTGTTTGTAGATTTTTGAAACTCTCCGCACTGCTTCTTGCACAAGTGGAAAGTGCCAAAGGGACAGATGTTGCCAATTTGAACTGTACAGGGGGAAGGCAAATATTGCTAAGCAACGGAGTGCTTGAGAGAGCATTTTTCGGAGAGGAGCCAAGGGAGTTATGCCTGGGAGCACTTGCAGCTTCTCATGGCTCGGCGCGAGGGAAGAGATTAAAAGTTCTTTCCTGTCAGGGCTGACGCCGCCAGCACAAAAGACACCATAACCTATTGACACTGATTAGGGCTGACAAGGGAATGTATGAAAACAGGAAATCTCCCCTGCCATGTAGGAGGGCAGCAAGACATGTTCACGGAGGTAAGTGCACCAGGCAGACGTGGCACGGAGCCGCCTGTGCCAGGGCGGTGTCAGGAGTTGGCTTCGGCGGGAGGAGGTGAAACCCAGGCAGGCGCCGAGCGCCGTGAGGGCCAACGGGGGCCTTGTTGGGGTCCGGCTTTCACGTCTGACTGGGAGCAGGTCGCTGAAGGATGGGCTGGTAGGGAGAGGGGGCTGTTTCCAGTGAGTCTTGTAATTGCAGGCTGCCTCATGTAAATGGAGTTAACTTCTCTAGTTATTGAAGGATGAAAGATCTTGTAAACAAGGCGAGTCTTAAAACATCTGTCTGTGGTTGTGCTCCTCCCTGGCCAAGCAGCACTTCATAGCTAAGTGGCAGCCTGGAGGTCTTTCCTCTGGTGGTCCTGAATGCCACTGGAGATGTTTCCTCAGAGAGTGAATCTGCCCATTTCAAGCCTCTGAATTATTCTAGCCGTAGACTCATAGTGTCTTGTTCAAGAGATGTACTTTCGGGATTGAAACACAGATTTGTCGTCTTACATTGGTCTTTGCATTAATAATCTCCTAATGCTATTTTGAGCACCTCTGGTCTTTGATCTGATTCTTTGCATTGTTTGAGTGAAGGGAAATGGTTAGCACATGCTTTGTGTTGTATTTCTTACTTCATGGGAGTTTTTACTGGCTACCAGTGAACCTCAGTGGAAGTGGCATTTTGCAGCTTAGGGATGCTCCATAGGAATTGTCTGCATCAGCACGGTGATGTCAGTTATGACAAGTCTGGTGGTACTGCTCCTGCTTCTTGGGCACTGATCACAGCACTCTTGCCCCATACGGTGCTGCAGCAAGAAGGTGCTACACTCAAGTATTGGTCAGCTCTCTGGTTTTCAATGAGCCTTGAGGGGAGAAAAGTTTCCCTGCTGTTTGTGTGAGCTGGTACAGTCCTGCATGACAGAAGGGCTTCCTGATCTTCCCTGGTAGGGCATAAGATTGCCAGAGCTCGCCAAAGCTTGACATACCAATATGTTTAGTTTTTGAAATGAATTCAGCAAGTAATGGTATTCTTGCCCTGGCATAACATAGTTTGTTTTCTCTCAGTTATGCCTCTCCCACTTGTTTCCTTGTGTGGTTATTCCATACTTTGCAGTTTCAGGTCTCATTTTTTTATTTTCTCTGGTGTCTAACAAGGTTGCTCTCTGAATTATCTTTAACATCCTTTTCCCCTCCCAAGATTTAGATGCCAGTTTTCATCTTCATAATGATGAACATATATTACTTAAACAATAAAATAGTCCTTTATTGTTTTAAGCAGCAGAATATTTTAATTCTCAGTTGTAAAAGGTGATACTCCTAACTTTTTGATCACCTACTTTTCAACACACTGATTTCTCTTCTAAGCAGCATTAGCAGTGCTACACTTTCTTGCCAATTTGTTCCATTGGTCAGATGGTTCATAAATGTCATTTGATATTGAGGCCCTCTTTTTGCATGCAGTCAGGTGTAGCAAATAGTGCGAGACGTGATCTTGGCAGTCCCTCGTGCTCCCAGCAAAAGGTCCGGGTGCATTTCCCAGGGAGGCTCTGCCGTCTGCTCAGCTGCCTTTGCATATACCCAACCTCCTGGGAAACAAACTGCAGCTGACATGACTTTGTGTTTGTTTCAGACACCACAAGGGCTTGATGCTGGAAAGTGTCCTCTGCCCCCTCCCTTCCCCCCAGCTACCTTCATCTAATAAAAGGCATTACTGCCTTCTGTGAGACCTGCTTCTCCAGGATATTGAATTCAATCGCTTTGGCCTTTCTGCCCATTCTTCAGATGGAGCTTTTCTGGAATCAAAGGAGGAAGGAACAAGTGTGATGTTTGCTTTGGCTGCTAAGGAAATAGAGCTCAATAGTACTTGGCTTGTGGACTAATTTTTAACCGGTTATGAAACTTGACCTAAACTCTCATTACTTACAGAAACTCCAGTTTGGGTGACTTGTACAAATGTGCACTTTCCTTTGAAGTTAAATAGTAACTATTGCCGTTCAATACATTAGCATACAGCTTAGATTATGCCAAAGTCAGAAATATTATCTTGGCTGGTTTGTTAAGCTTCACGAAGTCAAAAGAAAAATGTGTCCATTAAAAAACCAAAAAAAACCCAACAAACCAACTTAAAGTTTTCAGATCTCTATTTTGCTGCTTGAATTTAGAAAGAATAGCGACAATATAGCAATACTTGCTTTTTCCTTTTCTTGGGAGACGTCAAGAAATTTAAGTTTCTGTATTAGCATAATTTTGAGAGAACTTATGCCTCTTGAATCAGAACCTAAATTCAAATGTTTGATTTAAGACACTTTTGAATTGAATAAACAAAGCACCCCCAAAGGGAAAAGCGAGTGAGCACTTCCCCATGATTTTTCAGGCTAACTGCTGCTGTATGTGTTTACAAGTATTTTTCTGTGTCTCTAGAGTGAGCCCACTGGCACAGTGACAGAAAACCTTTTACAAGTCTATTGTAAAATAAACAATGTGTGGAACGATTTCGTGTTAACACTGTGGTATATATTTCTTATAAAGGTTGTATTTTTTTAACTTGGTAGAAAAACACTGTTTTTTTAAAATATGCCTTGTGCACATTGCATTATGAATAGCAGTGGCATATGAAGAATGGTTTGAGAAGATGTAGGGAGAATTGATGTAACAGCAAAGTCATGTCAGATTCGGATCCTGCCAACCTACTCCTTCTTGTACAAGGAATACTTTGGTTTCTTTCATCAACCTGTCAGCTCACTGCTGTGCAGACCAAGTTGTAATTCAGACCTGGCTGAACACCATCTGTTCACTAAAGGTGAAAGGTGTGGTATATTCCACCTAAATGTTTTCACTTGAAGCAAGCGTTTTACTAAAGGTGCTCATGGCTGTCACGTTGCTTGTCTATTTGCAGTTTTGCTTTGTTAATCCTTGGCTGGATGTGCTGAAGGAATATCATCTGTGCTTCGCCAGTGCAGGGGACAGGCTGACCTCCCTTGCCTCCTTGGTGTGCTGTGCTGCAGAGCAGGGTCAGCTCCGTTCCTGCCCCTCTGTGCTAATACAGCGTTCGTGTTACCACAGTACGACTGCGCCTGTTTCCATAATGAAAGCAAGAGGAGAAGCAGTGTGGTATTTATGTTTCTGTTTGCTATGGTAGCAGTAACCCCTCGGGCATGTCCTACCCTTTCCTTAGACGTTTCCTTAGACATTTCCTCGGAGCCTTCTGTGGTGCACATGTAGGGAAATGCTTGTCCAGCTTTCAGGAGTTTGGGGATTGCATGCGAAACTATTGTGATGTAAAGGCTTTGCCTGAGAGGTCATAAATTGCAGTATGCAAAGGTGTTGAGCCCAATCCGTTGTATGGCTACAAATTATAAAGCTGCCTGCATCCCTGAGTATTTTAAACGGTTTGAGTATTTGCCATTGGTTCGTGGGAACTTTTTGCACAAATACCAGCACGTCTCAGTTTAATGAGATTGAAGTGTTTTGCTAAGGAGGATGAGTTATGAGGAAGACCAAACTCTTCCCTCTAAGCAATTGTAGATCCGAAATTAAGAGGCTCCAATGTTCTGCATTGTAATTGATCCAGAAGCAGCAAGTTTTCCAGCCATACCAAAAGCCTTCATTCCCAACTGCTCGTACAATAAAGATCCTCCTTCACTGGCAGTCTTCAAAAGAAGATGCACTGAATACAAAGAAAATATTGAGACAAACAGCAGGAGTATCACAAAAAGAGCAATTCCAGCGTTAGCCATGGCAAAAGAAAGACCAAGGATGCCATGACCCAGAATAGCATTGCTCAGATTAAATACTGACATTCCAAAGAAAGTAGTACCCGGAGTTTCATATTTCTTCTTTCCAAGATTGGAGTCGAGCAAGAAATTTTGGTTTTCTGGATCAATGTCTGCATAGTGGCTCTTCATGGCAGACGTCTTGGTGGGGTACAGGTAGCTGAAGTCGTCGCTGTTGGAGCTGGAGCTGTCCTCGTGGGGGGAGATGTAGAACTTGCCCATCTCGTTGCTGCTCATGCTGGCAGGGCTGCTCCTGTCCTTGCTGCGCCTGCCAACACAAGAGTGGAGGAGGGAGAGGGCGATCTCCTCCCCAGAAAGTTCCTCTGTAGGTGGGTCAAACCTCTCCGATGAAATCCGAGCAGGTCCGGGCTGGGGGCAGAACAGGACGCAAGAAACGGAGGCAAGCCGTGGCCAGAAAACAGCCAGGTGACCAGGCCGAAAACAGAGTGAACCTCTGACCCCTCAAACACTCACCTTGCCTGAGTTAAGGCAAAAGTGAAGTGTCTCGTTTCCGAGGAGAGAAGGAAAAAAAACTCATCACCCCTCCCCACAGTTTTTAGGAGGCCCATCAGCTTGGAATGCAGGCCTGCTAGTTAGTTCTTTTGTATGGATCTAGCACCCAAGGCAAACCGCCCTCCCCCATTCAACATCTTTCTTTTACAGTGAGGGAGGGGAAAGAAAAATTCCCTGCTTGGTTTTTTAGAACAAGTAAACCTACAGGCTACAGGCTGAGGGCAGAGTGGCTGGAGAGCAGCCAGGCAGAAAACAGGCTGGGCACAGAGTGGCTGGAGAGCAGCCAGGCAGAAAGGGACCTGAGAGTTTGGGTTGACAGGAAGCTGAACATGAGCCCAGGTGGCCAGCAGTGTGCCCAGGTGGCCAAGAAGGCCAATGGCATCCTGGCCTGGATCAGGAACAGTGATTCTTCCCCTGTACTCAGCGCTGGTGAGGCCTCACCTGGAGTTTGCAACCTTTGTTGCCCCAAAGCTGCTTCAGGAAAAGATACAGAAAGCTTTCTTCTTAGGCAGAGGTTGGTTGGTGTCTTGGTGCTTCTTGTAGCCATCTCCCCTTGTTTGGATTTTAATTATAAGCCATTCAGACTGTATGTTAAATAAGCAAAAAAGCTGCTTCTCCCCTCCAGATTATACAAACAAGGAAAGAAACAGTGAACTGATCCTCTCTCATCCTCTCAGCATTGCTTTGTTTTCTGACAGCCTTTGGAGCCTGGGAGGCTCGTGGCCCATAGCCATCCTATTACACCTGGCTGAGAAGAATCCATTCTCTAATGCCAGCCAGGTATGTTAGCTCAGCACCTCCTGCTTCACTTAGCCACAGATGAAAATTGTATGTGACACCTCTGGAGTGCCTAAGCCTGACCATAAAGAATTTCTGGGACTTGGGAAACACTGCAGCCTTTAATGCGGAGTTTTGGGGATGATGTTTTTTAAGGAAGGTTATGTTGTGAATCATAAGAGACACAGGTGTCTTCTATATTGATTTTAAATACTAATTGTAGACAGGTTGATCTAGGCAGAGCATGAGCAAAGCAGGTCCTAGAAGGCTGTGTCCAGCCCTGGCCTCTGCACCCACCTGGCAAACAAGCTGTGGGTGCTGTGGATTTTTTGCTGAGTGCACAAAGCTGTGAGGAGAGGATGAAAGGGTCTGTGTGTTCAGATGAGTAGTAACAAACATCTCCTAGGAACAGGCCTTGTCGACCTTGGACACTGCTTTTACAGCCAAAAGTTTAAGTTGAAAAAATAGTTTTAAGTTTCAACAGTTAGTTTTGTGTACTGAAAAGAGTGACCAGGTAACTGGTGGATAGGACTTCCTCTGCCTTCTTATTGTCTTTGGCAAGATAGGGGAGCTTTCCAAGAGACCTGTCCAATATTTTGTCTCCAGAAGGATAACTTTCATCTGTGTATACATGATGATAATAATAAGGCACTTGGCTGTCCCAAACATGAAACATAAAAACTAGAAATAGTCTTTTTGCATTTAGGTCTGTTGTAAAACAATGGCGAAAGTTGCCTTTGCAAGCAAAAGGATATCCTGCTATTTTTTCCCTACAGGTTAAGCTCCTTGGTTTGGAAGCATTTAAAAATATTTTTTCAATTTTCATTAAGGTTTAAAAATAGCACCTAGGCTCTTTCTGAGTTAAGAACTTTTTGGGGTTTGGGGTTTTTTTTTTGGTGTTTTCTTCTTTTTTCCTGTGGGAATACTATCCTTAGATCCACTAACAAGCATTCCTTTATTCACAACCCTCCCACTTGCCTTCTGCTTTGATGCATTGCTCCTGGTGGCTGATGCCTTCTAGCTCCCCTCCAAGTTGTGTGGTCTGTCCCAGGCAGCAGCACAGAGTTGAGCTGGGTGCTGGACTGGGACTGGTGATACCGCTCCAGGCTCCAACCTGCCTCTTCAATTCCTTTATTTTCCAAATTTTTATTTGCAGTGGTGATAATACAGGGAAGTGCTGTGAGGCACTGCACAGAGGATCCAGCTGGCTGAAAAACAGATGGACAAATAAAAGGTCTTGGTTCAGAAAAGCAGTCCTGTTAAGTATTAAAGCAGTGTGAGAGCCTGCATCTCCAAGTCTTGTTTACTGAGTCATTAAGAGGAGGTGCACCAATTGCCACCACCATCATAAATCTAACTCAGCTTGCTTTCCAAGAGGAAAGTGGTGTTTGGAAAGAGAAAACATTTCTGAGAGATGGCAGCACTTAATTATTGTCTGAGGTGATCCCTAGAACCACAGGATGCCTCTCATCACCAAAACCCCCAATTCCCTTGATGTTCTTAACAAATGTAGTTATTGTTTTCTTATCTTTCGTTGTATCAGCTGCAGGGACCAGCTTTTTTCTGGAGTAGGCTACGAGTCAGGCTACTCAAATTGCAGTGAGTTAGTATTGAAAATGAGAATACCCGAAATCGTGGCTTGCTGCTCTTACTCAAATGCTTTTCATACTTAAATTCAACACTTAACTTGAAAGATACCTTGTATTTGTTCTGCAGGGAACAAGAGGGACACAGCCTCAGCCTTTTATTGGCACAATACTTAGAGATTCATATTAAGCAGTATTAAAAATTATTTACAGGAGACACTTTAAGGGAAGAGTAGGTAAGAAAGTTTTGTAGAATCAGGGGGTCTAAATTAGATTTTTGAGAGCTACTATACAGATGGTAATTGCAATGGGGAGGTGCTTTTGTGTGGAGGTTCTTTTTGTACAACAATATGCTAGTGAAATAATCAGCCTTGGCTGGAGTCCTGGTCTGCATGGCTATATGCAGGTGATTCTGCACTTAATTTTCATGTTTGGTTTGTTTTGATTTCAATTATATTATTATTAGATGAAAGCTAACAAGAGATGCACAAATTTCTTTCAGTAGCTCAAGATTTGTAAAGAATCCTTCATTAAAACATATCAACAGTCTGTTCCCCCAGGGCACAAACCCCTTTGCTACTTCAGTCAAAGAAAGACAAAATAGTGATTTGTTTTTCTTAGACTGTTTGAACACAAGGAGGCCCCTGCATTTATTTTTAGATTGAGCAAAATAATCCATCTCAGAGTCAGAAAAGCGTGTAAAATCTTTAAAGAATGTTTTATTTCCTCCAGGCATCCACGCAGGAACAGGACAGTACAACCATTGTTTGCTGAGTATTTTGATGTAAAATGCTTAAATTGCCAGGATCATTCAGTGTCAGCTGAAGAAAGTTCTTGGGAATGGTTTGATTTGTTTTCAAACCTGTGACAAGAGTGGTGACAGGCTGGAGCTGCTGTCTTCTCTCATGAGCTGGGCTCTGGGTCGATGCTGGGGCAGAAGCAGGAGAGTGCCTGGTGGTGTGGCATTTTTTTTTATGGAGTAATTTCAGCGTTTCCTTGGAAAAGAGAGGAGTGGACTCAAATGGGTTAAGTGTGCTTGTGAAACTGTCCACAGGGAACTTGGCTACATGCAAGCTGCTGGTTAAACCCTGGTGCCCACAGAGGACCTGAAATAGCACCCAGAGAAATTATTTTAGAGGGCTCCTGTGGACTTTGAGACTGGTGGATTGGATTTGTAGTCTACAATGAAGTCTTGTGACTTCAAGCAAGCAGCATAAACACAAAAGTGAAAACAAATGCATTTATAGCGTAACTTCTAAGATTTTGTCTTGCTAGATGAGGCAGAGTCCTTCCATACACTTTTCTGGTGCCTTAGCATTGTTTTAGTTTTTATGCTTTGCATAAAGCAAAATGCATAAATAGGCTTTGTTTTTCATGAAGTATAGTAGTGAAAGTTGGTGCTGTAAGCAGTGTCAAGCAGATCTACTTTAGCTTTGCTTTGATTTGCTGGAATTATTCCAATCTCACTCCATTAGGTTGAAGAACTAAGTTGGTGAGAGGGGAGACACAGGATATATTGCTTGTTTCTGCTCATCCTTCATAGCTAACCCCATCCAGCTGGCTACCTGAAGCTAGCATGAAGCCTGAACATGTGCATCCCCAAATGTATATTTTTTTACAGCTGCTGCAGTGTGTGGTACCTTGTTCCTACTCTCCACAAAGATAATCTGATACGAGGTTTTTATAAAATTTCAGTTTTCCATTTCAGTTTTCTTTGTGTTTAATTTTCTCTTTTTGTCCCTCTGTGTTCTACTTCCTTATGTGTTTTTTGTTGTGGTTGTCATGTTGTTGTTGAAATGGGGTAAGCTTTCTTCTTCTGTGCTAAAAATGATGTGTCTAGTGGTAATTTTTAACCTCCTCTGAAAATTAATCCTGCTGAGAAAATTGCCTTCCCTTCTCACAGATTTGTCAGCTTCTCTGACACCAGCTTCCTGAATTTCCTGCAACAGCTCAAGCTGCTGTTAGAGGGACTCTGCTGCCAAATAGTGCCTGTACGTTATTTTACAGTAGTAATGAAAAATGGCCATTAAAATCTGTAGCTATAACTTATGAAGCCAGCCATTAAAGACATATTGAGCTCTGTACAATTTGAGATTTTAAAAAAATGACACCTAGAAAGATTTCATGACTAAAGTCCTTTTGTATTGTATATTTCTGAAATAAACGTTTTGAGCTTAATACAAAAATAGCACCAAGGAAAACCTAAATATATGCAAATATTTCCATAGTATGGGAGGGAAGTGTGAAGTCAGGGAAGGGATGGTTTCATCCTTAAAATACAGCTTGTTTTGAACTGTTTGCACATCTTAAATCTGATTTGTTATTGACTTAATTCAAAGCTCACAGGCAACAGTGCAAAGTCTTACACATCTCAGTTTTAGCTCAGACTCCATATTTTTCCTTTCAGGAATCCTAATAGTTTTTGCATGTAGTTTAAAAATGAAACAAACAAAAACCCCAATCCAAAAGATTGGGGTTTTTCTGAAAACTTCTGGATCCGAAAGAAATTAGAAAAAAATCTTGTGTTGACTGCCTGCCTGCATCTCTCTTACTTGATACAATTCTGCTGCTTTTGTTTGCCCTTCATCACTGTCCCTGTTGCCCCTGTGTAGTCAGTTCTCCAGTGGTTTGCAGGGGTCTTTTCTATTGCAGCAGCTGCGATAGCAGTATTTTCCCTTCGTATGTTCTTGCAAAACAACACTTGCTTACAAATGCAGGTGACATCTGAATCATTTTGATTTTCAAGTATGTGTGTTTTGGGTTAACCACGTGCCCTTTGAGCCGGATTCTCCGGTTGCTCCCGAATCCTGCAACGTTGCAGATGGTGCAGGAATGAGGTAGACAAAACTCCTGTGCTGCCCCAAGCTCTGGCTGTTCCTTCCCCACAGCCTGCTTGCTGTGCAGCCGGGATGCGGCCACTCGGAGCTGCGGAGGGCGGAGCCCTGCGGAGCGCCTGGGGCTTGTTCTGTTCTGTTCCCACCAACACTGAGAGCTCTGCAGCCCTGCAGCGCTGCGCAGAGGAGCCAGCTGGCTTAAAAATCTCCGCTCCCTGTGTGTGGGCTCTTGCTCATCTCGATCCTCCAGCAGTAACGTTGGTGCAGTGTTTGCTTTTGAGTTCATGTTGCTCCCACAAGCCAAGGAACCCATCTGCAGGCAGGGAAGGTTGTCATGGTGGCAGGCAGTGGCCGTTTGGCTTCTTCCTCCGGAGGTGAACCAAGGTTCACCTGAGTGGTTGTTGGTGGCAGAGCTAAGAAAGTTGCGTTATGTTAAAAGGGGTGGATGCTGATAGATAGAACCTGTGGGTTGAAAATGAAAGTTGGGTTTTATGCCCCAGAGAGCTGTTCAGGTTACTAAGTTTCACCAGCGTGCGCTTCAAAACCAAGTCATCGCTTTCAGTTATTTCCAATCTGTTTAGCTACAAGCAATTAAAATACCCCTGATCCATAGTTCAGGGAAGCCAATGCCTTGGACTAGGTTAGTGCATGTGGGTAAATACAGCATCATGACACACTCACACTTCTGTGTGCTTTTTAGGGAAAAGATGATTTGCTGGTAGCAAAGCGTACATTGATTGCATAGGAGGTTTCCTTTGTGTCTTTTTCATAATCTAAAATGCCAATTTAATAAAGTTTTAAAATTATTATTTTGAAGTATTGGGTACACTATAAGAGGCATTTTAGATTTACAAAATGCAAAGAATTGTAACGTTTCTGTTTTGTGATATGGAACATTAAAACACTCTTGGCAGAGAATCTGCTTGGTTTCTGGTGTTCCTCAAGAAAGCGTGTGAAGACGTTTAGGAATTTATGTGTTTATGTTGATTAACAAGATGGTTTGAACTTCAAACTTTAAAAGCCTTTTTCAATACGTGGCAGATCATTATTGCATCCATCATCAAGATTAGTGTAGAGGCTTGGTTAAAATAGGTCTTGTCTCTTTTGTTGGCTGGTTCATTTTGGAAACGTGCTCTCTGTGCGTGTGCATCTCACATCTCCCTATAGAACGGAGAAGATGGATTTTTAACTACACAGAAATGCAGGTGCAAGGTTGCAGAATAAGTTAGCATGCTATCGCTAGCGTGACTTGTGTGCGAGGATGAGAATGCATCTAATATGCAAGATCTCTCTCCTCCTCTGACTGGTTAAGCACAGATGGGTGAAGTGAGGACAAGGATGGTAGCTCTCAGTCTGATTTTTGTCCTGCCTGTTGTTTTCAAACTATCCCTTCGCGCATATGCAGTTTTGTGATCTTCGTTGCGCTCAAGTGACAACAACTGTGAGGTTGACGTGAAAAAATAAATTTAAAACTAGATATTTCTATACAGATAGGTTAAACTGTAGTATTATAGGGGAAGCAGCTGTAAATGTGAATTTCTTTTCTTTTTTTTTTAGCATGAGAGCAGGTGACCTTCTCTTCTGATTCTCTCAGTGGCAAAGCTCTCATTAGAAAACGAAACTGCCAACAGAATGAAGGGCATGAAACTTGTAATTGGCTTTTCTCATCCTTGCTGCACCACCTGCTTGGGTTTTCTTGGTGCTAATAACTCAGTCTGAGATGAGGCAAAGAGCAGTAGCTGGCATACTTGAGCTACACACACACATTTCATGTTTTGATTAGGAGATCCCAGGAGGCGTAGGAAATGCATGCACACTGTAGCTGCTCCTCACCTACACCTCCTGGATATCTGCAGGCACCAGTTTAACCTGAGATGAAGGAGGTGGAGAAGCAAGGGGCTTGTTTGTGCACAGGACATCAGATGAGTGGCTCCAAATGGGCTGTGACAGCAGAGGCATGCAGATAACAGAAATAAGCAGTTGGGTGGAAATTACTGAGATGAGAAGGAGCAGAAAGGTCTGCAACACCTTAATGCTTGCCTGAGAGGCAGCCTGTATCTAGTCCAGTTAATATCTCCTTCCAGACCTCCTGTCCTTATCTTTGCACACTCTACATGCTGTTACTGCCTCTGGCCTTGTTTGAGCCCGTACATCTCCGCAGTGTCATGCAGTGACTTCTGGAATAATGCATGGCCAACTCTCTCTAGGAGGTGATTTTTTTGACATTCTGCTTAAAACTACTCTGCCACAGCCTCCTGATGAGGCAAGCTATTTAAAGACTAGAGAGAAAGCTTCAGCCCCCCACGCATGAGAGCTCCACTTGGTACTTCAGCTCCACTTGGCACATGTGGCAGAGTGGGGTAAGGATGTGTGCTGTAATTTTTAATGGAATGTCTTTTAAAAAAGAAGCAACCTTAGAAGTTCTTCAATCCCATCTTCATTACAAAAAGAAAAAAAAAAGGCACTACTTATTCATTGTAGTATCTAAGGCCCACATATTATCATGGCCAGTGGGCCATCTCATTTGTGTGCCTAGTGGTTCCTCAAGCAGTTTAGTCTGGTGTTGGGTGATTCTTAATATCCTTATTTCCTCATTCTTCTCCCTAACAGAGCTGAGCAAGTCTTGGGGCATGAGCAGAGCTATATGCTTTTTTGTGGTTTTTTGGAATTGCTGATGAAGAGAGGATTTAGAAGTATTTCCGAGAGTTTTGTCATGCAGTTGCTATGAAGCTGGAATTGAGTGCTGCTCAGATTTTAAATTGTTTTCTAAATTAAGAGCTCCCTCTCTTCTTTTGTGGGTATGTGCACCTGTGCATTTTTGCAAGCCTGTTGTACTAAAGACAGACTAATTCCTCATGGAACTTCTAGGGCTTCTTACATTTGTGTAGATGCTTGAAATTGTATTGGCCCCAGTCCTTAAGTCCTTTTCAGTTCATGATCAAAGTAGTAGGGAATCCTTCAGTGGCTGTTTTCCTTTTTTACTTTTAAATTAGGATTACTCTTAATATTATTAGTAATTAAATTAGTACTATTGCTGCAGGGGGGGTAGCCATTACAGAAGCACAGCATCAGTTTTGATGGGAACACTGGCTTTAAAAAGCCAAACCAAAAATCCAGAGACCCAGCAATTCTGGATGTCCTGTGATTGTGCTTGACCTCAACCAAAAGTGACATTTAGAGGTGCCTGTGTCATTCCCAAACTGAAAATGAGTCTGAATGTGGCATGAGGAAATCCTAGCTGGAGATTGTACAGATGTCAGTGTCAGACAGCAAATATGTACCAGGCTTAAATGGAGTTGTCTGTGGGGAGCACATTACAATATTCCCAGTAAAGGCTGTAAAACTGGTAGTGGGGTTATACAGCCCTATGTAATATTTGGTCTCCTACACCCACAGTCCTCAGTAGAGCTGATCTCATTTCAGTGATTTCTTTGGCTTTATGGCTTTTTAGCTCTTCTTGGAGCAGCAGTGTTATTTCTCCTTTTCCCTAAACTCTTCTCTTAAAACTGACAAGGACATCCCTTGCTACTGGGTGGTAATTGTGGTTTAGTAGTGGTTTAACAAGCAGAAACAAAGATGAGATATGACTCGAAGGAAAAAAAAACCCACCAAACAAACCAACCAAAAAAAAAAAGGGGCAAAAAAATTACTCAGCATGCAGAAAAGCCCAGCTCCTTCAGGCACTGAATGAACAGCTTTGTAAATGACAGGGAGTCCTCATTTACTGCAGCTGGGATGGAGTGAAATGGGGTGTGCCCGACAGTTTTGGGGCACAGGGACAGGTTTGGGCTGAAGGTTGAGATGGAAATGACAGTTGCAGTCCTACCTGAGAGCAGGAGCGTTCCCTGGTGGAGTGTTCCCCCTTGCAGTCAGATGACTCTTACCAGCTTTGATGTGGTTTTGGCACTGTTCGTGTCCCTGATGGTCTGTGACTGTAATCTCTAGAGCAATCATTTCACCGTGTATTTGATAATGGTGCCTTAAAAAAACCCAACAAAAATAGAGGCCCTTGTGCTGCCAATGCAGACTTGTGTGGTACTTGTTCAGTGTCATGTGTTTGCTTTCCTTCCAAGTTTGTGCCACAAAAAGAAAAAGCAGTTTCTTCTAAGGCCCTGGACCTGTGAAGAACTGCGGCCACTGAACAGTGCTCTTGGAGGTGTTATGATAAATCCTCCTGACAATTGAACGATAAATACTCACTGTATGTAAGCCTGTATGAACATCAAAGCCTCTTCAGACTCATCAGGAAGAATTTCAGGAAGGAGTCTGTGTTGTTGGGCAAGGATAAGAGAGGTCCAGACTGGCTGGTGCAGATATGCTCTGATTCTCGAGTTAATTGAATTCCATTTTTGTCATCACTTATCACCTCATAAAACTTAAGTTTCTGAAATACATGAAGTAAACTGATTTTTATTTCTTGCAATCAATCCATTACAGAGAGAGTTTTCAAATACCTTGTCCAGACAGGATCTTGATTTCTTATCTGTTTTGTGGGAAGGGTTTTTAATGTGTTACTCTCATGGGATATCTCAGGAGTTCTGAAGCAATCTACTAGTTGAGTGCTGCTTTTCTGTACAGGAAGATGCAAGTTTCTGTCTGCTGTTCACCACTTACTGAATTAAGAAGTAAATTAGGTTGAGCCACCTAAACTTGCTGGGAAGAAAAAAGAGGTGCCTTTTTGGCACTATGAAATATGAAGGATCTCTTGCCATGTGGTAGATCCCTGTTGTTAGTTCTCCCCCTCCCCTCCTTCTGCCTGCTCAGGGACACATCTGCAAGCCTTGCTTTCATTCCTGTGACTCATCTGGTCATGCCTCAGCTTCTGCTTGTTTGGGTGAGTAAGGTCAGAAGCATCTCTCCATGCGTGATTTTCTGAAGAAAAGTCAAATCTTTGTCAAACGAGCACTGCCTTGATGAGAGCTTTATGTAGACTCAGACAAATGAGATTGTAGGGAAAAGACATTCCTTATCTCCCTTCTCCCTCCAATGTAAATAGTGCAGCATGTGGGAAACAGATGAGTGGCCTTTCTGTGAGAAGGCCAAGAATGACACTTTTTGTCTTTATTGAAGTGTTTGTTTTGCTCTTTACCTTGTTCTGGGGAAGATCCTTCTGACTGGGCCCTGTAACTCACTGCTCTCTTTCTTTAAGCTGAATAAGTCTTGCTGGCCTTTGCCTTTTAGCAAACTCCTTCCCAAAGAGGAGCCTGGTTGCAGCTGGAATCCAGTCCTAGCCCCAGCCTTTGTCAATGGTTTATGCCTGAAGGATTATATAGGTGTAATTGAACCTTTATGCAACTTTGTCCTGCAGGATTAAGGATGGTAAACCAGATATATCTATATAAATATAAATAATTTATTATAGTAATGGTTAGACAAAAAGAGTTTAATCAGAATTATTTGCTACACAGTATAGGAGCTATAACAGCTAGTACAGTACAGTGCACCATGAAGCAATATTAAAGCAATTATATTAAAGTGATGGTATTAAAGCTAGCAGAAACAGTTATTATGTAGAGATTGATGTTACTCCCCCATGCTAACGACCATAGGCAAAGCTCTTGCTCAGCCCCAGGGAGTAACCTTGAGGGGGATCCCCACTCAAGGGAGGAATCTCCACACATATGCTCCAAAAGGGGTATGTTAGAAGATCTTGCTGTTAACATTTGGGATTGGGCTTTTATAGTATAAAGTGTCAGTCAGATGTCTTCAGGCCAGCTCAGCAACTTTAGATAAGTTATTAGTAGTATCACTTGTTTGTTCCTTTATCAGGTACTTTATCAGGTCTACATCTCATTATCAGAATGTTTAACTTTGGGATTGATGAATCAGACTGGTTTCAGCATTATTCAACGCCAAAAGCAACTTGACACTCCCTTCTCCTTTTACCACTGGTAGCTTGGCAAATGCCACTGCCCTCCTGCCCACGTGCCTGGGGAGCAGGAGGTGTTAGTTGTCCCTGTCCCAGCCCCTGCCTTGCCCAGCAGTACCCACGTTGCCGATGAGAGGTGCCGCGTGTGTGCCGGGTGGGTGTCCTGCCAGGAACCAGTAAGTGGGTTTGCTGATATGTTAAAAGCAGATTTATGTGTTTGCACAAGCTGCAGTGTCTTCTGTTTGGTAAATAACTGGCAGATATAAGCATTGCTGTTGCTTTGTACTCTGCCCCAGAGCTTGGCTGGTGAGCCTGGCTGAAGGCAGCTGCAGGCACTGCTGTGCTGTTTCCTGGTCCCATTCTGATGGCCTTGGTGGAGTGCCAGGGCACCACAGGGAGCTGGCCTCCCTTCAGAGGGCATCACCACGCTTGTGCTGGGGAACAGGGGCCTCTGCCAGGCAGGCGTGTGTGGTCACTGCCTGGCCTCCGGGGAAATGGGTGGGGGAGGTACAGGGGCAGTCCCTTGATCCAGATCTGTGCTATCTGCAGACTTCTCCAGGAATTGCCATGTTACCTCTACCCAGCAGTACGTTCAAGGTTTTATTCTAAACTACACAAGTTAAAATTGTATTGCTTTTGTATTTTTTAATGGCGGTTGATGTTCCTATGAGTCCAAGAGCTGGAATTCAAGGGCCTGGTGCATGATTCCTCCACTTAAAACCACCTCTACTTTGTCTTCTTCAAGCTTAGGACTTTATACTGGCTTCTTTTTCTGCTGAGTACACATGGATGCATAGAATAATGCACATCATGAAACAAGGGGAGGCCTGTCAGCTGAATGAGCACCATTGCTTAATGAGCTCTGTTTCACTTTCTTTTTCATCTTTATTAGACCATATCTTCTATTCAAGACTTGAAAACAAGAGGCTTCTTAGAAGTGCATTATTAACTGCCCTTCTGATGGGGCTTTTAATCCTTACTGGCATTTTATTATTAATGGACTTCCATGAAATTTATAGAGCTGTTGCTAAGCAAATCTTCACCAAATACCTACTTGTCACATGTCAGTTGGTAAAAAACACAAACAAACTCATGCTGCTTCCATCTTTCTTGTTTCAGCAAACCAACTCCATTGATGTGCAGTCCATTGAAGAAATTTTGAGGGTAGGTGCTCTTAAATAATAGATCTCTGTTTGCAGATATTTTGTATGCATTAAGGTGGGGGAAATGGTGCTTCTGTTCACTTAATAGTTGTTGCCACTGCTAAAAGTGTGTTTTGGTGTGCTAAGGAGCCGTAAAGTTAAAAGTTGGCCTCAAATACAGCTGGAGTTATAACCTTTCTCTGTGTATGAGTATAATATAGTCTAGTACAGTTCAAGAGACACAGTGACAAGGCATGTGAGACAGACAGAACTGCTCCTTCCTCAAGTCAGGGATTGCCTTTCCTGAGTGCCCTTCCATGCAAGGCACTGGACACGCTGCCTCGTGTCCATGCTGCCAGCACCAGCCCTGAGCAGGACCACGCGCCTGAGTCCTTGCACCCGCCTGTGCATGGCACTGCTGCTGCTCCTTCCCTGGAATTCCAGTCCACTCGTGCAAAGCCAAGCCAGGTCTGATGCAAAACTGTATCCTGGTGTCCAAGCTGGCTCTGTGAGCAGCACACAGGCTCCCAGTGCCTGGGTCTGAGTCCGTGTCACCCCTTCCCTGTGCACAGCGTGAAAATGCCCTGTGATTCCCAAGCCAGTGGTGCTGATCCCAAGGAGACAGTCCCTTGATGTCAGATGCTATTCTGAGACCTGAAGTCCTAGTGGAGGTGTTTGGTTTCTGCAATTCACTTCCCTCACTGTTGCTTCAGCTTGCAAAGTCTTGATGCCTTGATTGCTCTCAAGAAGCTGTTGTTGGGGCAGTGTTTTAGTCGAAGGGGAGCTGTGCCCAGGTGCTTGCTGTCTGCTGTGTGCTGGTTGGAATTGCAGCATGAGGACTCCAGCTGGAAGTCCAGCATCCTTTCATGTTTCACCAGGCAGCCTGTGTTCTTGCATGTTAGGAATGCATATCACTGTTTTTGTAGCAACCGTGGAGAAGCGTGTACAAATACATCAAGAGGTAGATCCATATGACTTCTGAAGTGTGAAGCTTCCTCTGTGTCTACCAGCAAAAGTCCTGATAACTTTTCTTCTCAATCTCTTTCCAGGAAATGACCCGATCATGGCCGCCTCCCCTGACAGCTCTTAATACTCCTACTAAAGCAGAGCCTTCCAAATTTCCATTCCCAGCAAAGGTAAAACATCTTCTTTTTGCCAGAACTTTTGATAAACTAGAAGAGAGCTTTTTGGCTCTTGCATGTGTTTTCATCTGATTTTGGCCCCCTTTCATAGATAAAAGGCTGTTAGGAGGTATTATCTTCAGAAGTCAGATAAATTGAAAGGATGATAGGGATGAATAAAAAATGCTTAATCAACTTAGACATTTGTTGTAATTGTGGTCTTCAAATGTAACTGCTTTTCAGAAACATTTTAAGTATCTCTGCTGAAGCACAAAATATATTTTATCTTTATTGTCAACAGAAATATTTGCTGACTGTGTTAAACAGAAGTGTTTGGCAGCTCTTATAACATTTTTTAAATATTTCTTAAAAAATGCACATGCCCGTAATGTGCTAGCAACACATTTTTGGTGGCAGTAGCATGTATCATTTCTGTCCATGCTAAGCTACAGCAGGCCAACTTAGACTACTGGACACTCCAAAGTCAAGCTTTGACAAGCTAGTCAAAGTATTTATTACAGTAAGTAACGTGTGGAAAACAGATCATCAGTACACTGCTATTAAAAGACAGCTGATTTATTTTATTCTCAATTTGCACTTCATCCTTTCTTTCTAGGAATTGCAGCCTGAGGGATCTGTAGCACAGGATCAGAGTAAGTTGAAATCCAAAGAAAACACACAGTTATATGTGTATTGACAGATAGTTTTGTGTGTTGTGTGTTATATGTTGCGGAGAATGTCAAATGTTTATATTGATTAACAGACATGATTTAGTCTGCTTTGTTGAACAGAGATGAATTTAGAAATGGCTTAAGAGATAGTATACATTCATTACCGAAAAATTAAGGCTACAGTTCAGCAGAGGACAAACCCCATTTGGAGTGGTGAATAATCTCAATGGCAAATAATTATGTCTTAGAAGAAAGTGACAGTCTAATCTGGTGCTCAGAGACCAAGCGGTAAAATAGGCTACAAGGGAGGCAAATAAAATCAACCTGTTCATTTTTGATTTACAGAGCAGTATGGCACAGCTTCAGAAACATTGCCTAGTTCTCAGCCAAGAACATCGTAAGTAACCAAATCCTGTTCCTAGCTCTACTGCGCAGTTAGTTAAAAGAACCTGGAATGACCTAAAATTTGGGTTACTCGACGATTCTGAAGATTAAGGGTTTTATCAGTCTGATTTTTCTTAGAAAACTTCAATACAGGGAATTTTCACCAACAGAAACGTTATTGTTTCGTGATGAAATCGTAGAATGGTTTAGGTTGGAAAAGACTTTTAGATCATCAAGCCCAGCCCTTAACCTAACAATGCCAAGTCTATGAAACCATGTCCTGATTGTGAGGACTGTGTTAAAACCAAAACAAAACTATATTAAAAAACAAACAACTACTAATGTACCAGATTCAAGTTTTTTTAGTTCTTTTAATCTGTGGCTGATTAACATCACACTTTTTGTGCTCTTCAGTCAACTAATAATGCATCCAACTATAAATTATAAGGGATACAAACTGAATCTGATCGGTTCTGGGTATCATCTTGAAGCCTGGGAGGGCTAGTAAAGCTGCAGCTACAAAAACTGTAAAAACTAAGGTGAAATTTTAAAGTAACTGTGTGATATAATTTTCTGCAATTGCCCAAGGCAAAGTTTTCTAAAAAGTGTTGTCTTAATTTTATTTTTATTTAAAAAAACACACAAAAAAATTTGCATGGGTTATCTAAACCCCTCAATTTATAATCTAATAACATAGTTAGTTGCAGAGTGGGGTGAAGATGAAATTTCTGTAGTGTATTTTATTATGTGTGTGTGTGTATGTATATATATATATATAAAATTAAGCGTAGTCACTATGAAAATTTTACAAAGCAGGCAGGCACCAACTAATAAATTATTGCTTCAATAGAAAATTTTAGGTTGTTGGATAAAATAACTTGGTACTGTCCTTGTAGGTGAAAGTGGTTATTCGTTAATTAGGTTAATTACAGAAGTTGCTTGAAAGCAGTTTTGTGTGGCCCAACATTAGTCTTTTAGGATTAACCTGGCCAGATGGCAGCATTGATGTGTTCTGAGCCCTGAGTGACAAATGGAAATCTTTCAGTGTCTGGAAGGCTCAGGGGTCTATTGCTGAACCATTAAATGCCTGTCAGTTCGTGTGATACATAAAGATCTCATGTTACTCCATAGTATGTTGTACCATAGAAGGCTGCAAACTACAGACTACAAAGCTCATTCCACTTGTTTTCCTTTTCCTTATTGTGAATCATTTAATTAAAAACAAAACAAAACCGGGCTAGTCACAAGTAAGAGAGAAGAGCATGCCTCCATCTTGGTTGAGATTGTAGAGTTTTGCATTCATGCTCTGTAAGATCTGTTAAATATCCCTTTTCCTACTGTTCCAGCATGATGCAAAGGAGCTCCTGCTCACTGGGAGTATGCGATAGTGTCTTGTTAAGCAGTCAGCTACTCTCTTAATCCATTCCTTATTTTGCTCCTCTTTCTTTCAGCCTAACTTGCTCTTCCTGAATGACTTCTGGAAATTTTCTTTGCACAATTGAAACTAGTAGTTTCAACTTCTCCAGGCTCTGTCCTCCTTCTCAGCTACCCTATGACCCTCATCATTATTTCAACTCTTGAGCTGCTTGTAAAAATCTCTTTAGTGCTTTAATCAGTTTTCCAGGCAGCAGAGAGAGAATAAACTTTTCCTATAGACAAGAATTGGAAAAGACTCCTTTCTTAGCCCAAGGGGCCAGAGTTGTAACTTTGGCATGGTATGTAGCTCTCTCCTTAGCCAAGATCCCCCCTCTGCTCAGGGTCCTTGCCAGGCACTTCAGAGCCAGCGCTCATCTGCCAGGGATGTGCATACCCACAGCTGACAAAGGCAGTGGAAGCAGGAGGAACAGAGTGGCTTGGGTTTATGTCCAAAATGAAGTCAAGTGAGATCTGCCCAAGGACTTCTTCTGCATCTTTCCCTTGAACCGATGCATCCCTTCTTTTCTGTGTTTGTTTTCTTTGGCACAACAGGGCTGGGCTTTCTTCGCTGTTCAAAGCGCACGTGACTGTCTGGAAATTCAGCTGCCTGGAGTAGCTTGTGTTGCAAAGTGTAGCTGGCTGAAAACAAACAGCATTTGTGCTGGTTAATTAGAAGTTGAAATCCCAAGGCATCTGTCCACCCAAATTAAGCATTCAGCTTTTCAGAGCGTGCGAGGGTTTCCCAGATGGCTTTTATTCTTGGATGCAGCCCCGAAGTTCGCACCTGGCTGCACTGGAATGAAAACAGCCCTTCTTTTAAAAGGGGAGATGCCAGCTCATTCTTGATGATACATCTTTAACCTGGCTAGCAGAGGGGGGCCAGCCTGTGCTTTCAGTGGGGTTGTTTGGCAAATGATATTCATTTTTGTGCTGCTTCTTTCTCTAAAAGAACTCTTTTCAAATAGCTTTACAGGGAGATTAATGGTGTGTATATAAGCTGCAAATGAACAGGTCCTGCAAATGAAAACTTGGCAGCTATTAATTTGTGAGCTAATTAAAGCATTATTAAGGCAGATTTTATTTTTTTTTAACTAGGCTGGTAACAATTTGTTGAAAACTTGTTTTGGGGAAAGTGACTTTGTCTATTCTTGAAAAAGTATGACTTTTGAAGTTTTATTGTTCTTCCTTGATCCTAAATTAAATAGTTGCAGTGTTCTTTTATGCTGATGCATTTTATTTACCAGCAGCTCCTGTGGAAAGGGCATTTTATTACAGTTAAATCAGATTTAAAAGAAGACCTAGGTAGCTTCTTTGCACATCCCTGTTCATGGCAGGGGGTTGGAACTAGCTGATCTTTAAGGTCCCTTCCAACCCAAACAATTCTATGATTCTACGGTTATCCTTTTACCTCTAAAGGAAATAAATCTGTAGTCCACGATGTCTTAAAGCAGAACAAAACAAAACAAACCCAACCAAAACCACTTTCAGAACATTTTAGCAACTCCCAAGGAGTTGTAAAAGAAAATAAAAAGAATTCATTGAGATGCCAGTAGACATTTGGCCAAACTGCCCAGAAGTGTGGAGAGTGTCTGTATTGTTACTGTTCTTTTTTTCCTTTTTGTGCCTCATCTGTCTGGCAGTGAACTTCGGCTCTAACCCTCTCTAGTGTAGGATTTCTGTAGGCTGAGAGCTCTTTGCCTTCTGTAGGAAATTCAGGGGTCTTGTTTTCCAAGGTGGTGTCTCATAGCACTTTCCTTCAGTGTTTACTCTAAAAGAAGAGACAAGAGGTGATTTCTACTGAGAAGGTGTGCGAGGAAATGAAGCAATAGAGCACAGTCACAGGGGAATGACAGTCAAAATGCCTGAACAAAGCAAGCACCAACTTTCTCCACCTTTTTTCAGTGCGATGTAGTTCACTGGGCATCATTTATATTTGTTTTCTTGCTGTAAAACATATTGTCATGAGGAGTTGGAGGCTTGTTTTTCTTATTTAGCCATAAGGGCTCCCTGTGAGAAACTTCTTAGTTTGAAATGAGGTTGAAATAAACAGAATTTTGACCTGATTGATTAAAATCCCTGCCTCAGTTCCCAAGCTTTTTATCCAGTTTTTAGAAGGGCACTTGAGTAATTCTCTGGGTTGAGAAGTTTCAAGATTTGAATAACTATACTTTTGAACAGCAAGACTTTTGCCTAACTATTTTCCAACATCCTTTTGGGATGCCTGCATTATTGCCAGAGGGGAATAACAATATGGGAGAACTTTGGGTCCTTTCCTGAAAATCCTTCCCTTTCAGCCTTATAAGGACTTTAGTAATGTATTGAAATTGCAACAGTAGTTACCACCTGCAGGCAGAGAACTAAGTGATATTTCTGGAAGCATTTGCAGGCAGCCTGCTCCCTTTGCCAGCAGTAGTAAAACAGAGCTCATACCTCCCCAGTTGTAAACTGCTTTGGGTATCCAAACTGCTCAATGGTACAGTTACTGCTAGGATGTGCAGGAGCATAAAGTTCATTGTGCAGAGAAGAAATAGGAGGTGGGCTTGACCTTGGCATTTACTCACGTATGTGTGATAGGAGACTTCAGCAGCAAAATGAGAACCTCTGTAACAGGAGAAATATTCGCAACCCCTGAGTGCGGAGAGCGTGAACATGCACAGCTTCTGGTGCAAAGACGATGCTTTCTGTCCCTTGGGGAGCCAGTGTGGGCTGAGAGCGTGAGAATCTCTTCCTGGACAAGGTTCAGACTTCTTCCACCCTGTGCTAGTCTGCTAGATAGCCTTCTCTGAAGAGGATTCCCCTCACAAAACTTGGTCTTTGTTTTCTGTAGATGGCAGCCATTGCTATGGGCCTCCATTGCAAAATATCCCAAGGTCAGTTGAAAAACAGAGTAAAAAAGAAAAAAAAAAGGCATTTTAACCATTCATTCAGGTGTTGACAGGTTGTAGTAGTTCAAGCATGCCACATGTTCAAAAATTATGTGAGAGGTTGATTTGTTTTGGCAAACACAAACCAAGTATTTTTCAGTGTCTTCTGCTTGAAAATGTGTCTGCCTTGGCTGATATTTACCTTCTGGTTGTCTTTCAGAATGCTCCAGGACGACCTGCAGCTCAGTGATAGTGAAGAGAGTGGTGACGACCAAGTTGGTTTTAGATGTTTTATACACTAGGCACACAGACTTCCCTTTAAATCATCACCACTTGTTGCATTGTTCTGAGTTCCCTGAGCTAACCTTTCCTCCCCCTCTCCTCTTTGTTTTTGTGAACAAAACAGGTTGTTGAAAAGTCACCATCTTCACTTACTCCTCCAAGGTACAGGTTTGTTCCCAAACTACTAGCTAGACCACATAAGGAGAAAAACAAAACTACTTTCTATATATGGGGTAGATGGGTAAGGGTTCCTGCTTTCTCTGGTAGCTATAGGCTTTGGTTTCTGGCTGCTGTTGAAAGTCAGCTTTAAGTGTGTGGGGTTTTCTGGAAAGCTCCAATTAGAAGTGAATAATTTAATTTCATACTGGATTTTGCCTATGAATCAGAACTGTATTTCCTCTACTGCTCCCTTCTTTTTTCCTCTTCCCCTCCACCTGTGTGTATGCAGATCACACTGGAGGTAACAGGATTTTCTATTGTAGTAGCGATGGGTGAGGTGCAAGTCCAGTTGTAGTTCATAAAGAAGCACAAAACAGCCAAGTGGGTTAGAAAAACTCACTGAAACTGTTTCAGCTCCTCCTGATAAGGCAGCAGATTGTAACCAGTTCCTGCCATGTGTTGTTGGTCAGAAGCAATATTCAAGGTAGACTGAAAACTGCATGCCAGCATTAGAGGAAGAAAGGTGGAGGAGCCCAGAATTTTTCCTGTAGGAGAGCCCTGACATACGTTTTTGGCTTGATATCTATATTCTTCAAGCACGTGATAATGACCTACAAAGTCAGACTCGCAGAAGAGCACACTGATTTTTGGCACAATCTGTGTGTCTGCAAACTGTTAAAATAGGAGTGTTCTCACGATACCAGTCTTGGATCAGCAAGGAACATGCCTCCAAATCATACAAGTGTGTTGATATTGATGGAGGAAACCATTTGCAAAGTAAAAAAAAAATAAATTAAAAAATCAGTATTTTAATTTTGTAAGCCCATTGCAAAAAAAAATAAAGCTGTGCATAAAAGTGGCAACTTTCCCTCAGTTCTATCCACTCCCATTGTCAGTGTGGAGGAAAACACTTGATTAGAGGAGGGCGTTGCAAGAAATGCTGCAGCTTGGTGTGACTGTTCATGAAGTGGTTACAGCAGCTTGACCAAGTAAAACAAATGTAGAAGTGAAAACTTCAGGGGGATGAATAGAAAAATCAGAAACCATCCTGGAGTATATATTTCTGTCTTGTTCACCTTCTTTGGAAATTTTTCATTTTGTGGGTTGGGACTTTCAGAAAAAGCACTGGTCACTTTTGGTGGGTTTTTAAAATTCACTTTGCAAAATGAAGCTTTGCACTGTAGCAGTGGCATCCTGTTTACATGTTTGGCTGGGCTGGAGTTGAAGGTTTTATTATTTCCAGTGATTTTTTTATTCCAGTTCTTTATTTTTTGAGTGTGACAGTACATTCCTCTGACCTTCTCCCCTCTTGTCTCAGTGCCAAAACACGGGGTTTCAGTTTTATTTTTGAATACTGACATGTCAATATAGTAAGTAAGTAACCTTCACCCATGCTGCTTTCTAATTTTATCTCATGGTGGCCTTGCAGTTCCTTACAGTCTCAGCCCAAGAGTGTGGCATCAGCACATTCCAGCAGCTCAGAGTCAGGGAGCACCAGTGACTCAGAGAGCTCCTCAGACTCGGAGACAGAGAGCCACTCCAGTGACAGTGAAGTGAATGACCCTCCAAGAGCACCAGCACCTGAGGTGAATGCAAATAAAACCTAGAGACTGCTTAACACAGCCTCCTGCCTCTCTGCTGTCTCAGTGCAGCCAGGACAGAAACACTGTCATTGCTTGAGTGCCCCCTTGACATTTTTGCTGCATCACCATACTTTTCTTGCCCTTTGCTTCCCTTCTAGAGTTTTTCGATTAAATAACCCTTAGAAACAACGTAATTAGACTTTCAGATGCCTAACCTTGAAGTATTCTCCCTTCTCCTTTGGCATCATTGTCTAGCACTCACTGGTGAGACACAAGCGAGTTGCAGATGAGAAGCGTGGCTGGCCTGGGGTGTCTGCAGCATTTCTGGGTGCCAAGGCATTGGGTTGTTTCTGCAGCTCCTGTGCCTGAGTGACACATTCAACTTCTCCCAGGTCACAGCTGAAGGGATCAGACCTGCAGGAAGGGCTGGAATGTGCTTAGTCTTGCTTCTGTTGAATTTGGCTTGGATAGTGCTGCACTAGCGTTTCTGAGGCTTTTATTGGGGAAAGTGGACCAACAGAAATTGGTATCTTAAAGTTTCACAGTTGAGACCATGCATTTTTTTAGAAATGTGCTGCAGAAGTGCTCATGTCCCCTGCTTTCAGACAGTTCCTGCAGCTTGCAAAACATTCTTAGGCCAGTGGGAAGTGCATGGTTATATCTGCAGAGCACAGCTGATGTAAACCGATATACTGGCAATTCTGAAGTACTCTTAACAAGGCCCAGAAAACTTGTAATTTATTTCTCCTCCCCTGCCCCAGTTCTAGCTTTCTTTTCTTTTACCTTAGAAGGGCATGAACAAGGAGAATTTTATGTGCTGAAAATAAACTTTGAGAAGGCCTATCTTTCCATCTCACCCCAATACTCTTTACCCTCCGGTTCAGTTACAGGCTTTGCCCACTGCAATATGAGTGTCTTTGGAAGGAAACAGATATTATACTTCTCTTTTACCAAATTCTGCCTGGTTTTCTTAAAAATACTAAGTTTTAAGACCCTTTAAGACTTCACTCCAGTGAAGTCCTAGCTATTTGCCATTGACTATTTTATCCTTTATTTATTCAGCAAGCTGTCCATCCATGATGCTCTAGATCAAGTTAGTGTATGTGACCAGTTTGTTTATAGTCAGTTCTTGTGCAAAATTACACACTTTAAGGCCTACAGGCAATAGTCTCTAGGCTCTGGTAAGCTGTGCTAGGATGGAAACAACTCATAAGGGCATCAGTCTTGAATCCTTCCTTTCTCTTTTTGTCTGCAGCCCGAGCCACCAACTTCTAATAAGTGGCAGCTCGACAACTGGCTGACCAAGGTGAACCCACCAGCAGTGCCAATAGAGAGTCTCAGTGAAATTGCCTGTGGGGATGGACATGAGGAGGGCAAGAAGCAGGAGCAGGGCTTCAGCAGCAATTCCTCCCATAGGCACGCTGAGCCAAGGGAGCCTCATCACAAGAGCCAAGTGGCCAGGGCTCCTCGGGACACTCATCTTCCAACAAAACGCAACTGCCAGAAGCCCCCTGTTCCCACCGAGGAGCCCTCGCCCAGACAGACTGTAGGTATCAAAAGGCCCAGCAAGCCCCTGGTGCATGAGGGGTCCAAGAGAGGCCTGAAGGTGGAGAGTGACCCTGGTCCTTTGGAGGTCAGAGACCAGTCTTCCAAGGACAAGCTGAAAGTCAAAAAAATAGTCAAGCCAAAATCCACTGACAGAAAAGAACTGAAGTCAGCACCTCAAGAGCCCTTTGAGAAGAGAAAGCACAAGGGCTCCCACCAGACCAACACCAAATCCTTCTTGGACCCCAAGCTCATGGAAGATGCCCAGACATGCGATGCTCTCATTCCCCTTCCTCAAGGCCAGGGCACAACCCCAATCAGGACCAGCAGCCACAGGCCTCAGGATTTGCACAAGGAGAAATTGCCTTTGCCTCTTGGGGAGAAGTTGCTCTCACCAGTGAGGGACCCCCCAACCCTTCACCGCCTTGTGGTGAAAATAGATCTCCGTCACCTGGCAAAAGTCCCTCAGCCCCCCAGGAAAGACCGACACCAGAAGAGAACAGAGACCAAGGACCTCCCTGGTTCAAGAAAGCAGGACTTGAAGAGGAAAGCCACAGACACTCCTGAGGAGTCCCTTCAAAAGAGGAAGGTGAGAGGTGGAGAGGAAGGTGGGTTTGTACCAGGACCAAGGTGGTGTTTCAAAAACCCCTGTGGAGTTTCCATGTCATACCTGTGATGATAGTTATAATGAGCCATTATACTCTTTCTATAAAGCTGTTAACACACTTCTAAGGAAAATGTGGATCAAAACTGTCTGCAATTGCTTGTTGGTTTCAAATCCCCTCCTGAGTGAATGAAAAACCCTGTCAGCTGTCTAACATGCTTTGGTATTTTAAAGTATTTTTTGCTGTGTTTTTTTTTTTAAATCATAGTTTTCTCAGACAACAAAACCTCAACCTTCCTTCGTTGGAGAAGCTTTCAGCAGCTATGTCAGCATATGGCTGACCAGCCCCCTGGCAGTGTTGGTGGGTTTCTCTGGCTTTCAACCCAAGCAAGAGCTTTGCAGGGCAGTGGTGCCCCCTCCCCATGCCACTCCATTAAAAGCAGTGCAGCTCCTGAAGCACGTCCCGGTCTGTGCAGTCACCTGCACTATGCATTTAGTCTGTTTTGGGAGAGCACCTGGCCTACAGTTTGTGGAGTGCCAAGAGAGAGAACTGACCCAGGACACTCTGGTCTGTGGTTTTCAGTTTTGCCCATGGGTGCACCTTCTGCTGCCTTGAGCCATGCAACCTCAGGCTGAGGAGTGTAGTCTTTTCCTGTGTGAAGTCATTTATTTCCATGAAGCAGTTGTGATTGCTTGCAGGAGGGATGAATTCTGCAGGTGGGAACTATGTTATTGCCAGAGGTGATGGCAATGGCCCTGTGCCTTTTGCTTTTCTGAAAATGCAGACTTTTAACTGGATCAGGCTTGCTCATGGTAAAATCTGTCACAAAACCCTGCTTTGGATCTCGGCACTTGGATAAATAGGTAGAAAACTTGTTTGGTTTTCCCTGGAGCTGCTGTGATGCTTGTGGTGATGATGATGCTTTAGAGATGTAAGGGGCTTTCCAGAAACCCTTTTGCAGAGTCCCTCAGCAATAACAGTCATTTTCCCTTGAATTACAGCCCTGTATTTAACTGAGCTGGTTGTTGCTCACAAGTGCTTTTGGAAAGCTGACTCCCAAAGGGAACTATGAATATACCTCCAGCCAGCTGCTTTAGCTGCACAAAGAGTTGGCTGCAGGCCCTTTGGTGAATGGGTATTCCCTGTGGATATTTCAGTGCCTGTCTACCTTTTTGCTCCCCAGAGAGCAGGTGGCTCGGCATGGGTGGGTGAATAACCATGGTTCCTGTGTGGGTTTCATTTAGTTTTGTCATTTTCTGAATTTCCTGTGGTTGTGGGGGAGAATTGAGAATAACAGGGAAATGGTGAAGAAATTTGAGAGACCCCAGCAGTTCCCTCTCTTGCAGAGCAGAGGGAGAAAGGAAAACAGGCAGTCAGTTTGTCACTTCTTCTGTTGTCTAAAAAACCCAGGAGAGAAGCTATTTGATGTTAGGCATGTCTTCCCTTGCAATCTCAGTGCCCAACTTCAGGAAAATGCACTTCAGAGTCTCGCTGTCCATCCTGTCAGTGGGCATCAGGTATCCTCAGAGGCTCAGGCTTCACGGCAGCCAGCTGGGCCAGGTACAGCTGTCTTTCATGGTAGTGTGGAGACCAACCTGAAAAACAATTTAAGGACATGATCTCAGTGCTGGAGCCTTGTCCTGAGCACACTGCCAGAGGTAGACTCTGTGTCACAGCACAACCCATTGAGTGACATAAGCCTGGATGTGTCCCAAACATGGGTATGGGTACAGGACAGGGAGAAGAACTCACTGAGAGCAGCCTGGCAAAGAAGGGGCTTGGGGGGTTTTGGTGGATGAGAAGCTGGACATGACCCAGCATGTGTGCTTGCAGCCCAAAAAGCCAACCCTATCCTGGGCTGCATCAAAAGATGTGTGGTCAGCAGGTTGAGGGAGGTGATTCTGCTCCTCTACTCCACCCTGGTGAAACCCCCCCTTGAGTACTGCATCCAGTTCCGGGGTCTCCAGATTGTAACTGACTGTTTAAAAATTTCACCTATATCAGATTCTTATTAATAAAAACCAACCTCCCCTGCACATTTGGGGGATCTAACTCATGTGCAAGTGCCTTACCTTTGATTACTTTTGATTTTTTTGATTAGCAGCAACGGGTTTAGCAGTTCCATCCCTGCCACTACAAAACAATCAATCTATATAAGCAAAAGTAGATAAAATGCCATTTTAGGTAACTTGTCAGTGAACCTGAAATCTATATCTGCTACACTGTGGGTTTCTACTTTGTCGGTTCCGATATCTTGTTTTTTTCTTTTTTTTTTTAACCAAAATCAACCAAACTTAGCTGTATTGGTCTGTACTTTATGTGAACTTTGAAAACTTGAGTGGTTTTTTTTTCCCCTTCCTGTTAGAGGGAAGAGAAGGAGGAGCCTGATAGGAAGAAAAAGAAATCAGAAAAAGAAACAAAATCATTGCAGTCTTCAGCTAACAAAGACTCCAGTAAACTGAAGTGAGTATATGATGGTGGGATGGCAAAAGAGGCATAAAACTAAGTCTTTCTTTATAAGGTTAAAGCAAGGAACTGTATCTCTTGTCCTTCTGCTCATGATTTTGCTTCTAACATAATGTGTCTTCTGAAACTCAATCTGCTGTAGATTTGCCTTTACATCGTGGAAGCAACCACTAAAGAAAACAGGGAGCATTTCACTTCTCCGCTAAAATCATCTTGTTGTATTTGTCTTTTTATTCTTTGTGACCCGACAGAAACATAACCAGCGTGCCTTTTGAGTCCTGACTGTCTGGAATTCCAGGTGGCCTTTGTGGCCAGGAATTTCTCATTTATCCCAGCACAGCATTTGCAGTGTTCTGGTAGATCTGCCAAAGCTTGCCCTGTAATTTGCATACCAGGGCACTGCCAGAATTTTGGCTAGGTCTTAGCTAGAGTGAATGCTTCCGAGAGCAGGTCTCCGACTGGGCAGTGTTCCCAAGAGGGAAGACTCATGCATCAGTCATGGGCTACTGCCTTCAATTCCTGCTTGCTTGTGGCTTGAATTTGAGGTGTTTGTTTGGATTGGTATGTAGTGCTGAGGTTTGTGTCCTGACAACAGGAGTAAACAACTTTTTTGCACAGAAAACACTGACGTATCTGAAAGCACTGATGCATTGGGACGAACATTTAGTTGGGTGAAGGGATATTTGAACTGTGGTATTAATTGAAGAGCTTTAATTCTGGGGTTTATTGCTCCTCTTTTTTGGTGAAAATGAGCACCTGTTATGTTGTGGCTTTTGGAGTGGGAAGAATAGGATGCATTTTGGGGGAGACAGTGCACTGGATCATGTCAGGGGATGGTTCTATGCTCTGTGCAGCATCAGCTGTGGCAAGGTAGAGAAGCTGGGGAGCATGTGTGCAGTGAGTAGGGACCCATGGGAAAAGTGAGTGGTGAAAGAGGGGAGAGGACTGTCCCATGCACAACAGAATCAGGCAAGATGTGCAACATCACACCTGAGCCCTCTCACTGGGTTTAACTTAATTTCCTCCTCTTCTGATGTTGCAGTCAATGAACTGGGATTCACTGCTCAGTGTTTTCTTGGAAACTTTGAGAAGCTGAATAAAAATGATGTAACTGAGCAGTGGTGAAACAAGGTTTGGAGCTATTTGGTGCTGCTTTGAGCTGCCCTGGTCATCCTAACTTCAGATGATAAGAAATCTAATATGCCTCTGTATTATTAAATGTGATAATCTCTTCCATTTAAAAGCAGAGCATTTTAAGTCTCCATTAGTTGAATCCTCTCAACTTTGTAGGTGTTGTCTAGTCAAGCTGGCAAGTCTTAGGGGAAGAACTCAGTTTAATTCTGTCAAAGCACATAGAGAATCAAGTGTCAGGGTGAGTATCTCTGACCACAGAAGATACTGTCTACCAAAAGGGGGAGAGGAGGAGTGCTGCAGCTCATTTGCCTTGTTGGGTGATTTGTCCCAGGGATTTGAGTTGCCATAATTACCCCTTCATTCAGTGAAAATGAATGAGGGCTGTTTTGGAGGGATGCCTTTTTTTGCAACATCCTGGTATTCTGGTTGCATTTGCTCTGAGGACAAGTTCTGGGGCTTATTTTGAAAAGCAACTTATTTGTATGTTGATGGTAGGTGAAGCTTTGGTATCTAATACATAATGAAGTCCCTGAAGCTCCAACATGTTTGTTGGATTCTTTTTATTAACAAAACATCTCACACATCCAGAGGAATTTAAACAGAATTGGTACATGACGTAAATAAGTTTTTAAAAAATCTCTACGTATATGTACATCATATTCATGAATTTGCTTCCCATCTGCAGAGCATCAAAAGCTTCATTTGAAACCCAGAAGAAAGATATGTTGCTCCCAGCACTGCCACCCACATCTACTGCACATCCTGCACCAAAGTCAACCAAGATGGCCCAAAAGAAACACAAAACCGACACTGATGATCTGCCTGCCACGGATAACCCTGCCAGGAACAAGAGCAACCACAAGGATCCTCTGTCTGCCAAGCACAGGAAAGTGGAGGGAAACCATACAGAACTGTCAAAGGGCATCAAAGTAGGTGTCCAGGGTAACCGGTGGGATCTTTCCTGCAAGCCGTGGGTGCTGTGTGATTCTCTTTAGAAACATACTCTAAGGATATGAAAAAGAAAGGAAGATAAACCAGCCACCAGAGAGAGCTCTTGGAAGCATGTAATGGCTATCTGTGACCTTATGTTGGTAGCCCAAAAGCCTGCTTGGTAACTTCTTTGTGACTTTCCATCATCTGTTTTCATCTCACCAGTGAAACACAGTGAGAAGTAGTGACCACGTAAACACCAAAGGCATAATTCTCATGTTTATGCTAGTCAAGGTTTCTGATTGTAGGCAACTGCAAATACAATATTGCTGGAAAAATAATGTGTGTTTATAAAAAGAAAGAGAGCATTGCTTAAAAATAAGAAACAAGCAACCAGGGGTATTGACTGCCACCGAGGTATAATATTTTACAGCTTGTTTACAAAATTGTTCATGATCCTTACAACTGGATCTTTGCATTTCTGGGTTATAAAATTCAATTACATGGCTATTGACTAGTGGCTTGGAGTGTGTGGTCTAGGATGATGTTGTGTCTGTGTTAAGCCAGATTGTGCATGCTGTATTAACAGGCTTTTAACTGCTTTCTTTTTCCTGGCAATGTAGTAATTAATGGAGAATCAGCAATTGTTGTGTGGTTTAGTTGGAAATAAGTGTGAACAGATCTTACCCATTCCTGCCTTGGCTAGTGGCCCTGAAAAAAACAGCCTTATTGCTCTCCTAGCCCCTGTGCAAGGAAACCTGCTACTGAATTTTTCCATGCTTGGGAAAAGTCTGAATGGTGTTAAGTATTATGAGCAGTCAGGTCAGAAGCCAAGCTTCCATTTCCATTATTTGAGGGGTTGCTGGGGAAGAAGGTGAGAGGGGGAGATCCTGGACAATAGTCTATGCCTGGGACAAATAAACATTTTCTCTTGAAATTTAGGAAAGCCAGGCATTGGAATTGGTTTAAGCATAACTTTTTAACCAGGTTTATCTCTTTGCTTTTTCAGGGATCTGCAAGGGATGACACAAAGCCTTTCCCAGTGCCTTTTTTGCCCAATGGTACCTCCAAGCCAAGAAGACCTCAACTCAAGTTTGAAAAGTAAGTTTTTGTTTTACACCCCTCATCTGTATTTCTCAAGACGTGAGACAAGGCAGGCCCTGCAGACACCCTTCTACTTTTTCATGAGCTCTTCTTTTGGGAGTAGAGAGAGAGAGATGTGTGAGACCTACCCTGTACTGGCTTCTGGTGACTTGGAGTTACCCCACCCACCACAAAGCAAAGGTTTACAGCAAAGCAAAGGTTTACAACAGTTCTTGGTTTGAGGGAAGCTACTCTGGAAATTAGGTATCATCTCTCTTGTAAGTAGATAACTTGAATGCAACGTCTTTTGGTCTCAGATGAGTGTGTGGTGCTGCCAAGTTTACTGTATGTTTCAATCAAAATGTATTTATGGGACTGTACTTGAGGAATGATAGATGATGAACTACTATCTTTCCATAGGAATGAGAAAATAAATTTGCTCCCATAGCCTAACCTCTGGTGGTTTTTTATTTTTAGATATAAATTATCATTATTATTTCAACATACATTTTTAAAGAAATCAATTAATTTTCTCTGTGCAGACAACATTCATTTAGTAACTATCATAATTGGAATGTGTGTTTGATCAGGCTGTAACAGGCTTAATAAAACAGAGTGTTTGGACCCATAGCATTCTCTAGATATGAAAGTAAAGCTGATAATTATCCTACCCTTCTTCTGTTTGTTTCTCCTCTCTGTCCCCAATTCAGACAGCATTCAAAGGAATACTACTTCGAACAGGCCCAGAGGCTGAAGCACAAAGCTGATGCAATGGTAAGTCTTGGCCCTGTGCGAGAAACATTAACCAGCTCTTGCATCCAGACCTGGTACCTGTGTGCATGGGAATAAAACTCACTGGCTAACATGACTTCCATACTCCACATTGGGCTATGTTCAAGTCATATGTTGGGAGGCTGTTTTATTTGCCAGATGTTCAGACATTTCTCCTTGGTGTAAACCCCTCTAAAGAACAGGATTCAGAACCGACATTGTCTGAGGTTAGCAGGCCTGTTGTTTTTTTTTTTTTTGCAGAGCAATAAAATAGTCCCTGGAAGACAGATGGAACAGTTGGTTTTCAGATAGTTTAAAAAGTTGGAAAAGTCAGGACCCTGACAGTTATTGTGTTCCTGGTGACCAAGACTTTGAAATTTCCTTGGCAGATCTAACTGGTTTTCTCTGTTCTGTGCAGTGTAACAGTGTGCATGGGTGAACATATTGTTTTGCTAATTATGACTCCATGAGATAATGTCCTTTTGCTACTTGCCATTTACCTGGGAAAATGAAGTGAGGGAATACTGAAGTGGGAAGGCCCCCTCTGCCTCTCAGAAGGCAAGCCTCCAAGACCAGACAATAAGATCTGAAAAAAATGAAGATAATAAATTACTTGAGGAAACCACTGAGCAAGAGGAAGAGATACAAATAGCCAGAGCAGGCAAAGGTGATGACTGGGATCACATGAGGGATTCTGCTGAGAACTCTCTAACTGTTACCCAGAGGCCAGACTGGGATCTTTTTCTTTCTTCAAAAGCTGCCTAACCAGGGAGAAAAGAAGAATTCAAGTACACTTGAGAGAAGTGGGTTTGGTCTTGGACTAAAAATGAGTATTTTCTTCCCAATAGACTGACAAGACTGGAAAGGCCTTTCAGTACCTAGAGGCTGCCCTTTTGTTCATCGAATATGGGATTGCCTTAGAATCAGATGCACTAGAACCAAAATCAGCCTACAGCATACTCAGCGACACCATAGTTCTCATCAAGTAAGTGCCTTTCAAAGCATGATTGGAGGGGAAGGATTTGGTTTGGTAACATGTTTGGAGGGGAAGGATTTGTTGCATTGCTTGTTTGCAACTGTGACACCTCTGGATTCCCACCATGGAGTGGAGTTGGGGTTGCTGTACGTGCCTGAGGTACAGACCATCCAGAGGCCCCAGAGGCAAATCCATTGAAATGTTCCAGCATTGCTTATCAGAAGGTAGCACCACATCGCCCTCAGCATTTGAGCCAGGCAGCTGAGGTGCACCAGAGGACACTGGTTATGACAATTGAGGAGGTGAAGTAGTTTTTACTTTACCCAGATCTGCAGTTGCTTGTGCGTGTGAGCTCAGTAGTATTTCAGTTTAAAAAAGCAAAACAACAGTATGTCATGTGGAAGAATGGTTTGTGCCCCAAAGATCTTGCAGCTTGATTGAAGGCAACTTTTCCTGGTTTCTCTGGGCCACAGGCCTGTAGGTGGCCCACACAGGGCATCTACTTGTTGCCCCTTAATTTGTGTAAGAGGAGAGTGAGTCACATAGGGGGCCACATCTGTTCCTGCTGTATGGAAAACAAGGCATTTGGAGAGACAGTCCTCTGCTCACACAGAAGTTCTTGGTGCCAGGACTAAGAACTCAGGGCAGGCTTCCAGGCTTTTGGACTGGTTTTTGAGGTAGTGGCATGCACTGTTTTTTCATAAACAGAGGGACTTCAGAGCACAATGATGACTGACAAGGTTCTGTTTATTTTGTCTCCTTAGATTCATTATGACATTGAAACCATTTGCAGACTCCTCAGTCTCTCCACATGGAAAAATCTTTGCTGTGTTACGGTGCGTAGCTGTTTTTTTTCTGTTCCTTTATGTTCTGTTTTGAGACTTGATAGAAAGACCCATTACTTTCAGTGATGAAGGAATGGCAGTTAGAGTTATGCAAGGTTAAAAACCACAATATAAAAAGTAGAATTAACTGAAACATCTCTAAAGTAAGCTGGAAGATCACAAGGGACCACGTGTAGAAGGCAGAGGCTTTAAAATTTGATCTGCTTGTAACTTGAGAGCGCATAAGGGCTTTCACCTAAGGTGAAAGAATGCAATTTGGCTGCCCATGTTTGAACCATGTAACTGAAGCTGTAGCTGGACATGGCTGAGACACTTCTGGGCGGGGGCTTACTCAGCCTTTGGCTCCTCTGAGAGGCTGGGCACCTGTTTATATAAAAGAACAGACAGGGCTCTTCCTCGTTTCTTTCTTTCCCTTGTGATTTTTTTTTTCACAAGTCTTTAAGATGAGCAGAAGGAGGAGGAAATTTTGAGCTTTCTTGGCTTTTCAGTACAGCTAAGGTATGCCAGCCTCTGTCTCACAAGGCTGATGACTGCTGAGCACAAGCAGTGACACTTGGGTGTGTTTCTGTTCACAGCATGCGCTGCCAGTCCATTCTGCACATGGCAATGTTTGGTTACAAAAAAGACACTGCAATGAGGTATTCCAGGCTCCTGAACGACCACTTCAAGGTAGGGCACAGGTATTACTAAGCTGCCAGATGGATGGCTGTGGTAGTTCCTGATGTCAGCTGAACAGCCCCAAACTAACAAGACTTTTATTCCTTGCTGCAGAGTAATTTCAGAGTAATACAAGCACCTTCTCCGGGTTTTGCAAGGTAAGGTTTAAAAACTTGTGTGGTGTCATGTGTCTGTGTTTTAATGATAATGAGTAAGAAAAAACTTTTCTGTGTCCTATGGTAGTTGCACTTGGCAGAAAGCTACCAGGCTCCACATCTGTCCCCTCTATGCTCTGTGGCTGAGAGAGGGATGTTTGGACTTAAATAGCGGTGCTGATTCCAGTTACGTTTTTTGGCCACCTTGCGCAGTACAGTTCATAGGAAAGTAAATGTCCTCTTGAGAACAGTGGTGGAAGCCCTGTCATACCAGTGACTAAAATTAGGTTGGTTGAAGTGGTGGGGTGATGTGATGAAGCCAGTCTGTGTCTGGAAGGCGAGAGGTTGACCACATTTAGCTTCCCTAGGCCTATAAATAAGTGTGTGTAGGCTGACCTGGCTGCTTTGAGTAGGTGTCAGAAAGCTCCAGCCTCCATGGAAGGGGAGCTTCAGCATGCCTGAAATGGAAAGCATTAGTTAAAAACGCTTGGATAATCTGGTGAAGACTTTCAAAAGCAGGTGTAGATTTTGAAAGTGACCCTTTCTAATGCCTGGTCCCACATTTTCTTTTGTTGCGAGGAGTCCTTAGAGTCACAAATCACTTCCAAAAACTTGGCCTTGCACTCGAAGGACAGTTACTTGTGCTGTAGCTGAACACATCTCACTTTTCAACAGTCCACTCCACACTGCAGGCCTGGATGATACTGGATAGCTCCTGGCATAAGACAGCCTTGTGGAAAGACTTTTAGCTCTGAAGTTGAATGTTCATGATGGTGTTTCTTTTCTGCTGCAGAAGCACAGGCTTGCCTTCTCCTCTTTCTCCAATACCCTCTCCTGCTGGTTCTGTGAGTTCTCAGCTGGGATCAAATGATAGCAACAGCACTGGCCACAACGGCATTGGCAACGGCGTTGGCTCTACAGTCACTGTCTCCTCTCATATCTCAAGTGTCACCTCTTCCTATGTCAACATCACTTCCTATATTCTCCATGCATATGAAATTTGGGAAAAGGCTGATACACTGGCCAGAAAGAATAAGGGTAAGGTTTTTTTCCCTCTGTCTTTCCTGTCTCATGTGTTGTGGTTATGTGTACTTGCTTAAATCCTATCACTCAGTGCAGCAAGCATTAAATATGTTGAGTTAGACAGCCACAGCATATTGGCAGGTTATTGGCAGAGATACTTGATGATGATATATTGGTGAGTGTTCCAATTAAAAGGTTGTTTTGGCATCCTCAAATGTCCAAGAGCTAAGGGATGAGGGTATCAAGTGCAGGAAACCAGCCAATTTGCTTCATGGTAACAGAAGAAACATAACAAAAAGTTGCCCTTCGGGCACTGAGCTTTTCTGAGTTGGTTCACTTTGTTTAAAAACATCTTTTTGGCCTATAGCCTTGTGTTTTAGTTTTTGTCAAACTTCCAGGTCATTTTCTCTTGAAAATGGTTAAGCTGGCTTCTCTGCCTAGCAGAGAAGCTGAGCAGCACTTAAATTTGAGTCCTTGCTGGGCATGTGCCCAGTATTTGCCAGTAGCAATTCCTAGAATTGCTGCTACTTTTTTTATCTTATGGGTTTTTTTGTTAAAAATGTTGTATTGTCCTGTGGTGCAAGCCACAGGGTGGGTGCAATTCAGCCTGTAACCTACCATCCCATGTGGCCTTTGCAGTGTCGTTTTTCATAAAAGACAAAGTTTTGTGAGCCACTGTGGGCGAAGAGATGCATTGCCATGACCTGTTGGGAGACTTGCAAAAGAAAATAAGCAGTGCCTAGCTGAATTGTTGTAAGGCTGTAAAACCCCCCTAAAACACTAATGAGGCAGTTGCTGAAATTCAAAAGGCACTGCAAGTCACTTTTAAATAAAGTAACGAGTTGTTGGCTGTCCTCTGAGCAAATCTATGCTCACAGCAGCAGTTCATGTGTAGTATGTTGGATTCTGTCATCAAAAGGCTGATAAAAAACTGTCACACAGAAGCAGCAGGGGATGCTGCTAGTAAGCCAGAGCAGTGAGTCACAGAGGAAAATGTGTGGGAGGGCAGCCTGAGCACAATGTTGCATTAATCAAGACTAAATTCAAAAGCTGCTCTGTGTGGCCAGTTCCAATGTAGGGGAATGATGACTGGAGTAGTGAATACTCTCAAGGGAGTGGATCTGTGCAGGAGACCAGCAAATACTCATGTTGGCTTGGTGATTGTTGTCACTGTTCAGGAGGCATTTGAGAAGTGGAACTTGTTGATATTCAGTGTAGTGTAGAGACATAAAGAGGTACAGAGAGTGAAAACATAAAATAAAATAAAAGACCACATCCTTGCTTCTTTTGTGCAATTCATAGGGCATAAGAAGAGGAAGAAAGAGCAGTGACCTTCTTCTACCAAGATCCTTTAATCAGGGAAATCCTAAGTTAGTGAAAAACAGTTGTAACTGATGTCCGAGTCACTTGTGCAGAGCTGAAGTGCTTTCTGGTGGGTCCAAAACCAGGACCCAGCTCCTTGCTGTAATTCAGAGCAGTGCTATGAATCATGAGGCTGTAACTGGTTGTTTAGTAAACAAACTTTTTTAAAACATGGATTTAGTAAACAGAAACTTCTGTTCTCTGCTTCTGAATTGGCAAGTATTAAAATGAAAGTGTTGTGCACTCTGCTTCTGAAGAGTTGCTTGCACAGCCAAGCAGCCTCAATCTTTGTGTGTCAAAAAGCAGAACTGGGAATGACTGGTTTCTGAAAAGGCAGCACGATTGGGGCTGGAGAGACTGAGGGACTGGGGCAAGCCATGTCACTGGAAGGCTGGTCATACAGGAATGTCTTGGAAGGGTGACTGTAAAAGAATAGGTGTGAGAATTTTCCCTAACTTGTGGTCACCTGCACAGATGATCGCCAGCACAGAGCAGGACTTGCAGCTGGCCAGCACCTCATGGCAGGCTCAGATGTGCTGCAAGAACCTCCTCCTGCCTGTGCTAGAGGAGGAGCATGATACCTGAAGTCGGTGATGGGATAGGAGAACTGTGGGATCTGCCTGGCATGCTCAGCTATAAGCAGTCCAAATCAGATGTATAGCCTGGCAAGCTACACAAATTGTTAAATCTGTTCAGTGGAGAAATCATGGTGTCTCCAAAGTCTGAGGATGAATGCAGAAAAGGGACCAGTCTGATGGCAGCTGTGTGTGCTTCTGGGTGTCACTCAGAAAGACACTCAAATTTGGCCTGTTTAAAATTTGGGGAAAGCTCGAAGCAGGGACTGTGGTGTGAACACCCAAACTTTTGTCCACCTACCATGGAGTCTCGATGTCCTTTAACGAGAGCACGTGAGGAGGTGGGTCAGTGTGTGTATGCGTGTGCAGGTGTGTTTTCCTCTTGGGTGCCCTTGTTACACTTCTCAGCCCTCCAACAGTGCTGAGCTGTCTGCATTAACACTGGACTGGCCAACTGACTGTCTGCTGCTACTGTTGCTCCTCACTGCTCTCCTCGCCTGTCAGACGTGCCTGTTGTATGAAACCAACCAAATGTTTTCTTTCTCCCTTCCTTTTTTTCCAGAGTTTTTTGCTGAACTCAGCAGAGCGACCTGTGCTCTGGCACTGACCAGTAGCCTGACTGACCTGGTACACTACATCAGACAGGGATTACAGTGGCTGAGACTGGAAGCAAATATGCCTTAACTGGTTCTCCAGGTGGTTAAATACCTTGAAGTTTTTTGCACTTTTGAAGCCTCAGAAACAGCCTCAGTTTAATTTTTTTTTATTATTATTCAATACAAGCACCTGCAAGGGAAAATATTTTAAATAAAGTTGGAAGTTATCTGGTTACACTGGAAAACCTTTGAACTGTGTTATTTTAGGGTAGCACTTTGCTGCCTTGAAAAAGAAGAGATGGAGGATGGCACCTTCCTTTAAAATGATGAAGTGCAATGAATTGTCTGAATGGCCCAATGTATTGATGGTCTTTAAACATTTCTATTACAAATAACCAGCAGGACAAGAGTTGCACATGATGCTGACAAGAAGGACATCTGCTTCCAGAGGTGGTTATGCAACATCCCACAGCCTACAGCAGTTGTGTGCCCAGAAAACGTGCCAGAGAAGTTGTTTTTGCAAGCACGGATGCAATCTTTGGTGTCTTTGTTCCCCAGAGAGCAAGTAGCAACCTCATCAGCACCGGACAGCATTATGTTACAGTAAAAACAGCAGAAGGATCAGCTTTGCCTGCTTTCCAGCCTCACCCTCTTGCTTTTGTCAGCCAGCTGATGGAACTGGGAAACCCACTGCCTTGAGTGCTGCAAGTTTACTTTTTAAGTCATCGCTGCTTTGGTCCTCCTTGCCGTGCTCTCATGCACATCCATGCCCATGGCACTCGAACTGTGTTACTACAGGTCTTGCTCAGTTTCAGCCTTGTAAGCCAAACATAGCTGGGGTGGCAAAATGACATGGTGTGGTTGGAACAGCTCTGCCTCTCTTCTGAGGAGTGTCACAATGAGGATTCATTGTTGGGTTGCTTTTTGTCATTTCGGGGGGTAGGGGTGCAAAGCTGCACTGGGTCAGTGTGATTGCTTGGACATTGTTCTGAGTCTGAGAGCTTCCATGGGGAGGAATCGCTTCTGATTAACGAGGGACTAAGAGGCTGAATGTGGAACATAAGACAAATTTTGCATGTGGATATTTACCTGCAACCATTGGGGGGCTCGATGAATATCTAAGAGCCAGATTTGGTACCAAAGTGAGTCTCCTTCATGTGGGACAGAACTCACATGCTCTTTCTCAGCCACGCTGTACGATGGGCCCAGTGACTTAGAAACCTGTCAAAGGAACACGAAAGGGAATAATTAGTGTTTGCAAGCATTTTTTCCTTGTCACGGTATCAGTGAAGGCAACATCCATGGCATTTGCGTGTTTAGTCAGGTGACACCCTTCTCTATCCAAAGATTTCTTGTTTTGTGACAGCAGCATCCTGCCATCCTCATATATGAGTGTGCCTTAGCCCTCTGGTGCCCTTTCACATCCCTCACCCTATCTCTGACAGACCTGTGGGAGTGGTGAAGAGAAAGATAGTATCTTAAAATAATTGTGTTTACAAGAAAAAATTCTCCCTTTTCCACATAATTTCACGATGGACAAACATTTCTGCACACGTGCAGCAGTATGCCCTTTGTAAAATACCTGCTCATGTGTTTGAGGCTCATCAAAATGGGCAGTAAATAAATATCAGCAAAAGGTCTGCGTTTCCAAAAGTAGTTTCTGTAGAAATGGCCTGTGCCACAGTGAAGCCTGGAGTCATCCCAGCTCTGGGAGGGGGTGGCTGCAGCTCTGCCCTGGTCTCGAGCACAAGGGAGCTCTCTGGCAGCGCAGGACTGCTGGGATCATGGCTGGGTCTTCCCACACCCTGAAGGGACTGTCCTTTCATGTTCACTTTGTTAAAAGCCTTAGTACATTTCAGGGATGAGCTGTCCTAACAAACTGAAGGAAGGTCCGTGTCCCTCCTCCCCATTTTATCTATCGAACTTCGTTTGCACTCCTCCTCCCTGGAGCATCAACTGCTTGGAGTGAGCCAGGGACAGAGAGAGGCTCAGCATTAACCATTTTGTTCTCAGGAAGCATGGGGATGGGCAGACAGCCTGAAGGCTAATGTGCACTTTGGAGCTCGATCCTAGACTAGTGGATCGATGCCGCCTTCTGACTTTGTCTTTAGACAAAGCTATTTCTAGGATCACCAGCTGAGGAGGAAAGAAGAAAGAAAGCTTTATTGAGCCTGAAAACCACTGTGGGAGCCTGCAAGAACTGTAGCAGAGTGTTAAGGGTAAGCATAAGGTGTAGCAGGGACACGGGTCTTCTGGTACTTTCATTTTGTGTGCACCCATGTCTCTCCCTGCTGTCAGGCCAAGTTCCCATTGGAGAGCCACTGGCTCACAACTTTCCTTCAGCCAGGAGAACCACCTGCCAGGACCCACTAGGCAGGCGTGTGGCTGCCCCTGTCCTGTATCCAGCTCAGCATGTGGTGCTCCAGGTCCTGTCCTCGCCTGTCCTGAGCTGCCCAGATAGGGATTATCTGTTGCCCTGCTCCTTGCAAAGCTCAAGCCAGTAAGAAGATGCCCAGAGAAGGTAGATGAATTCCTGATAATTGCTTCTTTCCAGCTGGGAAAAGACAGCATGTGCTGTGCTGCTCTGCAGAAGCTGTCGGTTGTACAAGGGCTACTCCCATTCCTAGGGCAAACTCCCCTGGGCTTTGCAGGAAATGAGGTCATGGGCAGTTCGTGTCACGGGTTTGTGGGGGGGCTACTCGGGGGCTCTTACTTCAAAAGCAATCTGTGGAAGCATCAGTACCAAGCTCCATAGCAGGGAGCTATGTTTTGTTTCAGGACACAGAGAAGACTGTTTAAATAATAGGTAATTTTTAAAAAGCCATCGTATTTCAACCTTGAGCCAGGTCAGAGGCCTGCAAAGGGTTAGGAAAGATAATCATCATTTTCATCTGGGCCTATTCAGGCCTTTACAGAAAACAAACAAAAGCCAAACAAGAATAAATAAAAACACAAACCAAAACATAAGAGTGGAGGAAATAGCATTTGCCATTAAGAAGCAAACCATTAATCCAAGGAAAACCAGAGGTGATGGTTGAGTTGCAGAAGGAAAGGAGGCAGCTATGGTGGCAAAGAAGCATCATTTCCATGCAATATTTATTTAAAAGAAATAATAATACATGTGTTGGAATTGTCAAATGTTCTATTTTTAAGATGCCATTTATTTAATAGTTGAAAACCCCACTTACATGGAGATAGAGATCTCTTGAAAGTCAAAGTCTGACTGCAATGTCCTTGTTTTTGGTTTTGTCCTCTCCCCTCCCTCTTGGTTCCCATGATAAATCTGTACATCTTATTTTGGGGATGTGTGTCCCACTTGTATATAACCCTTTTCTGCCCTGTGTGTGATGGAGTTTCCAAGATGGTTGATGGTTGATTCATTCATATGGGGAAATAAACAATAAATGAATGTTTGTTATGAGGTGTTGCAAGACTCCTTGTGTTCTTCTTAGCTTCTTGTAGAGAAATTTGTCTCTGAATGGCCTTAGTGTTTCCTTTCTGAATGAGGTTTAGGTATGAATCTCTGTTTCCAGTGCTGCCCTGTTTATTGCCCCTTGCCCTTTCCTTAATGACCAAAAATGAGTGCTCAGAGTAGCAGGAGGGTCACAACTCAGGACATCTGCCTCCTATCCTCCCAAAACTGATTCAGGGATGACTTTACTGGGATGAGCTGCTGACAGCCAGCAGAGTGTGGCTCTGAGCACTCCCTGACAGGAAGATCCCATAAGTTAGTTTCAGACAATCAAACAAGTTAAATAAGAAAACCAGGGGACAAGGCACAAAAGTGGTCCCTGAAGCGTCCTGCTCTGTGTTTGCCACAGAGGTGTTGCAAGGCTTGGTGCTGGGAGAAGGGTCTGCTCAGGTCTTATTCATGGATTAGTTTCTGAAGTGCTGTGAGGAGGATTTCCCTCAAGGAACCCCACAGGATTTCATGCCCTGTGGTGCACTGTGTCTCGTTGGGTGTACAAGGGAGTCTCTTTGCCATGGCCTTACACTTCTTGTTTGAGGCTTTTCCCACTTTTTTTTGTGTTGGGCAATGTAACTGTTCCCTGGAAGAATAATTTTTTCATCTCTCTGCAATATTGGGATATAATTTGTGTGTGTAATTCAGGTCCATTCTGCAACAGGCATTAAACCCAAGGTGTTTATGGATGTGGGTTTCTAATGTACTGTGTAAATTGTAGAGGATACTGAAACCAGTTTTAATACCCACCAGATTTTTTGTTGTTACATATGCTGTGTCTAGAAACGCACTCTTTTATTAAGGTCAGTGAAGTTTTTCACTTCATGCTTAAAATCCTGATAGCACAACTGGATTGAAGTAAGAGTAAAAAGAAAATGTATCTAGTTAGTAAAATAAATGAAGCGTGAAATGTCCCTAGATGAGCATTGGGTGGGATTTTTAGCTATAGACTAGATAGGAGGAGCTGGGTGGTGCTTTTGCTCAGGCGAGGTGGGTCTGCAACTCAGTTCACTGCCTTCAATTAGTTTCAAATGGCCTGAAACCAGGTCGGCCTCGGACTGGTTGCAAGATGGGTGGAGGGTAAGAAAAGAGCATGGGAAGAGAGCTCGTGGTTGTGGCCACCCTTATGTGGATTAAATGTCTGTGCATTCTGTTCTGCTTTGAGTGGGGTGCAAGGGGTGTTTGGACACGAGCTGTCCTGTCTGCTGACTGGGGGCAGCTGCTTTTCCTGGGTCACTCACATCCTCTGTCTCAGCATTTCCTTCCACCTCACACCCCAAAAGGTGTGTTTCCCGCACTCCTTGCTCATGGCAAAGGCAAAGAGGATTAGTTTTGGGGGTGGGATGGAGATGGGGAGCGGTGGGAGGGATGCAGAGGAAGGATGTGCAATGTGCCAGCAGGGAGGTCATCCAAAATCCAGGCAGGGAGAGGGAGAGTGGGGCTTCAGCAAGTGTCGACAGCCCTGCTTGGCTTTCTGCCCAGGGCAGCGGGCCCCTCCCCCCAGGCTAACACAGCCAAAAATAGTTTGGGGTTGTTTTCCAATAATATTTTGTTGTTTGTTTATTTAGTGAGCCTTTAGTGACCAAACCTGATTTTGAAGTGTGTTTAATTTATTTTGAGATTTGTTATTGATTGTAGATGAGCTTGCATTCTCTCTTTGGCTTGGCTTACCCTTTCCAAAGACAAATGTCATTTTTGGCAAAACGGCTGAATCGAGGTTGATTGCAGTTTCTCAGCCCTGTGCTGCTCTCCAAACACTAAAATAGCCCCTTGGCAGCCCGTGCTTTCTTTTAATTGCACTTTCTGTAACCTCTGTCACTACTCTAAAACAACACCATCATCAGCATTTCTGAATGTGTTCCTGTAAACTTTGTGTTCCTGAAACAAGGACTTGTGCATGTTATGCTCGCTGCTGCCTTGTGATGTGTTTTGTCAAGGTACGGGGGGTCCTGGAGTTCCCGCTGGGTTTTTCTCTGCTCCTAATCAGTATTGCTGAGGTTTTCTTTGGGTCCAGCATTTCATATCACAGCATTTCATATCACAGCATTAAGGCCATGTTGTGCACTGCCAAAGGCATATGCAAAACTTCTAGGTTGTTTAGCGAAGTCTTAGTTCTACTGCTGGCTGCTCGCATTTGAACAAATGCTTGTAAATGGAAAAACTAGTTCAGGGTTTTTTTTCAGATTCCAAGTAATAAAATGTATCTGTTTTTCACTTGTTTCATGTGGATTTTCCCCCCAGATACCTGCTGTACCTTTCACTTGGAAACTATAGGTATGGTAAATTCAAGTTTTTATTCAATTTAATTTGAAAAACTCAGAAAACTTTAAATTAAACTGTTGATTTAATGATTATAAAGGAGCCATTACTTAGACTATACAGTGCCTTGGTAGTATTTGCAATCTGTTGGACTGGAGAGAGGTTGTGGGCAAAAAGTAGTTGTGCTCCAGATCAGTACGTGAAGTACAGTGTGTGATGATCAGAACTGGAGGTGCATTATAGGGGTACACATCTTGAAGTCATTGCACAAAATCTTTGTTAACCCTCACAGCTGGGAGAAATGAGCCTTTTACTTTGAATGCATTCAGTGCTAATTGGAATAGTGCAGGTAGTAGGTTAGAGTAAATAGTCTGGCTCAGTTAAAAGAAGGTGAATAGAAATCTGCAGATCACGGGCACGGTGTTTATTTTAGAACACTAAACGTGCTTCTTGACACCCGGTGGGTTTTCTATCATGATTGTCAAACAAGAGGCAAACAGTTCGTTGTATTCGTGTAGCTAGTGGAGGAGAAGAATCGCTCCAAACAGAGGCTTTACTTCCCCCTGCTGTTACTTTGTGTAAGGGCAAGACTTGCCCTGGAAAAAAGAAAATTCCGCACTGCAATTTGGTAGCTAGAACTGACGTGGTGCAGTGCAGATATTTTACTGGTGCATCAGCTGCATGTTGTTTCTCTTCAGTGATTCCTTGGGACTGTGTGAACAGGAAAGGCCACAAGTGTGCAATGACTGATGATAACTGGAAAATGGCAGACTTGTTTGCAAGAACACTGGTAAAGAAATAAATGTGGATTTTTTTCTTTAATTCTCCTTGTAACTCCAGCATTAAGTATGAGAACACGGGACACAGAAGATTATCTCCTTTAAAACAAAAATGTACATTTAAAGTTGAGGGAGTAGAAAATTTTACAATAAAGCTAAAAAAGTGTGAAGTGAAATTAAACCTCTGATTTATTTCCAGTGACTGTAGATGTTCAGGCTGGGAAACTGAGTTAAGTGAAAAGAGGTTGGGCAATAACAACTGTGTCTCTGATCAGGGCTACCCTAAAGAGGAATTTCATAGGGGATTCTTTCTTTTCACAGAAAAATTTCTGACATAGAGTTCCAGTGTAGCAATCAAATGTGAAAAAAGATTGTGCAGCCGTCAATCTCAGAGCAACTGAGCTGCAGGAATTGGCTCTCACAAAAAAATCATCTGGTAATTATTTGGAATTCTTGGAATTGGTGATGTGTACCTTATCAGTGATGTCTTGATTTTAATTTTTTTTTTATATTAATTGTGACTATTTGAGTGAGATGACTTAATACCACATTCACTATCTGATGAGATTACTCAGTGTGCAGAAGCCCTTTCTCACATGAAGTCTTTCAAGAATCAGCTGTACTTGAAGGAAACATGAAGAATCTGTGAATCATAGAGATTAGTTCGGCTGCTGTTGTGTTTCGCTGGCTACAGAATTCCAGTGCCATTTTGCTTTTGTCATCCCATTAAACAGCAAGTCACATGTGAAATTCTTGTTGTGGGGGCCCTGGTCCAGGAGTTTGCCTGTCTAAAGTGGTAAAAGGCCTCCTTGCATTTCCATCAGTACTTGGGCCCCCCTAAATACGACAGAAGTCACATCATTTGATCTCTTGCTACTTGTTCTCCTTGAATGTCTCTGATCCCACAGCCTTTGGGCAAAGCAGCTGCATGTCTGGTGCTGGTAGTTGAGGGTTCTCTCAGTGGCTCTGATTCTTTTTTTTTGTTCGTGAATACCAGTTGCAATATCGATTTTGAGTGATAAGCTAGGTACACATGCATCTCATCTGGCTTTTCATTATTAATAAAATTTAAGCTACAGTACTGAACTGTATGTTTTACTTGCTTCCAGACACTTTGATGAGAAATACAAAATAGCAGTAAATTTCTATACGTTTTCTGGTAGATTGGTGGAAAAATCTGCTTTAGGCAGGTACTCATCCAGCTGCAGCTGTTTGGAATGCTGAAGAGCTCAGCAGAGATGCTGGCTTAGGCAGCTGCTAGTCCTTGGAAAAACCTGCCCTGAGAGCCAGTGTCACATGGCAGCTCCTGCTGCCTTGCAGTTCCAGACACATGATTACTAAATATATTTTGTTGTTCTGAGACAGTTATAATATTAATGTATAATATTAGAGCAAGAGATTCCCTTGTTCTGCAATGGTATTTCACAGATGAGGTGTAGTTTAAAGGGTCTGGTTTACCATTAAATCATCCTGCTGTGCACTTGACACAGCTTTATTGGTTTTTTGATGCGGGGTTGATGGAAATTGGTGCATGCAGACGTGGGCAAGGAGGAACAGAGAGATTTGACCTGGTGTAGACACTTGTTGATAACACTGCTGTACAGTGTTAGTCACCCTTTCTTTCTTTCCTTCCTAAAGCTTGTGCAACGACGACAGAAACTTGCTGCGTATTCGCACGAGAGAGAGACAGAGTGAGCAGTTTCTAGAGAAGAAAGACCAGTTCTCAAAGACTCCCCTCTTTGCAGAACCCTATGAGGTAATAGTAGGGGTTGGAAGGAGAGGAGGAAGAAGGGTTGGGGGGGAAGAGGAGAGCTGTGGTTTCTGCATGGGGTGTAGCAGACTTGAGCCATGGTACATGCAAACACAGCAGCAAAAGTCATGGGCCGACCTACAGTCAAACCAAATAATTTCAGGACCTAGTGACATGATGACAGGAAAAGGAAAGTCGGGACAGCTCAGCCGTTACCTTGACCAGCACTGCTCAGCCTTCCTCTCAGACTTTTCCCCCATCTTTGACATCAAAAGCCAGTGCAATGCAGCAGAAACCAGCTGCCTATGGATGGCCAAGATCAGGCACCTTTTGAATCCCTGGAGCTCAACGCCGAGGTATAAAGAACAAGTCACATGAAAAAAATGCAGTATTGAACATTTCAACAGCACTTCACAATGTGATCATTATTTCTTTTAAGGGCTTAGCAACTATGGAAATTGTCATCTGTGGTCTCTTTAAGCAGACAAACCATTACAGGCCAGGTCCAACAAATGCCAGCTATTGCAGATCAAGAACCAGTGTAGTAGGGCAAAGGGTCAGTTGTTCTTCTATTTAGATTCTACTGGGCTTAACAGGGAGAGGAAGATGACAATCTTCATTAATGGGTCAGGTTAGAGTATGGAGGTTCCTCAGTTCTGCATTGTCCTTTCTTAATATATCACGAACTCTAAAGATGAATGAGATGTTCTCACCTGGAGATGCCAAGAAGCCTTTGCCACGTTCTCAGCCATGTTGCACTGGGAGAGACAAACCCTGAAGTAGTGATACCAAGCTGTTTTCTTCCATGTCAGCTCACCTGTTCCTACAAAGGTAAAAATCTTACTAAAAGCTAGAGGATTTTTTTAAAAAAAATATTTTCTATCGGCTTTGAGTTCAAGTTGGTTTGCATAAGGAATTACTTCTAGACCCTGACTGAACCAAAGGGTTCCTGTCCTTCAAAAAGGAGTTACATAAATCAAGATGCTGCCTACTCCCATGCTGATTTTCCTTCTTTTCTTCTTGATTCTGCAAAACATATGTTCTTCAGTTTATCTAAAGGAGAGTTATTGCATTTTCTTTTAGTTGTACAAGTCTGCAAGGCAGTGCTCTACATCTTCCCCTGACCACCATGAAAGAAGAAAGATTTCTGACACCCCATTAGGAACACCCAGAATGATGATGTTCCCAGTGGTTCCTGCAGCAGTATACATGGCAGGGTTTCATTTGTTACTTTTCTGGCATACACTCGCTCTGTGTTGGCTGGCTCAGCAGTATTTAGCAATTGTTCCTTGCTTACATGGAAATATTTCTTGGATTAGAATTCAGTGTCTCTGTGCAGCTGATTTGTTGAACTATGTGGTAAAAGAAATGTTATTTTGCCCTTAATCATTGTTAACAGAAACATAACTATGACCAAACTATCTTGGATGTACATACAGTATTCAATATAATGTATAACAAAAGGCATTGTATTAAAAATTTCTATTGAGTGTCAATGGTTTTAGCTACAACCTATAAAATTACACTTAATGAATCCCATAATGTTTCACTTATGAGCGTTTCTCTCTATAACAAATACTGAACTGGGAACTGCAAAAGTAGTACTGCACTGATTCTTATAAGAGTTCATTGCAATCATTTTACAATAATCCTACATAACTTGCAGTTTCCAAGTTTGTGATCCTTTGATGCTTATTTGGCTGGAAAAAGAAAGCCTTGTCTCCAGATAATGAGGGAAAGGAAGGTTGTTCTGGACCATTTGAAGTCTGAGAATATTTGATTCTTTCATTGTTTGCAACTAGACTTGAAAAGGATCAAAAAGATTTTTGCAGGACTAGCTTAGTGTAAAGGCTTATTTCTGACTTGTAGCACAAGCAGTGACCATAAAGAAGGTATTATCTTTAAGAATCAATTACACACAGTAATTAAAGCAAACTACAGATCATTTCATGCAACAGGGTGAGGGAGTGGAGAGATGTTTCAATATGAAAACAACTTCTTTATGTACAAGCCAGAAAGCTTGAATTCACCTAAACACTAAGAACTCTGTTTACTGAAAACTTCCATTTCTTCTTAATCTTTTTCACTTGTTCTGGAAATCAGCAGGCACCCAGGCATCCATTAATGACTGCACCTGATTTCCTTCATGAAGCCATACCTAATTATCCAAATGGAGCACTAAGACACAACCGAGTAAAATAGATTAAGAAAAGTTTGCAGCTTAGTTCTCCATTTGAATTTATCTCCATTGGAATGAAATTTTCCTCCTCTTAGGATCTGAAGCAAGTACTTTAGTATATAGAAATGGAGAAGAATTCCACTAAAGAATCTTCTAACAATCCTTACTACATTTTATTATTTTCAAAGACGTGGTTAGCACAAAGCAGCAGGATGCACAGGGAGCTAAACCCAGAACATCAATAACTGTTGAAAGTAGGGCATTTGGATCTCGTAGGAAAGAACATGAGACAGTGGCAGACTAGGAATGCATGGTGAGTCCTGTTTATGATGGATTCATGTCTGTTCAGATGAACTAAAACCAAGATTGGAACAAATACAAAGATGAGGCACCTGATGCATACTGCTTCAAAGGAATTCAGACCTATTTTGAGACTCATTTAGTGAAAGAAGCTTCTATTTCCTGATCAGACCCCAGGATCAGGGGTATGTTATACCTGTGTCAGTGGCCTTGGAAAGAGAAACAAGATGTCAGCAGACTTGGGATTACTCCAAGACCAAGAGAACCTGTCCCTTCTGATCCAGGGAAGGGAACAGGGCTTGTGGTGAGCTAAGGGTAAAGTAAACTTTGTAAGGAAATTTACTTGTGGGATCCTGTTGTAAACACAGTTTTCCTTTGGTAGAGAGATTCATCTTCATTCAGAATGTGATCTCTTTGAATCACAATTAAAAGTGGGCTTTCCAGTGACAAAAACATTAAACTTATGGGATCATGAAGAGAGAAATCAGAGATCCAGTCCAAGTCTAGGACCAGGGTCTGTGAAGAGAACAGAAAGGATTTTCAAAGGAGCATGAGCAACCACCTGAAATGCAGTTTTATATATGAACAACAGAGAACACCTCTTTCATACTGGGGGAACAGAGAACCTCCATCTAAACCAGTGAATAATCTACCAGTGCACTCTGCTGCTTTGGCTCTTACATCTCCTAGGCATTATACCTACACATACTATTTTCTGGTCAAGCACTCAGCTAAAAAAGAGGAAAGGTGGACATCAGCACTATCATTTTTACTTTTGTTTTAGAAGAAGGTCTCCATGCACATATTCTGTGGGGAACCTCATCCTACATGAAACTACTGAGCATATAGTCAAGTATATCTACTAGACTGGGACAGATAAAAAGTTTTAAAGTATCAGTCCCAGGTGGCAGATGATTCTTGCCCACCCCCCGCAGCCCCACCCACACGATGTGGAGTGCTGCCTAGAAAATCTTCACTATATTTTTTGTCACTGCTCACTTGATAGGTCTCAAAACACTGGGACTTGGCAAAGGGTAGAAAAATCGCAATCATGCAAATTGTTTCTAAAAAAAAAAAAGATTAATTTATGACAGATTCCAGTTGAATCTATTTACAGAGAACCCTGTTGCTGAGGGAAATTGATCTTGGCACTGACACCTTAACAAAATGCAGTGAAAATGAACCATCAACTTCAAGGCTATGAGAGTAGTACTGGCTGCTAGGTAGGTATGTAGATGTGTGTATTACTATATCACAGCTACTCACATTGATACAAAATGTTTGTAGGAAGAATTAGCATTACTATTGAGAATACTCTTCTAACCTCTTCACATAAATAATAAAAACTCCTTGCTTTTTGCAACTATTTCTTCTTGCTAATTGCTCTGTTAATACATGTTGACTTTAGGATATTTTAAAACCTGAAGAAGGCAGACGATAGGAACACTTGAACTTTTTATTAAGAACAAATATTCTGCTTTTTAAGGTGCTTTAAGGTATAAGATGACTATGGATTTCAGAGTTTATGCACACATTGGTCTGCTGCTACTCTGCTACATACAGAGGACAGGCACAATGAGATGAGTTTATGGGCTTATTATTTAGTAAGACTATAAAAGGGGAAATAGAGAAAGTGCTTAGCCCTACAGCAGTCAGCAGATTTTATTTGTTTGATCTCTGAACCATTTTGAGTGGTTACTAAAATCCACCAACATTCTTCATGCATTAATTCCTCCTATGTTGCAGAGCTGCTTGTTATACAGTATTGCACCCCAAACTTGCCCTTGGTTGTTGTGGTTTTTCCTTGTTTCCTGTTCTGTGACTATGGGCTAGAGAAGAGAACTATCTGACTCTTTCCTACATGAGATGTTTTTGTTTTCACGTGCCCAGGTACAAATCATAATCCTGCAAAAGCTACGCTAGACCTTTACCTGGAAATATCACTTTCTGCTGGAAATATCACCCTCTGTTTGTCAGTAGAGACACGCAAGAGAGCTTCTGACATCTAAATACAACAAGTTTCAGAGGAGACATTCACCTGCCTCTAATTTGAAGACTGAGAAGTACAAATCATGTGTGATATGTCTAGGGAGGAGGAAGTCAACCACTGATAAAGCCACAGAATAAGATGTTTACTCCAATCTTGTTTTTCTTTGGTTTCTGGTTTATTTTTTTAGTAGGAGAGTTACAAAAGTAGTTACAATAATGTTTGCTAAATAAGGCATCATGCTGCTTAGCTGCACAGTTTTCTCTAATGAAGACATTTATTTCCTTGAATTTTTATTTCCTCTTCTCCTAAACAGTGGCATTCCCATTTAAACATAAGCTTACATACAAAGATACTTAATAAATATATACATAGTTATATTATATATTTGTACACTTCTAGCTTACATATAAGGCTGAAATTTTTAAAACGTTGTTACTAAGCTAAAAGTTACTTGCTTTGGGAACATAATGACACAAGACATTAAGACTGTTAAGTGTGATCATGATATATGTTACAGTTTAGTCTCAGAAGGAAACATGAGTAGGGGGAACACTGAGCTGATAAAGTTCTCTTATTAATATTAGTCTTTCATTTCAGCTGTTTCGCAGACATTTGATGTTTAGCAAAACAACATATTTGAACTGGGACAAATAATGGCTTTCCCTTTTACCTAGGATTGTATTATTACAATCTGTCTAGTTCCTCGTATGTGGTGAAATGCTCCTCCAAATAATGTGCATATGGAAGCTGTTTATGCCCTACATGATCTGTGTTAAAAATATGTTGAACTGCATGACTGAAACTATGAGATATGCCATATTTCATAAAAGTCCTTCAGATACTGCCATGAATAAAGACACAACCCCCACCAAGTTTCTCCTGAAGAGGAAAAAAAAGTCTTATATATGAGGTCTAAGCATGTGAGGTGTATGTCTGTATACCTAACTTTCCAAAACACAGAAGACACCCAGCCTTTCCAAAAGCAGGTTGCAGGAAGCCTCCTGGACTAACAAAAGCTGACAGTAATTCTGGCAGCCAACACTGCCCCCGTGTGTGAGTTGTTTTAATTTCATTCTACAATGGCTTCCTTCTTCTGGGTTAATAAATGCATTTCATGTGCATTGCTGAATATGTCGTCCCATGCCTCAATTTATTTTAAGTTCTACAGATCGACTGGATCATCTTCACATGTGATATATATGTGTAATATATTGTGGATTTGCTTTCTGCAGTTATATTTCTATATATTTTATCTGCATGCAAATTTGATTGTACTTACAGAGATGTCTACCAAAAAACTGGCAGAACATACTCATTTAAGCACATATCTGTCTCTTCAGTGAATGTCGAGGGCTTGTGCAGGAAAAGACCATGTGAGGACCTAACCCAAACCTCACTGACATCAACAGGAGTCTCTTCTGTGAACTTTGTGAGACAAAGGACTTCATACTTTCATATGCTGAGCGCTCAAACTACAATCTAACACAAATACATCCAGAAAGTGTCAAAACTCTACAGCAGCAGTGCTGCCAAAATTAAGTGTCTTCAGAAAGCAGCGTTATGGGTCTGTGAGGATCTGCCCTACCTGCCACTCCAAACTGTCTTGCCACACCAGCACTCCTGTGCAGACAGCCAGCGTTATCCCAACCAGGCAAGCAAAACTATGCTGAGGTGAGAACAGACTCAAATGTTTTGTAAGAAGCTTGGCAGACCTTGAAAAGACAGTAAAGAGAATCAACGTTATTACACTACTATCCCAGCAGATTTCTGATAGTATTAAAAAAAAAAGGATAAAGGATAAAACTCTTTCAAATAAAAAAAAATCCCTTCCAGCATCTTCAAAGCATTGGCAGCTGTTAATGTCTAACTATACAATTCATCTCAGAGTCAATACACTGCTTGTATACATGCAAATGCCTCACTCTAATTTAGAAATAACTGGAGGTGCTCTAGGCATAGCTATATTAATTTATTATTGAATTATCTTTTTTTCTATTATTCATCTGAATTTCAATCCCAAATTGAATTAAAAGGTAGCATTAATGGTAAGACTAATTTAGTATGCTCAAGTCCTCTCAATCAATAAGTCACAGAAAGGTTAATGTAACCTCTCTGTATTTTTATTAACATATTGAACAACTACTGGAGTACGCCTTTCATAAGGAAAAGAAGGGGAGAGGGTGGATGTGTCTGTCTGTGTTTCACAGAGAATAATTTCCAGTCCAAAATGTATACAGCTTTTGGTCAAAACTGTCCACCTCAGGGACCGCTTTTTGCAGACTTTGTTCAAATACTTCACTACATTTCTGTGTGAATGCTGTGTCACATGGGACATTATTTTAATATAAAGAAGTACATCCTTTCCCAAATTAAGATGCTTTCCAGAATTATTCAAAGAAATGATAATATCAAGGTGCTGTAATTGTTTGTCAAAATGTACCATAGAGAAGGTGGCTGGAAAGCCATTACAGTCAAGAGGAAAAGTAAGTAAGCTGAGTTTGCACCTTCAGTTGTCCTGAGCACAAAGAATGATCCCATTGGTTCCAACCACTACAAAATAGCTGTTTTTGTGATGCTGGTGTTTATGATGCTGTACTTGCCCCCAAGGCTGTGGAGCAGCCATGATCTCAAACACCCTCCTTTTCTACATTAAGTGGTGCAAACCCGTCAGTTCTGGTGGGCGCTGTTACGCTGAACTCCGTGGTTTGGGTTGTATTTCATCTGATCTTTGAGCAAATAAATTCTGATGGAAGTGCAGCTCGGCTTGGCTTCTCCTCAACCCCCTGCTGGCACCAGCAGTTGTTCCTGGTCTTTCTGCTGCAGCAATAGGGGAGGTTTTGTGCCAGGCAACTGCAACTGCTAGTGTCAAGGGTCAGCTCCACAGCCTCTTGTCTTTGTCACCAGCTCTCACAGCTGGCTGGCATCAATTTATTCTATTCTTTCAGTTTACAATCAGCTTGAGACTTTCTGCCACACAAATTTTGCTTCCCCCTATGACCTGAGTAACCTTTACTTGAAATATCCTATACTGTTAAATCCTGGGGTAGTTTGGCTGTGCCCATGGGCATTGATTTGGTTTCAGTGTCCTTTCACCAACCTTGTGTATGTACACACAGCTGTCAGATGCCATCAGGTGGCAGAACACGTTTCACATTCCCTATTTTGCACAAACAGGGCCCCAGTAGTGACCCCTGGGGTTCCCCACTAATGACTGGTCTCCAGCTGGACTCTGTGCTGCTGATCACAACCCTCTGGGGCCAGTGGCTCAGCTGGTTTTCAATCTCCCTCAGTGTGCCCTTAGTCTGTACTTCATCAGCTCATCCATGAGGATGTTCCAGGAGACAGTGTCGATAGCTTTGCTAAAGTCAAGGTAAATGCTCTCATTTCCTCCACCAAGCCAGACTTTATATTGGAGAAGGCTAACATGTTGGTGGAGGATTTTCTCTTCATAAATCCTACCAGTCCTCAGGATTTACCATGACCACTCAGAGATTACTGAGAACTGTCCCCTAGTCACTCTTCACACACTATTAGGAGCATCTCTGTTCTGGAATTATTAGCTATGGGCTCCTCATTCCTCATTTTTAAGAAGGCTACAATAGCAGCGTAGAAAACAATCCCCATTTTTAATTTTTCACAAATAGACCTTTTTGTTGGAGCACCAATGGAATAAATTCTAATTTACAGATTACTAGTCCCGAGGTGCTAATGACAAGCCACTAAAGAGCATAAGACAATCACACTCCATCTAGTAGAGGCAAAAGCTGAATGTCTACTTCAACAATGACCGTGACTCAGAAACATTTTGCCATTGTCTTCCATGCTCCCTAAGAAAAAGACCTGAAGGAAAAAATGCTGGTTTTGTTCTTGACCATTCTCCAGAGGCATTTTTTGACTTGAAATCTGAGACCAGTTCTCTGATCAGTATCTTCCAACATGATCTCATTGCTCCAGGTCATTCCAGCGGATAGCTAGAAACTTCTGGAAAAATGAAAATCCAAATACGCTCAGAAGTGATGATAAAAGTACCTCACAGGACAATGTTATAAGAATTCTAAAGAAACTGGGGTTATACTATTGTATGGTTTTGTATCTCTTACATAAATGAGTTCCCCCTAGTAAAAAAAAATAAAAAAATTAATTCATAAGCCTTCTGTCCCTCTGTTCTTCCCCAGGAAATTCTAAATCTCCATGATAAATCACTTGGCCCTTCAGTTCTTTTTAAATAAAAATGCTAAAGTCCTATTACGCTTTTCTAGGCCTCAAGCTACATAGAAAAAAGCCTGGGAGAGCAACAAGCCTGCAGTGAGCCTCTGGGGAGGCAGTTTAAGGCCAAAGTAGGAAAACATTGTACTACAGATCCAGTCAGAGAGCCCTGAAGTAGGCTGTTCTTCTCTTTGAAATATTTTTTCTTTCCTCCCACTCCCACTTTAGTCTGTCTTTGCATAATCTCTTTTATTTTGTTCAAAATCTCTTTTATTTTGTTCAAGTGAAGCAGCAGCAAGAAATTCCCCCCTCTCTCTCTCTCTTTTTTTTTTTTTTTTTAATTGAGAAGAACTGCTGGTACTCAGCCCCTGGTGGGAAAAAGCACAGGCCGAGGCAGAGTCCTGGCTCACTTCTCCCACATTATTCACTCTGATGCAGTTAGAAGCCAATGCACACTAATTGCTGTGATCTCCCCATTTGGCTTTTAACTTAAATAGCCATCTGTAGGAGAATCTCAGCTGCTTTCAGCAGCCAGAAGCACTTGAAAACAGCAGCCCCTAACATTGTTTAATTTTTACTTTGAGGTCATGAAAGAGACCACTAACTGTTTCAATGAAACTCCATAGGATGGGCTTTGGCTGGATGATTTGTTTCTGCTTTAGGATTTAATTTGAACAATATGGACTTTTCCCCATTAGCATAAAATAAATCAGCACTTTGCACTAGTTTCCCACGCATCACTTTCCACAGGCTGCCAGCATTAGGATCACATGGACAGATGACAAGCACTCAAAATACTTACATTTATTACAGCCCACTGGTCACATCAGCTCCTGGTTTTGATAATTCTTTAAGTTGTATATCACTGTTACTTGCTTCCCACAGTCACCAGGTTTAATATGCACACATGCCTTGTAATTCAGCCACACAGCACATTTAGACAGTCATAAATTCAAATCAGGTAGCAAGAGTCTGAATAGTAGAAGATATTTTTCCTCAGTAATGCAGTTATTTGAAATACACCATAGCTATACTTCCAGGATTTCAAGGAGATCAAGTATCAGAATTCATATTTTCCTTCTCCAGCTTTCCACATTCATGTTAGCACATAAAATTTTGTTTTATATAGAAATCATTTTGTTCCACTAGTCTGAGATAAGTTTGAGATTTACTGAACTAGAGTCCAGTTATGTCAGTTCATCTTCAAAATAGCATGGGATGAAACAAATGATCCAAGTTAATGAAGGGAACCCACTGAGTTAGCTGGAAAGACCAGGTGCATCGGGTACAATCCCTCTGGTACCCACAATCTGCTTCAAATACACAAGCCCCCTGGATTCTGCCATCCAGTCTCACATCAAAGGAGACAACATAGAAAGGGAGTCTGTGCTGAAGCAGCAGGATGGGATCCAGTAGCATCCCTGCAGTCAGTCCCACACTTACTGCTTCATATATTTCCTCCCATGCAAAACAAAGCTAAGTAAAGTGCACTTGGGTTTTAGTTGTGTAACCATAAGTTCTACACACCAAGAAACCACTTAAAAATAACTTCATTTTCTGGATTTTTTTGCGAAGCAGGTATGTCCTAAACTATTGATGAGTGAAGACATAAGGTACAAAGGTTTGGGGAGGTTTACAATTAAAAATAAAGTTAAAACTAAACAGAAACTGAACTGGGGCACAGGCAGGAAAAGCATGTGATTCCTGGCTCTGGGTCCAACAGACAGGGTTGGTGATCTTCTGGGTGTGTCTGTTGTGGAGAGTTTCTACAAACAGTTTTGCAAACTACAGCAGAGGTCCCAAATATTTACAAAACATTCAGAAACATTCAGCTTTCTGCACCAAATGAAAATATGTATCCTATCCACGGTCAGGGGCTTTACCTAGACATTTCTATGATCATCTTTTCAGATCCAGTTATCTCCAGTCCAAATTAATCTGTAAATGCTTCTTGTCCAGACCAGCATGTATATTGTAAACTCATGTAAACTCCTGTGCCAGTTTTAGTTATGAAAGATTGGACTTGCTGAAGAAAGAAATTGAATATGTATCTAAGTACCACAATAAAACAAACTACAGATGCTTCTCTGAAAACCATGTCAGATTAGAGATGCACATTTTTTTCTAAACATTTCATGTTTAGATTGGCAGCTCTAAGCCAAATTACTCTGCCTAACCCCAAAACAACACTTATAAAGAAGCATCAAAATTTCATGCAGAAAAGCTTTCTGAAAATGAGGGAATTATTTTCTTAAGACTCTACATGGATAGACTAAACATTACTAGATTTTTTTAAATATACAAAAGTCAGATGTTGTCCACCTGCTAATCACTGAGGTCAGATAGAAAACAAACCCAAATTGCTCCACACTCATATCTGAATTTTTGTGTGTGTATAAAAACTTCATTTTGTACAACTGTTAGAGGACTTTAGATTGAACCAAATACTGAAAAAAAGAAGTGGCTTCACATTTTGTATTAACAAGTTATTGTTTTCCCTGTCTTGCTGGACAATTCCAGCACAGCTGCAACCAGCCTCCTTGGATGCAAAGTTATCCTTTTTGCATTCACCTCAGATTCTAGTGCTGCAACAGCTCAAAGATGGGGTTTTTTAAACCTTGGTAGGAGTTCAATGAGCATGTGCATTTGCTTGTATTTGCAGAGTAGGCTACAGCTGGATCTAGAAAAAGGGTAATTTTGTTGTTTTGTAGGAGGAAATGAGAAAGACCAGTGCCATAGACAAGGATTTCATTAAAATGAAGAAATTCCAGTTCTCCAAAGGGAAAAAATAAAATTAAGCTTTGCTTGAAGATCTTTCATGAAACTATTTGTGTGGTCTTTATCATTTCAGACTGTTCATGCGTGATAGCTGCAGATTTGCATGATTTTATGAACTTGCCTTGGAACTGGAGTACTTCTTTAGCCTGTTTAAGCCCTAAATTCCATTCCAACCAAGACAATTTTTGATCAAAAAGCTGTTGCACCAGCATGTAATCTTCCAATGAAATCTACCAAAACTGTAACAATAGGCCTAAAATGAGACACTAAAACTTGACAAGCAAAATAATTATGATATATCATTGTCTTATCCTCACTGCATCTTCTAAAGCAGTCAGCCTCTAGAGCATGTATAGAGCATGTTTTTCAATGTCTGCAAATGTTTTCATTATCCTAAAGTACGACCAAAAAGTCTCCCAGTAGTGTTAAAACGTTGAGAGCAGCAAAAGAAAGACAGACATTTTTCACATCAGAAAGTGAAACAACCTGAATTAGTAAAATTAAATTAAAAATTTGTTAAGATGGAACAAACCCAACTTATTTACATATTATTTTCCATAATTTTAAAACTTCTTTTTGTGTAGTTGGTTTATGACACTTTTCACCCTCTTTTTACAGACCACAAGTGAAAAAGTTCAGTTAAAGATGAAACCTTCTGTAACATTTACAAAGCATCTGTTTCATGCAAAAGATGAAATGTTTTGTTGTCTTTCAAAATTTCCTACTGTGACTTAATCTATGTTGCCAAAATAGATCCCTATTTTATAGAGGTATTCTTTATGCTTACTGATAAGGCTATGAAGCAGTACAGGAGAGCAGGAGCCACTGTCTCACAACATGTATAGGTGGGTTATTTTTGAGGGCAAGATTCTTATACATAAAGCCTGATGATTGGAAGAATTACTATGAACAAAGAAACAATGTTTTGACCAAACATCCACTCAGGTTCTTCTGAATTCTTCCTCTTAGCAGCATGTCACCTTGATGTAATTCTCACCACTGTCGTCACACGTCCCATAAATAATATAAAATTAGATTTCCCTGGAATTTCTAGCTGTCCATTAGTTTCACTTTGGTTTTCTGAAGTGACATGCTCATCTTCCTAACTATGATCTGAAGAGACTATGGTGCTTCAGTTGCTGATGAAAATGCACATGTGCCATAATCATAGCATTCAAGCACATTTTTCTTTGGGTATTTCTATTATGGAATTTCCAACAGGGGAAAACCAAGTTTCTATTAAAAGATAATTTTTCATTTTTAGAGAACTGTATCAGTCATTTCAAGCACCATGCATATTGGAATTGTTTAGGACACTGCTTCCAAAAATCTGAGCCTGTTCTAGGGTTCAATTTGTTTCATTGGAAAGGATTTTTTTCTAGGTTAACATAGAAATGAGTGATAAAGCAGAAACTGACCCCTGATGAAAAAAGAAAAAAACCACCACAAAAACCCCCCAACAATAAAAAAAACCCTCTCCCATCAAAACCCCAAATACAGAAGAGAAGAAATGAAATTACTAACCTTTCACTTAGTGTGCATAATTAACTTGCATTGCATTTAGTTATTGAAAACCCACAGATGTGTCCACACAACCAGACAGCAAGTCTGTTATGTAGGACTCAACATAAGAGGACTTCTATAATTAGGAAAAAAAAAAATGAAAAAAATAATTGAAGCCTGTGCCTAACAACAATGCAGAGCTGTTATAGGTAAAAAACACTACTTTTTTTTTTTTTTAAGGAGAATGCATACATCATCAATATTTGGACCGAAATACTCTGAGTTCAGGATTACTTCAAACTGCAGTTTTCCCCACTATAAGGACAGTCCTTGGTTACAGTACTCAAGTCACACATAAGCCCTTATTCTGAGACATGCTGATCCTTTCTAACATTTTGACACTTCAAATCAATACTTATTTGGTTTATATTCATCTTTAGTTTTCCAAGGTTATACATTGAATTACTTGATTTCACTCTCTAAATCTCAGCATTTCCTTTCCACTTCCTCCTATCTGATGTCTTCAGCCTTCCAAGCTGCCACCCTGGTTGTCTTCCCTCACTTCAGAGATCTCTGTTTCTCAGACTTCATCATTGTTGGTTGCTTATTATCTTGGCTGCTTTCAGCCTTCAGATCTCAATTCCTCATCTGTTTTTCCAGCTATTGGTCTTTTTATACTCTTTTTGATATTTTAGCTTTTATAATCATCTGGAATTCTTAGATCTATTACTTCCATTTATGTAAACTATTTCTAGCCCTGATCTCTGTCCTTGTATCATTCCTGACCCCCAGGCATCTGACATTGTCACTAAAGCCTTATACTCTTGCTTAATCTCTCCATTTCATTTATTCTTCACAAGTTCCCAGCTCTCACTCCAAATTGAAAACACAGCTCTTTGCTGTAGTATTTCAGAACTGCACTTTTGATTTCTTACATCTTAGCAAAGGGGGCATCTGTATCTGTATTATTTATATGCAGAAGGCATTTTGGTCATGCACGTTGTGTGACTATATAAAAATTGCATTGTTCTACGTCTCCACACCACCTCTGAGGGTTCCAGGATTCTGTGTGGTGAAAAAGCACAAGGGAATTTTAGAAGATTGTATTTTCCACTAACATCTCATTCTGAGTTGAAGTGAGTGCACATGGCAGTGACACTTCTAGCTCCAAGTCCTAATGATTTTTTTTTTTGTGGTAAAAGCCAACCTAACCCTAGTATTCAAAGGCCTGCTGCTATATCCACTTTCTTTGGTTAAAACTTGGCCCAACCACATCTACCTCTAACCTGACATTCAGCTTCAGACTCGTGGTTTCTTTGATTTTGGCATAATCTACACAGCTGTAAAATACTTAGTGCCAGCCTCCACCAGTCTGGAGTTGTCATTAAAACATACCTAATATATCTCACAGACAGGAAACTGAAGATTCTGTGAAAAGCAGATATGTTCTCATGGGGAGAGATCCTGTCATCAGAGGGTGCCTGCCATCAGAGCTAGGACTGCTCTGTATTGCCTCAGTCATACAGCACACGATCTCACACCCATGTTCACTGCATCCCTCAGAGGGGCAGAGGAAGGCCTGTTGCCCCATTTCTTGCTTAAAAAAACCAGCAGGAGAAAGTTCCTAATGTTTTCCTCACACTTGTATCAATGGGCAGAGAATGAAGTGCCTTAGTAGGAGAAGATATAAAGTGTATTCCTTGGTGATTACAGATGAAATCTCTGATGTGATTTTTTTTTTCCTAGTTGGCTGGATTTTTTCCAGAACAGAGCATGTCTGAAAGCAAACTCTTAAAAAATTTCAGCCACTACGAATCACAGAAGCTGACTCAGCTTCCTAAACAGAGCATTACAAATACGTTTTAAATAGAAATTTAAAGAGTTTAACAAAATCTAAAAATACCTTTTGAAAGGTAGCTTCCCCTTCCTCCCCACTTTACATCTTGCATGACTGTATAACAAATGCAAATCCTGAAGGGAATATATTTTTAATCTTCTTTGAAAACCTTAAATATGCTATGCCCTTGTTCCAGTTGTGTATGGTCCCTGCTTCCATCTCAGTTCCTAAATTAAAGCTAGACATCAGGATATCAGATCAGATAGATATCAGTAAAAGGTTCTTCACCCAGAGGGTGGTTGGCACTGGAACAGGCTCTCCAGGGAAGTGGTCACAGCACCAAGACTGCGTGGGTCCAAGAAGCATTTGGACAACACTCTCAGGCACATGGTGTGACTCTTGGGTATCCTGTGCAGGGCCAGGAGTTGGACTCGATGGTCCTGATGGGTTCCTTCCAACTTAGGATATTCTATGACTGCATGAATCGATAACCTCTTCTGTCTAGTACTGAATTCATGCACTTCAAAGAAGTTGATACTTCTTTTTTTTGCTCTTAAAGAATTTTTTGCAATGTCATTATTTTAATGAGAATCTTTTTGATGATTACAGACTATTTTTCTGTCATCAGGGCCTATCATTGGTCTTGGAATTCAATATGCAGTTACGTAAGCAAATCCAGCCTTCTGAGTCACTAGAATATCTCAAGGTGCTAAGATTCAAAATGCAGTGGTGATGAACTCATTCTTCTTCTGATTGCAGTAGGATTACAATTTGGGATGCCATGTTAATTATCCTTACAATAATCCCATTTTAAAATGTACTTATTTAATGCCAGGATTATACATCTTGATCAAAATGTGTTCTGGGGTTACAATAGGGTGCCTGTAAGAGGGCACAGACAGACTGCCTAGGTGTAATGAGGCTGGAGGATGAATAACAATGTCCCTATTCATATACCCAGACCCTGCTGTATCTGAGCCATCTGCTGCTGAAACTGCAAATCTGTACTGAAGAATGGTAGATTATTTTCCTCTTCTATTATTCAGACAGCACTTCTCATTTGATGTAACTTGCAGGCACTAGGTCTGTGCTTATTTGTTCTCAGTTAAGAGCCTGAGACCAACTTTTCACTGTCAGAAGGCACTTTGCAAAGTCAGAATAACATGCAACTGTGAAATTAGTCCTTAAAAGACTACTCCTAACTGGATGAAACTGTAAAAGCAATTCCTATGTTAACAGAAATGAGATCTGCATCTAGAGTTTTAGCTATAAAGAAGTTCTATGGGAGAAGAGAATAGCAGCAAAATATCGCATTTGATACCTCTGCATATTTTTCGTGTCTGCTAACAGCAGCAATTATTCTATGCTCTGTAGAGAAGAGAGGGAGCTGGGCTTAGCTTTGTTTCATAGAGTTGACTTTGCTGCCTTTAGTAATGAAAAACCAAAATGCTTGCACAAGTTCAGCCTCCTTTCCAACCTTAACCACTCCATGATTCCACGTGCATGTGTTTGTGTGCAAAACTTCCTGATCCTAACAGTGCATTGTGACTGTAACCTCGTGGGGAATCTTTTACTGAATAAGCAGCAAGCTCCATTGCCCCAAACTGCTCTACAACAGCAACAAGAGAAAACACCAAAGCATTCCTCAGACACGTACATGCCTTGCCAGGACACACACTTTTGTAGGCACTGTCTTCCCTGATAATCCTTCTTAGAACCCAGGATTTTCCAGACTTTGGTTACAACACAGCCTCTACTGCTCATATACTCTTTATACTGCTCATATACTCTATACACCTTTACTGGTGTCCTCTGCACCCATGGGTCCTGAGGGAAGTGGTGGAGGAAGTGGCTAAGCTACTATCCATCTAGACGTTGTGGCAGTCCAAGGAAGTTCTCACTGACTGGAAAAAGGGAACCAACTCTCATTATCAAAAAGAGAAAAAAGGAAGACTTGAGGGAATCCAGGCCAGTCAGTCTTATCCTGGTGCCCCGCTCAACAAGATCATGGAGCAGATCCTTCTGGAAACTGTACTAAGGCACACGGGAAACAGATGATTTGTGACAACCAACATGGCTTCTCCTAGGGACACATCACACCTGACAAATTTGGTGGCCTTCTGTGATGGGGCTACAGAGATGGTGCATAGGGAAGAGTGACTGACATCATTTACCTGGACTTGTGCCAAGTATTTGACACCATCCCACCCAACATCCTTGTCTCTAAACGGGAGAGACATGGATTTGATGAATGGACTGCTCAGAGGATAAAGAATTGGCTGGATGGACGCACTCAAAGAGTAGCAGTCAGTGGCTCAGTGTCCAGCTGTAGGTTGGTGACAAGTGGTGTTCCTCAGGGGTCAGTAAAGCTGTTTAACAGCTGTTTGACAGCTTTACCAGCCAACATGGACAGTGGGATCGAGCGCACTCCCAGCAAGTTCACTGACAACACAAAGCTGTGTGGTGAGGTCAATATGATGGAGGGAAGGGTCGCCATCCACAGGGACCCTGACAGGCTTGAGAGGTGGGTCTGTGCAAACCTCATGAAACTCAGCAAGGCTAAGTGCAAGCACAAATAAAGGCTGGATTGAAAATGGATCAAGAGCAGGCCTAAGGAGAAGGACTAGGGCTGTTGGTGGATGAAAAGCTCAAAATGACCCAGCAATTTCCACTTGCATCTCAGAAAGTCAACTGTATCCTGGGCTGCATCCAAAGCAGCATGGTCAGCAGGGTGAGGGAGGCAATTCTGCACCTCTGTTCATCTCTTGTGAGGCCCTGCCTGAAGTACTGTGTCCAGCTTCAGGACCCCCAACATAGGAAAGACATGGACATGTTGGAGCAAGTGCAGAGGAGGCCACAAAGAAGAACAGAGGGTTGCAGCACTTCATGGAGGCAGACTGAGAGAGTTGGGGTTGTTCAGCCTGGAGAAGAAAAGGCTCCAGGGAGACCTTAGAGCACCTTTCAGTACCTAAAGGGGGGGCTGCAAGAGAACTGGAGAGAACTACATGTCCCTGTGCAGCAATGGGACAAGGGGGAATGCCTTTAAATTGAAAGAGGTTTTAGATTAGATATTAGGAAGAAATTCTTTATTGTAAGAGTGGTGAGGCACTGGAACAGGTTGCCCAGAGAAGTTGCAGATGCCCCCTCCCTGGAAGTATTCAAGGCCAAGTTGGATGGGACTGTAACCTGGTCTAGCAAAAGGTGTCCCTGCTTCTTGTTCCAAACACCCTTTTTATACAAAAAAACCCCAAACCCCAAAAAATAAAGGTAAAAAAAATTACGTCCGGCAAGAAGTGAAAACCAGGGTGTTCCTGGGTTATCTGAGGCAAGGGAGGGGCACAGGGGAACATATCTCTGCAGGGGCACCTCACCCAAGCCCTATCACTGGCACACATTAGAATACACCCCTTCCCACTCTTGTATGCAGGCTGGAGTCCCTAAAATCAGACAGCACAGATGTCTCATTCTGGCATGTCTCTCTACTGTACTTGAGTGCACGTAGGAGGGAACAGAAAGCCACAGTCAACTATTTGAATACTATTAAAACATGATTATAAAGTGATTATTAAGCAAAACTTAATGCTTTGAAATCAACTGGTTGGAAATTCTCTGACAATGGACCCACGTCTTTCTATCAAAAATGCTATCAACAAAAAGCATCCAGTTTGTCTCCAACACCACTGCTTCCAGCCATCCAGCCTGTTTGAAGCTCACTAGCAGGAATGTTTGTGAGACAGAAAAGTATTTCATATGTTTGTCTGTGTGTCTACTGAATGCTTTGCTTCTTGTCAAGGACTGCTGAAGAACAGAAACAGTCCTGCCAGTTCCTGACGATTCACTGCAAGGTGCTTGCACATTCTTGTTTGAGGTGGTGTGAAATGGCCTGGTAGTGGTGATTGCACCTACTGCCTGTCTAAATAAAGACACATACTGTTAATAACACCCCTGGGCCCTTCAGTCCTTTCTCACCCTGTATCGTATTTACCATTTACAATACTATTTCTGGTTTCTTTCATAGGTTAAACCTCTATAGACAGGAAAACATGCTGGCTGCTGCTGGGTTTGTTTCTAGCGTATACAAGCAGAAGAGGAATGGAAAACAAGTGGATACAAATAAAATTTTAAAGGCCTGAAGGAAGACTTTGCATAAGAAAGGTTTGAAGGGTTAAAAATGCCTGAGTTTTTACTACCAGGCTTTTGATTTTGATCATATTGAAAATGTTTTTTTTTTTCCTGTTTCTCTCCATTAACATTGGTTAAAGCAACTTGTGAGTGAACCCTTCAATTTATATCCACCTTCATGGTAAGCAAGAGTAAGTAATTCAGTTTGACCAAGATGGCTAATGTGTATAAATCCAGGGATGACACATAACTAATATGACTGACTATAGAAAATAATGCCAGTGTTCTTTAGTCAAACACACACGAACTGAAGACACGTGCTTTTTGCTCTTACCTTGTGTTCCACACCATTAGTGCAGACACCAACTTTAAAACATTTTGTAGAAACTGTAAAAATTGCAATTATTACCCCAGAAAGTACAGTAAGCTTTTGATTTTTTGCCTCCAGTTATTAAAAGCAGATGTTTTTTCACGTTTTTCAACTGCTAAAATCTAAATCAATAAGTAACACTGCTACTTTGGAGGACAAAGTTGTTCTAGTGGTCTATAACATCACGAATGACGGGGAAAGGATAAGAGTAACTGTCCACTGGTTTTGTATATAGTATAAAGATAAGAGGACAATGAATAACCCTATTAGACAGCAGATTTTAAAACAGAGAGAAGAAAAGAGATATTGAGCTACAGAGCTCACATGTTCAGAGTATTGTAAAGGTCAAGTCTGCACTGCTGCAAGGGCAGTAAATTTGAAAAGGTTTGAATGCAAAGGGAGGAAGATTACCCTACCTCTGGCCTATGCTCATTTCTTTCCACAGGCACCTATTACTTTTGGTGCTGGCTGCAGTGTACAGGGCTTGGTGGGCTCTCAGCATTTTAATTTTTTGCAAGTTACTCACAAATGAAACTAGCTACTGTACATACACAACTATCTAGCTGTGGTATTTGTTAGCAAGTGGAAATTCAGAGCTTGAAGGGATCTGCAGAGACTATTCAGTGCAACCTTCTTCACTTTGTGGAGGTAACAAGGGTATTTTGGGTAATCTGTTTTCAAAAGTAATCTCCACTGAGCAAGGTTCCAACACCACTTTAGGTAGTTTGCTTTTCTCTTCTTGTACTCAGAAAGATTTATTTCTATCTGATCTAAAACTTCTTTCCTTCGGATTGAGGCAATTCCTTCTCATCTTTCCTACAGTGGAAAAAATGTGTGAATAAAGTAACTAAAAACGTGCTTACCTTTCAAATGAATACAAGGGCCATCAAACAACAGGTAGCATGTACTGCTGCTCTGACCTCCACATCCACAGCTTCTGCAGATCAGGGCTTTCCTGATTTCCACACACTTCTCCCTTTCCATTCATATTTTTTTCCCCTCATTTTCAAATCAGAGCCACAGGACGCGGTTCTTTTAAGTTTTCTGTTGCCTTATTGTATGAACATGCTTCTTCAATACCCTTTCCCCTCTGCTTCCCAGAAAGCTGCTACTGCCATTGGTCCATAATGCCTAGGAGCTGCTCTCCTGTTCAGCACACATGAAACTACAGTGCAACAAGCCACACAAACCACTCTGTGAGCACATCTGTCAGCCCACATGTTCCACAGGCTTCACTGACACAGATAATTGCAAGCTCACAGGTGGTTTAACTGCTAAGCAGTCAGCATTCACTCTTCTGGGACTGCCCACCCAAGGCAGAGGGAAGTTTTCGATGACTTCAGCAATCACGAACATCTTAAACAGCGCAATAGCAAAACACGAACACCAAATAACAAATATTAAATATTATTTCTACCACACGAATTCTGTAAAAGTTCTGAAAAAAAATACAAACACCCTAAAAGCCTTTTTCGAAAGCACACAGTGATTTACATGAAGGCTTGCAAACATCAATTTAAAAGTACTGTAAACAGAGTTTATATGAATTATTGCTCACAAATGTTTGTTAATTTTGCTTCCTCTGCATTCAACTAAGTTTGTTGCTCAGGGCACTTAATCTAGTATTTAAAAAAGCATGTAAGCATTCACTGAATTTCTACTGAATGCAAGGAAAACAGAAGATGCACATTAAAAAAAACCCCAAAAGCAAAACCAAAAAACCACCATATAGGAAGCAGATATAGCACAACTCTCCCACCCTAAATAATAACGCTGCACATAAAATTCATACAATTGCCTCATTCTTAAACTCAGAATAAACAAACAAATGAAAAAGGTATAATTATCTAGGGAGCAGATGGAAAATATTCCTTTGCATTTTGTTTCACAGAAGTTATCTGAAAATCTCTTTTGGGCTTTCATAAAGTGCAGACCCTGACAAGAAATTGCCTTTATTTGTGGAGAATGTCAATTGGTACCTGAAATTGAAAGCTGACATAGCATTCTTTACTGTTACTGGGAAAAATAATAATGCTTTGAGAAGACTTACATATGAACTGAATGCGTGATTTCCTGCAAATTTACAGCTCTCAGGACAGCTTCATTGCTGTAGAACTTACACACTGCAAATATATTTATCTTCACAGATATATATGAGGTAGGGACACACCACTGGTTTTGTCCTACACATCAGGAGCTCAGTCTCAGAAATAAAGGTCACTTGCCCAAGCTCACAGAGGAATATTTTGGTAAAGCCATCTCAGACAATCCCCTTACCTCTCTGGTCCTCTTGCCTGTACCACATTACTGTAGGGCAGCTCTTTATGTGTGTCTCCTGGCCCTTGCTGAGTCAGAGCCCCACAGCACCTGACACCACTTAGTAACTGCTACTCATTTAGGGGAAGAAGTAGTGGAATAATGACAGTATCATCCAATAAAATTCAGGTTTCCAGCCTTAAATGACTCTTGATTATTATGAAACCTGTTTTGAAGTCAAGGGTAGCACAATGAGTAAATGAAGTCTTTTGATTAGTCACTGATCATGAGTGAGTGGGTGTATCAAGTATTATTAAAAGCTCATTTTAAATTACATAACTAACAAGATCTCCACTACTAAAAAAAATAAACGATGCCTAGGAGACTCCCAGGCAGTGGAATAGTACTGTTTATGCTGATAAGCTAGTTGTGGCCCAAACCAGATTTTGGAAACTAGAGCCATCCAGGAGCCATTTCCAATAGGTAGTTCACATGTACACAAATATAAATAGTGGCTATTCCAGCTAGTCTCAATGGTAGTGGTGTTCCTGTGCAGGTTTAATTTATTAGAACAGACATAGTCTAAGTGTGGCATTTTCTCTAATTAGGGTCTTCATAATTTCAAGAATGTAACTTTTTTGAAGATACAGCTTTTCTGAGAGTGCTGTTAAAATAGCTACAATAGGGAGGATTTTTCTTTCTTATTTTCTCCTGAAAAGAACGTAAAAAAAGTAAAACATGAAAAATATTAAATAAGAGAAAAAGAGATAAAACATGACAAGCATGAAATAAAATGGAAAAACACCTCACTACAATATATAACAGATAAACATACAGCAAAGGCCCTAAATACCAGTTATTGAGTTTGGCCTTTCTCTTGTTACACTATGGGCAATGCATGCCACTTCTTAATAGCATCGACTGAGATTCTTTGGATAACAGGATTTTCTTGTTAACTCAGATTCCAAATTATTGGGGAATGATTTGAAATGCTCACTGAAAAGGGGAAAATGACTGGCTCAAAGTGCCATGGTACACAGCTCTGCCATCCAGGTGCACAGTCCGAAGGGTCATCCAAGCTCTCCTGCTGTCAGTGTAATGCTCTTTCAAAAGGCCACTCGGGATGGTTCTCATTCACTGAAATATTTTTTAAAGACACTCCAGGCTCAGTGTAGAGGACAGAATTAATTTCAGCCGAGCTTTCCTGTGTAAGAAATACAAATATGTTATTACCACTGCAGTATGAACTTGTGCAACACCAATACAAAACCAGTGTTGTCAATATAATATTAGTTCTCCTGATATTTTTTCTTGTATTAAGAAGTTGTGTCATTAATAGATTATTTTTGGGTATCTGAATCTATAGTGTTTCTGCATTTATTCTTATTATAAGTTACCTAATATTTTATTTTTAGCAATATTAACTTATCACAGATAAGACTGTGATAAGTTATTATAGCATAAATGATGATACATAATTATAGCATCTAAAGTAACTCAGACATAAAGCTCACTTGAACACTTCAATTGTTGTCATTGATGAAGGATCCTTTATGACTATCACTGCAATAGTGAGAATAAAACTGCAAACCAGAAAGCATCCCTACAAAAATGTGAGCAGGTCCTACCCAGGAAGGGAGGTCAGCTGAGGTAAATTAAACCTTGATTATGAGCTGGTAAAAAAAGAAAAACCCAGTGGAAAAGCAAATACAGTGCAAAGAAACCCCAGAAATCTGAGTGAAAAGTGGGAAGCTGAAGTTTCATGTTCTAAAATACATACAGATAAAGATGCACACAGTAACAAATAACCAAAGAAAAGACTTGGACTTACCTTTGATTTTTTCTGTGCATACCAGAAAACAGTAGTTATAATAATAAAAAGGACCACAAGGGAAATGCTGACTCCTGCCACTAGAAGAGCAAAAAGAAAGGTAACCATGACTCTAAACCATTAGGAAAAGGAAAAAATTAATATCTACATTTGTGGTGGATAATTATGTAGCATAAAACAGTTATATGTGACATGAAAAATAGGTCTTCATTTTTCCTACAAACAAAAATCTCATTCAAGTCTGCATTTGTATAGAAATTAGCCAAGCATGTCACAGATCATTATAGCAAATTTTTGTTAGCAATACAAATGTGTGCTATATTAATCTCCAGTGAGCAACAGTTACTGCTGATCACAACATTAATATCAGTGTTACAGATTTTATTAAAATGAAAAGCTCCAAATACTAACTACAGTAATAAGAACATAAATTACTATGGTTTAGTCTAGGAGAGCAATACTCTTACTACTTGAATCACCAGGGAAATACCATGACTTGCAATTAAGGAGTGTCTTAAATACTATGCTATGAAAACAGAGTTTTTCAGGCCAATGTAGGCAACTCCCTGCATAGCTTTTGTATTCTATAACCAACTGCAGTAAAAGAAGTTAAAAATTCAAAACTTAGCTAAAGAAAATACATATTTAAGCAGCAGTACTTATATTGAAGTTGTCAACTTACCTACCACACTTGACAGGTGTCCTGCTGCTAAAAGGAAAATAATAAAAATTAGAAACTTGAGAAAACTGTACAGCTATATGTAATGAAGCTAAAGCTGGTTTTCCTACCATTTTTTTCCCTTGGTGATTACATGGCACTGAATTTCCAGCTAGGTATTAGAAGGAAACTAACCAAGTATTTCTGTCAAAATCATAGATGAAAGCTATGAACTACTCTGTACCTAAATTCACCATACTTGCACGCTCTGTTGACCCTCCTTCGTACCTGTTGCTCCCAAGTTTCCTCCTTCTTTTTGCCTTTCTTCTGTGTTCACCACTTGAGTAGTACCTTGGTATAAGAAGCAGAGAGAACACAAGAGGAAGAAACAGGGAAGGCAGGTGAAATCCCTGACCCTTCAGCTATTATACTGCCCTAGCAGCTGCTTTGGAGACCACCACCACACAGAGCCACGCAAATATTGGAATTGAGAAAGCCACAGTGTTCTGAGCCTGTACCTAGAAAGCTTCATGCAGCTCATAGATGTGATGATAAGAGCAAAGCAGGTGTGATGTGATGTTAAGAGCAAAGGAAGGGCTTGAGAAAGCAGTCACTTCATAAAGCCTCCAGGAAGATCAGCACGAGCAGGGTATCACTTGAGACACACACGGCGGTAGGTGCTGGTGATCCTGCACAGACAGGTGTCACAGAAAGAATTGGGACACTTCACAGGTCTAGGGGACATTTTTCTGCTGCTATATTCCTTGTTAGTTGTCCTCTTTCAGCCCAGAATACCAAGCTATCATGAGAAGCACCTGACATTTTATACTAAATGATGTATTTTCTGCCTCTCAACAGACAATTATTTAGGCTGTGTTATTTGAGATGGCTTGAAATATTCTTTGTGCTTCAGTCCCCACCTCTGCAGGTGGAAACCTGTTTAAATCAATCACAGTGTTATACTGCTTCTAAATTGGTTTGTGCTCGCAATTCTTTTAAGGAGAGTCACTGCGTGGAAAACACAACAGTGGGAAAAATGAAACAAAGTATTCACAAGACTGGGGTGAGCACACTGAGGGAAGAACTGACCCAGGGTTTAGATAAAGCAACAAATTAAAAAACAGACCTGGAGGAGAATCCTGGTAATCGTAGTCAGGTTTTGTTTCCCATTCCAAATTGTGTTTGGAAGCTTCATCATGATCTTCTAAAGGAGGTGATAAACCTTTTGTGGGCACCATCTCTGATGTTGTGAGTTCATCACCGTTACAAAGATATCCTAAAATTAAAAAGGAAAAAAAAATTACTGCTGGAGTAGTATGCCATACCATGTATTTTTAAGGTTGTTTGATAATTTCACTTATAAGATTCAAATGCTCATAATTTGGACAATCTTGCTTGCTGTTTTACATTTGGAATGTTTCTCTCCATCCCTTTTCTGTGTGAACATTTCAGTTGAAATCGTTAGGATTTCTCAGAAAAAGTTTTGAAAAAAAATACCCCATGGTCATTTACTCAGCCTTTTAAAAAAAATCATAGGTATTCTTCTCAGATATTGTTTTCTTGCTCTGGAGTAAGAAAACGAAATCCATAATGGAACAATAGCAGAGCCTACTACATAATGGAGATGATGCCACTCATTAGCTTGTTTTAATTAACAAATGAAGACATCCTTTCTTTCACATTACTGCTCAACTTCAATTGCAAATTAACGAAAAAGATTTGGGGAGGATGAAAAATATTTTCCTTGAACTTTTTGCTAACGACAGGAAGAGAGGTAAACTATACCCTTTGTTAAGTTATTGGAGCATTAAGCAGATGCTTTCTTACATTCTCAGTTGTGACTCGAAAAAACAAAACCAAACCTCTTCTATGGAAGCAAATTTAGCCAGAGAAGGTCTAAGAGATTCCACATGGGCTCTAAAACATCACAGGGGGACAAAGCTGTGCTCCGTGAGGTTCTTGGACACACAAGTTAAAAAAAAAATAACATCATCAAACATCTTAATTCTGATCATCCCTAAGATTTCTTTACCTACATTTCTTTACCTACAAAGTTTTTTCTAGAACTATGCCATCATCTCCAGATATAACATCCACAGTTTCTCTGCAAGAGAGCAAACAGACACACCCATGAAGTTGCAATAAAAATGTACTTATGGGCAGATGCTGCCTCTCTCAGAGAACACACTGTACTTTTTAGCTGTACATTTAAGTTACTCTGGGGTTAGGAGAAAAACTTGCATTGTCACTTTAAAGCTTTCATAGGACTCTGCCAAGCCGAGCACAGCTCAACAGAGGGGGGCTGATGATACAGGTATCTCCAAGAACTCCTCTGAGGAGGGATGGCAGAAATTCTCAGCCAGGCTTGTGCTCCTGAGAGCGCATGTACATTCATGATAAGAAGGTCCATCAACCTGCTCCACCTCTTTGCACTTTCTTAAATTCTCCCTCTGTTGCTGCCTTTAGAGGGACAGAGATGTAAAGAAGAAACTGCCTTATCTCTTCACACCAACCTATGAAACTGATACAATTAGTCACAAATTCTAACTGACAAATATAAACCCATTTCATTGTTGCCTAATATTAGACTCAAATTTTGTAAGTGGTCTCTGGTATATAACATTCAGTCACAAATTCTGAGTATTAAACATAAATGTTTCCATTAGATAGAACTGATACAAGGGACTGGGGTCCTGACAGTCCTAATCATCATCATGCAAATGGTGCAGTTGGGAAGTTCATGAAACTTGCAGGGGGAGATACCATCCCTTCTCACTCCTGCTCTGTAAATTTACAAAGTCTTTGTGGGACAACTAGGAAAACCCCTGCTTATTGTTAAATGGCCTGAAATAATTCAATTTTTTTGTTTTCGTTGCAGCACCACTGAGACACTGCCACTGTAGCCATAACCAGCAGTGCAGACAAAAAAACCTGGGTGAACTGTATTTATTATTTCTTTAGTTCTACTGCTGACTGTTAGAATATTGACCATTAGAGATATAAAGATTTATTTTTGTCATTCATTAATAAATGACTAATGTTGCAAGGAGTCTTACTTTTTACTGACCTTTTGTTGTCTTTCTGTACCTGCAGGGGATTTCTCTAAAATACAACCTAATTATTCTCAAAGTTTTGTTATTAGGAGTGCTACAGATGTTTGTAGGGCAAAAAAATTGTGTGCTTTTCAAGCATTAATTTACTAATTAAGATTAAATTACTGATAGAGATGTAACTAAAGTAATCATTCATGTGGTATAATATAATAATGCATGAATAAAACATCATGTATAGGTCAAGTCATATGAATTAACATTCAGAATATACTTAGGAATATCTTCAAAAAGTAACTAGCAGTATTGAAGAGAAAGTATTAGCTGGGAAAAATATAAAGAAATGTTCACTCACCTGTAAACATCAGAATGAAAACAGATATTGTCTTACACATCTTCATTTTTTCTTTTTGTGTCTGGAAAAGGTCAAAACCAACAGAAAACAACCCTGAAATATCCCCAGGTCACAGTCCCTACAGCAGTGAAGCTGTGGCTGTTACCCCCAAATGCAATAGACCTCAAAAGCCTGTCCCTGCTGCACTTATCATTTGCTGGGCTGCTTATTGGCTGAATCAGACTGTTCCCTAAAACAGCTGCTTCAAGGGCTGAGATGCCAAATGGGCTCTGTAACTCCAGGAGTTTTGGATCTACTGAACAGGATTTACTACCCAGTCAAGTGTGCAGGGAGCACAAAAATTGCAAAACCAACAGGTGAATGACAAGTTCTATTCATACGTAAAACAACTTCTGAACTGCACATTTAATAAAATACTCTAGTTGTGATGAGGATATTCTTGTATGTCACACCAACAGAGGGACTGTGTAGATCTCAAAGCTCTTTTTAAGCACTGAAAGTATATCCAGATGGAAAAGCCTGGACACATGGAAATGAAATGCCTGTTGATCACAAAACCCAAGTGTTTTCTTTTGCACTGGTTACTGTTCATAATATATATTTAGTGCACCATAAAATTAAGTATTTAAAGTGAAAACACTGCCAGCCTGTAATGACTGTTCACATATCTAAATATTTAGGATAGTATAAAGAAACAGTATTACACCTTCCATAGCTGCTTTGCCAGGCCCATTGATGGTCTGCGTTCCAGAGGGGTTGACACAGGTATGTACTTCACACAGAGTGTGCTGAGTTAACTACTGGTAATTTGAATTCAAAGAAATAAATCTATCAAGCAAAAGGAATGTGCTCAGCAGACTATCATCCTGCTGTCAAATGTCACCTTCTTTCTCCGCCGAGACAATTTCCTTCAAGGTATTCAGCAGTACAACCAGAAATACTTCAGTCTCTGTGGACCCACACGCTGTACCACAACTCACACTTGGTAGGCCTGTCCCAGATGTTCCTCAGTCATCAACCTCCACACATGAAAGAGATACCAGTTAGACTTTCAAGAGTGACAAGGTGCTGTCTCACCAAATATTACCAAAAACCCCCACAATTGTTTACAGTCTGTCTACATGAATAAATTGTGAAATGGCACTAAATGCAAAGCAAACAGGAATAACAAGCATTTGGACAGACATCTCCATTCCACAGGACAGCATAATGCTTGCAATGATGTTACATTAATATTTTTTTTTCAGTACACACATCCATATCTTTTTTATTCTGAACGTTTCTTTATCAGGCCATAGCAGACCTTTGCAGTAAGAAATGCTGGCACAGTGTTTTCTGCCTTCCAAATCCATTGCTAATCAGCATGAGATGCATCCTTTTTCTTTCAAAGACTTTCTCCCAGGACTGTTTGTATAACAGATATTTTCTTCTCAGACTTTGTTTGAAGACTACCTCCGATAACAATTGTATTTTCTTCCTTCTTATGAACATTTTTACTGGAGTAAGAAATTAATATCTTCATGCATCTCCTGTGTACACGAAAAAAGTATTCATGCAAGAGACAAGTTTAGAAGTTCCCAGATTTCCATCCTTGTGTCATCTGGAGGCTGGAGTGAGCCTTGAGATCTGTACAGCTGCATTTGTGACACTCCACATTTAAAAACCAAAGTAAGGTGCTTAAACCGAAGTCATGTATCTCTGAAATCAAACACAATACAAAAACTATGGCAAATAAAAAAGAATTGCTTTGTTTTGTAGAAGTTGTTTATATACAAATTTAGCCATGTATGGTAAATTTTATTTATTCTCAGTAGACACCACAGAAACAATAATTAATCTAATGGACAAAGTTTGTGGGTTTTGGTTTGTTTTTTTTTTGTTTGTTTTTGTTTGTTTGTTTGTTTGTTTGTTTGTTTTTTTAAAAGTAAAATTGGGCAGTAGTTATTTATATGTTGTTTGTCTAAAAAAAATTGATGGACACCATGTGATTCTACATGGTCTATCAGAATGTTCACTGCCACACTGTGGGCACTGCTCAGATGCTTGACCAGGAAATACTTGAGAAATGCTTGAGCCCCAAATCTCTAACTCTATACATCAGACACACAGTCTACAGACATCTGGATTCAAGCACAGCTACCTGAATGAGAGTTTAGGACTCACCTGACCTGATCCCAAAGCAGTGAGCTCAGATTCAATTGTGATTCTGTTCTCAAGTGCAGAGCTGAAGTACTGAGAGACAGGCTGTTGACATATTTTCCTTTCTCCCTTGTGAGTCTCCCCTGAAGAAGCCATACAAATCTTCCCCACAGAAAATCAACAGCCAAGATGTCAGTAGAACTGTCATTATTGACCATGGAAGAACAGATGCATTTTTCCTCTAGTGCAACTTTATGATCCTGATCCTTCTTTTCATTCCTCCATCTCTCTTAGAGCCCATATTCTCAATGGAATGCACTTAAACTTTACTTTGGTTGTCATATCTTGCATTTCTGAAATCTGCTGCCACTGCCATTGATAGCACAAATGTCAGACTGAATCCAAACTTCACAATTTTACAAAGTGTCACTGCAGCAAGAGATGCACTGTATGACAGAAAACAGTGATTTATGAAACAAAGTGGAAGTGGGAGAGAAAATTCAGAAAGACACCTATAAACAACTTTGCTGAAACTGCAAAATTCAGAAGGATTTTGTCAGCCCAGTTCTGCCTAGGAAGCTGTCATTTGGAACCCTTCTCCAATCCTTCTCAACTCCATATGCTCATTTGCAGTCATATCCTTATCCTCATCCTCAGACATATTCAAAAATAGGTTCCTGAAATAACAGAAAATATAGACACAGGCAACAGAGAAAGAATTAGCCAACAAAATACACCATATTCATGGTGGCAGCAAAGTCTCAGCACCCTGAGGTGCAGGTGAATGCAGGCCACTAGGTGAATGTGCACATGAGCTAAGGTAATGCAAGAAGGAAATTAAATCGGTACATTCTTCACGTAAGTACCTTAATCATCAGTAACAAAGAGTTCTCTGCAGTGGTTGACATGCTGCCAGCATATGCAAACCTGTCCTGGAGGAAATGATCAGCCACTAACACCAGGGGAGTTACACTGGCTACTGAGGAACTGATTGTAAAAGGTGAGAGTACTAATGTCCAAATCTGTGCACAAAGAAGCTGGCTTCTATGTGTGTGAAAAATCAATTGGCCTTGGTAATAAATATTCCTGGCAACAAGTATTGGAGAATAGTTTGAAATTATTCCTTTGGAGTAACTTGCAAAAAGTATGAAGAGTTAAATATTTTTCCAGTGACTTCAGTGTCCTGTGATCATTGAGGGGCTTGTTACAGCATTTAAAAGACATATGGCCTGAACATGTAAAATTTAGGATTTCTGCAGACTTATATTGCCAACAGGAAAATCCAAGTTGTAAGCTCAAAAAAAAAAAAATCTCTCTTATTTGCCCTCATGGTAATGCTATATTATGTCAAAACAAATCAATGTGTGATTCCTTCTACCTTCTAAAGAGACCTCTTAATTTAAAAAAGAGTTCACTAGGAAGCCCTCACTGACTCAGTGTTACCAGCACTGCTTGGCATCATACACAGTAGGTTAGGTTCTACTTAGAGAATTTGATTGTTACTATTTTTGACAGTGCAGAACCCTCCATACATTCAGAAACTTCTCAACTATATTCTAAACTGCTATTGCAAATAGCAGTTTTTGCATCATATGTCACTGTAGAAGCCTCTGTTCACTCTTTTTTTTTAATTCTTTTATTTCTCTTACTACTAGAAGGGACCAACTTATACCAGTTTTCAGTTTATGATTTAATAATATAACCTTGTATTTTCAGACCCTCTGACATTTGTCATTCCTTTTTGACCATGGGTATCTATGATTGTTGGATGCTCCTTTCCTCTTAGGAGTGAGATGTGACAGTCACAGACACTGATTTTCACGTCTATGCTACTGTACATGGTTGGGAGCTGTGGTATGAATAGAAAACTATGATTGGGAAAAATAATAACCATTAAATTAAAACTGTATTACATTCAATGACCTACTTGCAAGACAGCTTCTGTTTACTTACGAAATAGTAAGTGGCATGCCCCTTAACCCAGAAGATCTTTGTAACAAGATATTTACTATAAGTTGGCTCGAAATCATTGCTGCTGCAGATTAAGTCATACACTTACTAATCTTGTTTTCTGGTCCTCATACATATATACATGTGCACCCACACTTACAGTTCTTTGTCCAGGCAAGGCTAGAAAGGTGCTCAAAATCATTCCACTGAGGAAGCAGAGCTTATCCCTCTGAGGAATGAGCTGCCAGGATCCCTCTTTGGCAGGTTTTACCAGGACTAGTTGCCATTTGTTGCTGACTTATTACACAATGCCATCAACCACAACTGAGATAACTGAACGGAGAAGACTTCTTGAATCTCAGTGGTTAATGAGCAACATGGTTGTCACATGTGGAAGCAATTTTGTCTAGTCTGATTTGCAGCCTTGCTCACTGGCAGGTTCTCTCTCAAAAATTTATGCAGCGCTTAGCTGATATAGGAAGTGGAGGTAAGTAGTTCATTCCTCTTCCTGCTTACCTTGGCAGAACTACTGACACCACACAAGAAGTTTCAGTATTGTGGACAGCAAGCAATCTCTGCTGTCTTCCACCTCATATTTGGAGAACTTCAAAATTAATCACACTATCTTTGCCTTTTGAATAAAAACTAACATGTTGGCCCTTTACATTAACTCATTGTCCCAGCTGTCTGTACTGGAGATGTTGTTTAATTTGAAGAAACTGTCCTCTTTCTATTGGAAACTGCAGACATATATAACACAAAATTTCTGTCTCAAAGTAACTTTAGTTTCACTTAAATTCCCTCCAAGTTATTCCGCAAAATAATCTCATTTATTGAGGAAGGACCTTTCACAGGCCTGGTGAAATTTTAACCCCTAAACCAGATGAAAGTTTGCCCCCTATAGCAACAGCTCTCATTTTCATGCTTCCATGTTTGTGTTACACTGGTCAAGTCCTTCCTTCATAGAGTGCAGGTAGTAGTTTGCATTCAGCACCATATACAAGTTGCTGAAGTGAGAGACTGTCAGCTATTTATTTTTTCACATATGAGCATTTCACTCAGGAACCATAAAATGCTTCATCCTCTCCGCATTTTGTAACGGAGAATAACATTGAGCCCCTTGTGTTTTAGTTCCCTTGATCTATTGACCACACATTTTAAGGAGAGGCTGACAGCTAGCATGTCAGTTATTTTCAGATATCTGTCTCTGTCAAATTCAGAAATCCCAAGAAAATAAACGAAGTGCAGGATTATAAATACATGTGAAATCAGAGCTGTCATCACTCTCAAGGATTTTCCATTGTGCCTGCTGCACTATTTTTAAGCTAAGATTTCCCAGATGTTTAGTAGGAATGTTTAGAGAGTAAAGCATTTCGTTTTCCTAATGGCTGCAACATTCCTAAATTTAACCTATTCAAAATTGGCACTCTGTGCCTAATTTGTTTTGCTTTTTTTTTCCCAATTGTATAAGTGCAGTAGAATAATAAAAACAAAGTTTAGCAAGCCTAAATAGCTCTTGATGGCCTGAAAGTTGTTATTTCAAAATTTCACATACACTTATGGATTCAGATGAATAAAATACGACAGAGATCCCCAAAAGGATGATGCTCACGTGTGCCCACCCTCGTCTTCAGAGGCCAGCACTGGGCCTGTATTGCTCTGAGCCATAGAGGAGCAGAGCAGGAGTTGAATTTCACATCATGCTCCTTCTGCAAACCAGTGGTTTACTAAAAGCAGTTCTGACAAGACTCATTTAAACTACGCAATTATGATTTAAAATAGAAAGAAGGAAATTTATCTGAAATGTTTATCTTATCTTACCTTGTTAATGGATATAACTGAATAACTCCATCCTTCTAGTCAAGCAGGAGGATACCTACAGATTTTAATATAAGTAAATATAGTTTGAACATACTTATTTGGAAAGCCAGTTTTTATGCTGTTCAGAATTTTTGATGTCTCCTACAATTGTTTCTTTTCACTTGACTTTTTTTGTCAAGCTGCACTTGAAAGAAAATCGGATTCCAGCTGAAAATATATAAAAGTTCTAGAACTAGTAGATCTTATAGTCTTACACTCATAATGAGTCATCTTATGATTTTTACTCTCTTTTTGGCTCAGGCTATGGAGCATCCAGTCACTAAACTGATCTTAGAGACAAGAAATATCCCCTCTGAATCTTCAGAGGGGCTGCTATTGTCGGAAAGGTACTCGCAGCCTCCAGGTGTTTGAACAGTGAAATCTCCACCAGGGCAGTGCTTTGGCTTTCTTTAAAGCACAGGTGCACTTTTACTACCCCAGTACTCCTTCTCTCTAGTCTTTGATTGTTTGTTTTTTTCTTTAATTTATAAAAGTGACTTATTTATGCAATTAAGTTCCTGAGCTTTCAATTCAGTTGTATATGACTATATGGGACACATGGCAGATGTGTGTAATCTAAACTATTAGAGTACTGTAAGACATGCCAAGTGGCACTACACATGTTGGGCAGCTGAATTAAAACCCCTACAACAGTAATAAACTGCTGTAAGAATAAGCAGGAAAAGCTACTACGATATATCAATAACCTCCAAACTTGTATTTCGTAGACTCTGCTGGAAAATGGAGACTGATGCAGGTTTCATCTTCATTGGTTTATGTCAGGTATGACAGGTAAAATTGTGTGTTACAAGCAGGGATGATGAAGAGGTTCTCACGGGCAAAGGGGCTAATTACAGCAAGGCACTTCCTGTGCTGTGACACATGAATCAATACACACTGGCAGTAAATTGTAGCCCTGTACTGCTTCCAAAAATTGTGTCTCTTGTGTTCTTCAGGTAGTGTGGGCAGCACTCTGCATCGCTATCACCTTACAGATCCCAGTCAGAGGACCACTGCTGGGAAGCCAACATGATAACAGGGGAAAAATGTTTACCTTAAGAATGTTCTGCTCATGTTTGAATTAAGAGGCGAGTTGTTTCCTATGCCTTTATTAAAATAAAAAAAGTTCCCCCATCCCAAAGTTTTGCTGTGCTTTGTATAGTCAGCTACTGTAATTTACCCTCCTGTTAAGTTCTTACATAAGCTGCAGAAAGCTTAAAAGTTTGTAGCTAGGTGGCTTGTGTTCACTGCCCACAGTCATCAAATTACGTCAGAAATGAAGTCATGTAATTGGCTTTGCCACCCAACATACAGATTTTAAGATTTCACTTATGTCTCCCTATGTGTAAGTGGATTTGGCATCGTTTATATTACAGGGAGGACTTGCTTCTGTACACACCTCCTCTCCTTCCCATTCCCACACTCTCTTTTTCTCTCACACACATACATACACATGCTTTTACTCAAGAGATGTTCAATAACTATGATGCTAAATTTCTTTGACCCCAGGCCATTAGCCCTCCTCAGGACAGACCCAATAAACAGTTGAAGCAGCTAAGAGTTTTAGGCATCTGATCTCTGGAGAATACGCCAGAACCCTGCAGAAGACGTCTGTGCAGTGAGCAGTGAGACGAAGGCAAGTTGGAGTGGCAACTCACAGAGCCTGCAGGCTGACCTGAGTGCTACTGTATCATAGGCAATGTTCACTCTGCAGTGGCAAGGGCACTGCAACTGCCTCCCTGTGACACAGACTCTTGACACAGTGCTGCAGGATGATGCCTTCGTTCTTCTGGGATATTAATTATGAATCCATCGCAGCATCCTTCTGTCTTAAAACACGATCAGAGAAGAGGGTAACTGCCCACCTCTCCTGTAACAGATCACGTTTCAGAGCACTCAGAGGTACAACTGCTTTATCAACATGCTGTTGAGGAATGCATTCAGTGCCAGCTGCCCGTTGAGCTCTGGGTGGCGGGAGCCCCAGGCAAGAGGCCCTGAGCTGGTGCTGACCTCTGCATAACAAAGGGCACTGGGACCTGTGGCCCAGCCAGGTGAGCAAACTCTCAGAGACACAGCAGGGGCTGACAACCCCCTGACTTTCAAGCTCTGTTCAAGCTCTGGGCAGGACGTGGTAGCAAAACTCTTCTTATTGTTGGTTAGGGTCCAAACTTGGAAAGAGAAATCTGAGATTCCAGCCCTGCTGTGAGCACGACTTCTGTACTTTATCTTGTTTCTATTAAAATATATATCTACAAAGTATTAATGCATACATTCAATTATTAATTCCTTGATATATATATCATTTTCTAGTACTTCTCTCTAGTATGCTTCTTTCAGAGCGCAATGTAATACACTTCTGTTAACACTGTTAGGCATGACTTACCTATTATTTTCACATCTCTGAGTTAACATTAGCCAAAGAAAATTTCTCTTCACTTAAAGTCCGAGTCACAGACAGAAATCCAAGGGAGATACCCATATATTCTTTGGAAGTCAGAACTACCAGGGCACTTTGCCCAAGTGACATGGAATGCCTGGCCTTTTGTAACTGCCCATCACTTCCATAGCTGACAGGATAGCTGTGAAGTTCGGTACTGCTTTGCAGTTTGATCTCCCTTAAAGAATAATGTCCCGAAGGAAATGCACAACATACATTTTCCTATCTTTATGCCTCCATATAGGAAAGAGCCTACTCTCATATCACACTGCTCTACATTAAAAGAAATACCACAATCTAGAATCTCAATCTCTGAACCACTACAGTCTTTAGGAGGGTGCTTAGGCATCCCATTTTCTCATCTAAATTCCAACTGGTTGATAACAATGTTACCTACCTCAGCCTCATGCTTGAAGGTCATCTCCGCTGTTGTATGTGCTGGCTGAAGCAATGACATTTGCAATGTAGGTTTGATACCTTTTCATAGACTAAGGAAGTGACAAGTGCCTGAAACAGATAGTCCAAATGTGAATAATTTTGCATAGTATTCATTTTTACAAATAAGTAATTTTCTATAGTCTTACAACTAGCATAAATATTTTGCTTCCCCTAATACAGTGAGTTTCTGTATTATTACTTTGCATTTAAAATATTGTGAACTGAAAGACCATGTCAAAATTTTTAATATTTTTTAAAAAAGGAGGCTATTTTATTTCATTTTCTCGAAAATAAATGCTTTGGAGAAACTTTGTATACCTGTTCTTGTCCTTGGGCACTAGAGGTCACCAGTGGTACAGACACAAGGAAAGGAATTTATAGTCCCCGGTAGTACAGAGGCCTCAATCCCTCTCCTGTGACTTTCATTTAAGTTGTTACTGGAAGTCCTTTGGCATCTCGAATTTTGGAAGAGTGAGATTAAACCATTGCTTTCAAGCACGTTATGTCTCAGATGTATGTATAGCTGTGTATCTATTTGAAAGGGATGGGTGTTTCTTGAAAATATGATTTATTCATCCCTCTGATACTTGAGAGTTCCTTGGCTGATACCTGCTGTATTTGAGCTCTGAGTAATGTTGTTGAGACAGAACCACAGAACACCCAGCAGCAACACATGTTGTTTCAAACGAAATAGCATGGCCCATTTCAAGAAAGAAACAGTGCTCCTTTACTGGTTCCATGTGTGGCGTGTGAAGGGTTCACTGAAGCAGAACGTTCAAGAACATCAGTTGCGTTTTTTTTGACTAAGAGACCACACCATCTTTTAATACATTCAGGACTTTCCACTTCTATGAGTGATGCTTATGACAAAAACCCCCAAGTCCTCTTGCATATGAAGAGGCTCAGAAATGCTTAGAAATCTATGCTAGAGCACAGCTACTCCTTAGAGAAAATACATCCAGATTTTAACCACTAAAAGATGGAAATTTGCTTAAAATATTTTTATCAGATCAGTAGTTAAATTTAACAACCACCAAGTTTATATACTCTATCAGCTATTTATATAATGCATGATACTAATATAATCCTGAATAAGAAGCAGGGTTTTTTTTAGCAATGATTCATTTTATAAAAGAGTTGGACTGGTACAGTGTAATAACATATAATGTGTAATAAACATACCTCTGCAGTTATGGAGACTGACTGTAATCAAACAATTCTACCTAACAGAAAGTCTTCTTGGTGCTTTGAAAGTTATAACCGTGGTAAATATCAACTCAAATATTGTTTTGTCAAAAGATTTCATAAGATTTTGGATATTAGACCTATCTCAGATTGAAAATTTGGTGAAAAGTCTATTGAAACTCTGTAAATCCTGAAACCTGCAGTAAGTAGCAATACCACACAGGCTTTTTTCATGATTGCTTTCTTCACCCAGGTTTCATCAGACTTTGAACTCCTTTTACTTTGAGGTGCAGCACATAAAGAGGTCTTAAATTATGCAAAGTTAAAAATTAGGCAGGTAGGAGGAATCTTATCCTAGAAAGAAATAAAAACAACTGGACACTATATGCTACATATTTTTACTACTTTGTTTAAAATAGCATATTGATGTACTTAAAACACTTCAGATCTGTATGTTATTTATGATGCTGTAAATATACAGAAAAGCATGAAAGTCACATTTTCCACTGCATCCAAGCAGAGAAATCTAAAATTACAGCTATTGGAAATCTGTTTTATGAGCTGTGTGAAAGGTGTAGTTAAATGCAGTGCTATAAACTTTGGCCTACAATGCCCTAACTATAGCAACTCCTTGATGGTGTTAATGCAAAGAAAAATCAAACTAGATGGAGATTTCTGGCTACATTCTGATTTTTCTACATTCTTCTGAAAGGAATGTGAGAGCATACGTGAATCTAGCCCACATCTTATAGATCCTTATATTAGCAAGACACAAAATTAGAGTACTGCAGTATATAAGTTAATGCACTACTTATGATCAAAGGTAAGCAGGGAAGACAGCTCAGCTCAGCAGGGAGGAGTATCAAGGGGTTTCGTGAAGCTTTGTGAGTCAGGCATCAGATCTGGGACACTTTGTGGAGTGTCTTTTCTTGTGAGCTCCTGCAGCTTCTGCTCATGGGCTTTCTTCCCTTCTCTCCTCCTCCCACTTCTCTCACCAGCCCACAGCAAATGTCAGCTGAGTGTAAGCAGAGCATAATGTGGAACAGCCACAGCACTGCCATGCCTGTGCCCGACCCAAGGTATCTCTTACACCACGACCAACACACACAGGAAAAATGAAGCGCCAGCAATAGCTGAGAACTGTGTTTGCATAGGGAATTCACCATGGGACAAATCTAACTGCTTTCAGCTTCTTTTGGGCAACTCATCTGTGCAACACAGCATCAGTACACACTGGATATGGTCTCTGCTGCCCACTGTATTTATCCAGTAAGTCTGAACTGGTCTTGTATAAAGAAATGTTATTTTTTTACTCAGTGCACTCATAAAAAGGTTGGAACCAGATAAGAAAGGGAGTTAGATACTGGATTTATGAAATACAGCTCTGAAATCACTCTGTGATTACAACAAGTTAATTTTCACCTGGATCAGTTCTCTGTTGCCTGTACCCTGTATTCAGGGAAATGTGTGCTCTATAGACACAAATGCTGGTGCTGGCACAAGATTGCACACACAGGAAGGGACGGATGGGACCAACCCTTTTGGCAAAAGACTGAACAAGCTTGACTGAAAAGTCATCACTGAACTGCAGAATGTATTTTATGGATATGCACATGAAAGACAGAAGCTGGCATGAGAGTGGGCCTTAAATTTCCCCTTTAATATAAAACATCCAGAGGTACTGATATTCAGAATATGCTACTAAGTTCATCCCATGCCTTTGTGGATGTGGGTCTGAGCAGAGACTAAGGGTCTTAGAATAAGAGATGGGGCTATGTAGCTGGGTTTGAAAAACCAAGTTTTTCTTTGCTGATCTCAGGGAAGCTTCTGACATTTTTATGTAATAATTTACTACAGTTTTCATATTTGGTGAATATATGTAGGTCCTGGAAAAGCTCTTCTGTATTTACATAAATCTACTATAAACAAGGCTCATTTACCTTCATCCACCCATCATATAGTTCTGGAACTAGAGAAAATAAATATTGGAACTGGCAAATATAGTATTTTATCCCTCTGGTCCCTTCCCTTTTTCTTAACTTTCATCATCTTCCAAAATTATGTTTCTATTTCAATTATTCAGTTGTTTTGTTGTTTTGCCTTTTTTTTTTAATCCCCTAAAATGTCTTCTTGGTGAGAAAGCTCTGTTCAGCTAGAAAACGGCATTCTGCTTAGTAGAATATATGTTCAGATTGGTGAACTCAAAAGATGGGCCAAGTACATCAGTTTTCTGACTCTTTCCTCTAAGCAGCTGAAACCTTCACTGAAGGATCCACGTGTTTCTCAAGTCCTTATAGCCTTTCTCTACCTGCTTTGCACTGACCTTGAAGAGTAAGGTAGTTTATTTGGGCATTTGTTGCTCTTTTCATAGCTTGCAAGTAGCTCTCCTCACTCAGGTCTGGGTCTATGCTCAAAGAAAAGAGGCTGCACACCTTGCTGGCCCAGAGGAACCGCGGTGCTCGTGTTTCGTAAGAGCTCTGGCTTGCTGAGTGAGTCAGGGTAAATAAATAAATTGCACAAATAAATAACTGGCACAAATAAATTGCTTAGCCTTGAGATCTGAGCACACAGCCATGCAGCATCAGGGAGGTGACAGAGGCGCTTTAGAACTCCGTGTGTGCTTTGTCCATGAACCTCAGCGTGCATTTCCAAAGTTGTTACGGTTTTCCACCAGACTTGGGCCATACCAGGAGTGAAGTTAACCATCACGGTTACCTCTGCTGTCAGAGCCCCTGCAGTCCAGGCAGGAATGCAAGTACAGGCTGATAGCCAGCTATCCTCAGACTGTGTAGCTGCTGGACTTCAACAGAAATCAACTTGTAACACAGAGACTATGTTGGTGGGGGAAGGGACAGCACTCTATCCGTGGCCACCCACTGCCTAGAAAAAGTCTGGCAACAGGGGTGTTATTCTTGTTCCATTGGCAATCGTGGGACTTCTGCTAGACTTGATCCTAAATGAATGCATTTTTCTGACCCAGAGTCCTTTTATGTGGTTCGGTATGGAAAAGTGCCATGGTATTTGTCACAAAAAGTCCTTGCCGGCTAATCTGTTTTTAGGATTGTTGATGGTTTATAAATTAGAATTATTAGTCAAACACTGCTCTGTGTGTGCAAACTCCTAGTACAGACTGGGCTATAGGGCCAGCATGGAACCACCTTTTTATCTATGGCAAATTGTTTTGACAAAAGGGAAAGGCAGTCAGAGCAAAACCAGAAGGATACGTAAGCAATTTACCCCTGACATGTACTCTAACAAATCTTAGTAATTGTATTGACCACTCAACATTTATACATCTCCAATAAAAGTGAACTTCTTACATAACAAAGGTCCATTTTGGAAGATCCCATTTCAATATGCCATATGCTCTGTGGCACTAACTGCCTTGTTATTTCTCTTCATGTTAACCAGAAGAGGGACACATTAAAGATTAGAGAGGTAAAACTAGATGAGTCTGCTGGTTCTCTCCAATCAAAGTAGAAGTCCTTCAGTAGTGCACCAGCCTACTTTTCCCAGGCATTCAGAATGTCCATCCTAGAGATGAGCTGAAAGAGGCATCTAGAGGTGAAGAACCCTTGGTGGGAGCATGACCATAAATCCCAAGTCAGGAAAGTTTTGCTGCTGACAGCAAACTGAAATAATGAGAAAATGAAAGTTGGCAGGCACTTCTGTACATCCATGTGTTGCTGTGCTAACCCAACTTCAAGATGTCACACTGCCAGATTCTCTTACTCCCTTTGTATTCCAAATTCCTTGTTCATCCAATTAGCATGAGTAAAATTATCTATAAATATACATATAGTGCTAAATTCTGAGACAGATGTAGATCTGAGTCCTGAACTGCACAAATGGCTCAAATCACATAGACCCTGAAATTTTTTGTCATTCCACACCTGGCTGAGTTTTAGAGCCTCTCTGCCCATTCTCTGAATGCACACTCTTACATTAGAATGTTCTTGTGGAAATGTAGAGTTGATGATAAATATAAACCCAATATGGATTTTTTGCCAGTATTCCTCTCTACCCCTAAAATTCAAAGCTTGAAACTCAGAATGGGCAATGCCATCATATGAAAAAGAAGAAGATTGTGTTAGCTGCTCATGATACCCCAAAAGTAGGCCACTTTCAGCTTGGTGATGTTTCAACTGGAACACATATCTTTTGTACTAGTGTCATGTGAAAATCTGTCCCTGCAGTTTTGGTAACTATTTTTTGCATCAGATTTGTTCTGATAAACTCTTTTTTTTTTTTTCTTCTTTTTTTTTTTCATATCCACAGGAACAAGTATCCACAACTTTGGGAGAATGACTTCCTTGACCCAGGGTTTTTATGGTGATGGATTTCAAATACTGCACATTCTCCTCTTTTCCCGGGAACACTAACTACAAAATTAATACAATATGCAAAACAACAGACAAATCTGAAGATCAAATGGGGTTGGAAAAACCCACCAAACCCAAACTCTTATTTACACTAATACAGAGTTAAACACCACAGAGAACTATACCTGCTATTACCCCAAGTTAATTTCATTTAGGAACCTACTAAATATATTTGCTTTGATATGTCTTTCAGTCAAAAGATTTCATTCTCTTTTCTTTAACACAGTAACCTGAAATACGTTATTTGTTTTGTGTTTGGCAAAAGATATTAGAAAGATTAGAAATGTTTATGTTATTCACAGTCACATTAGAATGAGAGTGCATGACAGCTGCTAACTGCCTATAATTTATGCAAAAGTTTTCCATTTAGCTTTCTATATACATATGTACTTGTGCTTATAAAAAAAATAAATATCACAGAATCACAGAATATGCTGAGTTGGAAGGGACCCACAAGGACCATCGAACCCAACCCTCAGACCTGCACAGGACCATTCCCAAGATTCACACCACATACCTGAGAGTATCATCCAAATGCTTCTTGAACTCTGTCAGGCTGTGACCACTCCCCTGGAAAGCACTCAGCCACTCCCCGGGTGAAGAACCTTTTTCTAATATCCAACCTAAACCTCTACTGACACAACTTCAGGTCATTCCCTTAGGTCCTGTCACTGGCCACCACAGAGAAGACATCAGATCCCTGTGGAACCCCACTAGTGACAGGTCACCAGTCTGATGTCACCCCATTCACTATCACCCTCTGTGTCAACCTGTGAGCCAACTGCTCACCCATCCCATAATGTGTTTATCCAGCTGTGTACTGGACATTTTGTCCAGGATACTGTGAGAGACAGTACTGAAACCTTTACTGAAATCCAAAAAGATTACATCAACTGGTTTCCCCTGATCAGCTAGGTGGTTACCTTGTCATACAAGGAAATCAGGTTTGACAAGCAGGACTTTCCTCTCATGAAGCCATGCTGGCTGTGACCAATGACAGTGTTGTGTTTCAGGTGTTTTTCAATACTTCCCAGAATAATCATTTCCATAACTTTACCAGGCCCTGAAGTGAGACTGACAGGCCTGTAGTTTCCAGGGTCCTCCTTCTTGTTCTTCTTGAAAATCGGGACAACGTTTGCCAGCTTCCAGTCAGCTGGGACCTCTCTGAATTCCCAAAAGCACTAAAAAATCATCAAGAGAGGTTTTGCAATGACATCAGCAGCTCTTTGAGGATTCTGGGATGAATCCCATCAGGCCCCATAGATTTGTAGGGATCCAGCCTGAGCAGCAGATTGCTCATAGTTTCAGGGTCAGCTGGGAGTTTATCATTCTCACCGTCACGGTCCTCCAGCTGAGGGCACTGAGACCCCCTTGGTCCATCACCCACGTTGAAGACAGAGGCAAAGAAAGCATTAAACACCTCTGCCTTGTCTCTGTCCCTGTTTGTGAGGTGTTATATATATGCACACAAATAGTATATATAAATATACAACGTTAGCTTCCAGACAATTCCACTAGAGCATTTGCTACAGAGACTGATAAAAACAAGGCAATAGATCTATATGAACAAGTGATAAATCTGTAGTGGCAATTTTTCCTTGCCAAACTGTGTTGGGCAACTTTTCATGCAGAGGAGGGTGCTAAAGCAGTGATTTGAATGGTCTGAACCTTCGCCTTGCAATGCAGCCAGAACTCCACACCATTTTTAATCCTTTTGACCTCTCAGGGGAGAAAGGATCCTCAGAACTGTGTTACCTCTCTAAAAGATGCACATATGTCTGAATGGAGATCAACCTTCCTTGGATTTCTGGGCAATGGAGGGATTAATGGCACAGTGTGAAAAGATGGAAACTCTGTCTTTCCCTACTAGTACTTGATGTTGTTTCCTCATCTAGCACTATCAAAAGCCAAGTTACGATGCACAATTAAGAGAATTAACTTCATTTGAAGTCTGACAATGGAGATGTGCTCAGCTTCTCAAAGAAAAACATAAATCTCCCCTAGAAGCATAATCTGCAACAGCACTATTGAATGTCTTCTAATTAACATTCTCGTTTCTTTGATATTGAACATTGTAAAAGACACACCTGTGCAGACGAGAATAAAACCTGCTGTAGCAATAAGACACAACAATGTTTGAAACTGAGCCTGTGCTCTACATGTGTAAAGTAATATAATATGCACAGAGGACTAAACTACCACCTATTCTACCATGTTGAGTGAATGTGTTTTTTCCTTGTCTACAACTACATCTAGTTGAGGCTAAGCAACCATTCTTTTGCATCTTTGATGCACATTGTCAACAACACATGATTTTCAAAGTGTTAACAATATTAAGACATTTGCAGTCATGAAGCATTACTTAATTTTTTTTTTTTTAAAAAGTGAACAGGAAAGAAAAACCTAACTTGTTGAAAAATGCAAACTCATAGACTACAGACTTTGGACCACAAGATAGACTGTCATTTACAATAATAGGATGTATCTACCACATGAATCTACAGAAGAACTGAAAAAACTTAGAGTCTATAAAGTGATCAGGGCTGAGCTTGAGATGTTAATTTGGTTGAGATATTTCCCATTTTGTTTGGTCTTGGTTGTTGGGTTTTTTGTTGTTTTCATGGTTTAGTTCACTTAGTCAGCCCAAGTTAAGACTGGTTTTTTTGCAGCAATGGATACAGCTCAAGTGTCAAGGTGATTAATACACTCTCATTTTTCCAAGTCTGGCTAAGACTATATGATCTTTCTTTTCTTTGTTTTTGTCAACCTTTTTGTCTCTCCTCTCTTCATTTAGAATATGCTCCAAAGCATAAGTTAGATCCTGAAAAAGGGAATTTCATGACTGGACAGAGGTACAGTGGATTTAAAATACAAAAATTACTATATTTGACTTTAGCTGCAGTTGCTTACAAGCCACTGCCTCACTCATGGTTTAATACTGTTTACAAGAAAAGGAAAGGAATGGTCAACATATGTTATGGAAAGAATGAGTGACCCCAGTGGAGTGGGTATCAGACATCATGCATATTGCTTACCGGTAAGACATCTGTTTTCAACTATGGGGCTTTTATTCAAGAACTGATGAATAAAGTCTCATGATATCTAAATACCATTTTTAACTCTCAGGACAGTCACAGAATTTCTCTAAATGTCAGTCCTGCACTGGTGATGTTGCCCAAGGCGGCCTGTTTGCAAACTACACTGCAATCAGTATATGTACATGCTTAATTAACTTCTAACTTGGGTTGCTACATTTCAGTCATAAGGCCAGGCTAGGCCATAATGGACCTAAGTCCAATTAATTTCAATACTGAAATTAGAGTGGGACATATAAGCAGTTTTACATCTCTAAAAGAAATTAACCTGGAGAAATTTCTTCTCCATTTTGCTAAGAACTTTCCTTCAAAAATACTTAAATGTCTGAAAGTTGCCTGTATATTGCCACTGATCTTGTTTGCTTATATACAGGAACCAACAATCAGACAGATGCAATGCAGACAAAATGCAAATAAACTTGAAGAGTCAGATTTTTTAAACAATAACTCACTGTTATTGGGAGGTAGGAGATGTTTATGGTAGTCTTGTCCCAAAGGCCACCACATACAATATTCCCACTGACTTTATTAGTTATAGTAGGTGCAGATTTATGGTTGGGTATAAGGATGTTTCAGTCTTCACCTCTTCACCTCTTATTAGCACTTGTCTTTTGCTTCCTTGCCACAGTTTAAGCAGTCCCAGATGCTGTGCAGTTCCAAAGCTCCCCTCTAGCTCCCATAAAATCAGAAAAAAAAGTATCTGGTGGAGTACATTGTGAGTGGCAGAGATGGGGCAGGAGGGCAAAGAGGAAGGATTCTCTGTGGAATATGACCTGATGAGCAAAGGATGGTCTTAGCTCACTGCTAGGTAGAGTTAAATATAACCTTGCCTTGAGTTTTACAAACATTTTCAGGCCTTAATACTCTTACAAGTATCTTCAGCAACGCTCAATCCATTTCATTTAATTTCTTAGTAAGAAAACATAGCAGTGAGGGGTTTCATTCATATTAATAACCTAAATATCAGAAACACGAAAAAACCAAACCTATAGAAATTTAAAACAATTACAAATTTTTCACTACCTTCATGAATGAATCTGCTAAGGCATTTCAAAATTATAGTAATTTGGTCAGATATCATTTCAGCGATTAAGATAAATGAAACTATGAAATCTTCACATGGAATAAAAGAATTGATGCTAATGCCATTTTATTTGAATAAGAATGCATGGAACTGACTTTATCCTAAAGTTGCTATTTAAAAATATCAGTTACATTGCTCTAAATCTGGAACAGGTTCCTACAAAATGTCTTGGGCTGTAGACTAATGTGGATAAATGGATATAATTATCTCTGGAGAGGAATATATTCTTCTCAGAGTATTACAAGTCCTGCAGTTATGAATGATACTTTCTACAATGCTGTGGTAAACAGAAATTTTTGCTTACCATACCCTAGCTATAATTAAGAAAGATGGTTTAGTCACTTTGTCTCTTTCTATCCCTGCCAGAAGGTCAAGATTCATATAAAGATACACAACCACCTCTCCAGTATTCTTTTTCTTAGTAGCCAAATGCCTCTCCCTTTTCTGGCAATCACACTCAGACCTCATTATTGTGCAGTCAGAGATTCTGCCCTTAGTATTGCCATTAAAATGGCATGCAGGGGGCAATTTGACAATGATATATACACATCGAATGCCACCGGCATTCTGCTTTGAAACTCCTTCAATTTTTTTCTAAGCCATTCCCTACACCAACAAATAAAAGCCACAACAAAAAGAAAACACCTTTTTTCTGATTAGACTGCCAGAGATCCCAAAATCTAGTTGATATCTGGTTCCAATTTGTCTTTGTGGAAAGGAAGCCAAAGACTTGCTTTTCTTCCTCCTTGCAGAATGCAGCCAAAATGTAGTCTAACCTGGGTGCACCCACCCACCCACACTCACCAGTGTGTGCATTCTAGTCATGACTCCAGTTAATAAATTCGATTAGCTCGTACAGTACTCCAAGCCAGCAGCCCACAAGGCAGGTTCAACCAATACCTTTGCTTCACTCGCTGCTCTCAGCAGACCACCAAGGCTCTAGTTTGTATTTTTAAACCTGGGTTAAATTGTGGCATAACCACAAACCATTGTATGCGATTAACAGTGGGGTTCCAATGACTGACTGACAAACAAAATCTTAGCACACTGAGTCTGCTTCTCCCAGTAGTAAACACATGTTATTAATGAAATGATTCTAACAGGCTACACAATTGGAAGCTTTTTTCCTTGATTGACAGACTGTGCTTTTCTTAACAGGCCAAATAAAGAGGGCATGAAGAGTACACTTGTATTTTTTACTTTGTGAAGCAAAGACATGAAACTATTGCAATATTTTCTCCATCTAGTCACAGCCTACTGGGATGTTTCTCTGTCCAGTCACTGAGTGATGCATTACCTTGATACACAAGCTCTGTTTCTATGAACAGAAGGGATGGCATCTTAAAAAAACGCCACCCTCTGATCTCTATTGCTCCCTTTTCACTGTGGACCCATTCCTCTGTCATCACTGATATAGCTTAACAGGAGAACAGCTGACTGGGGAAAAAAAAGGATGTCAACATGCATGTGACATGAAATTATGACACCATCACTCAAAACTACTGCAGACTGGTACAGTTTAATTGCCAAGCTGCTCGAAACAACACTCGCTAAGCTAGACTGGGTATTAAGCAGCAGGATGAAACAGATGGGCTTGCTCATTCATAGGCACTGTAAGTTCATACTCTTCAGAAGAAACAGCAAGGGCCAAAAAACAGGAGGAGAAGGGTTGCACAATTTCTCAAGGAGCGGTTGAAACACATATCCAACACATCTTTAATGAAACAATTCATACCAAAATTGTCATCACAACTGTCAAGGCCCCTAAATTGGACCTACAATATTCAGGCATGGGATTTAGTTAGACATTCAGTAGCTGTGTTCTTCAGGCTATGAAGCAGCCTTCCCTACTTTAGTCTCTCCCTTGACTGTTCATATATGCTGCTACGGTGTCATTTGCCAGGTTGGAAGACAGAAAGAGGAAGCAGGGGGTTCTGTCAGTGCTGCTGCCAAAAGATAAAAAAATGCAAGTTGAACTTTAGCTTCACTCTGATCAAACAGCTCCAACTTATGGGCAGTTCACCCATCTGGATTATCATTGCATCCAACAACACTACTAGCCAGTAAACAGTAACACACATGTATACTCTCATGGTACACTTGCTCCTGTGCTCAAAAAGAAGGTTTGGAATATTTGGCTCACACAGTTCATCATGCCACTCTATGCAGCAAAACTGCCATCCTTACACCACATGCTTGGCCTTGAGTGTTGCAAAGAGAGGATGAGATTAAGTACTTGACTTTCAGGGAAGGTTCTTACTCAGGAACAGAAAAGCAGTATTTTATACTGAGAACATTCAGTGCTCCACTGTCATCACTCTCTCATTTCTTTTTTTTTTCCATATGAAATACACTCCAAGAAAAGATACACTTAATATTGCTATTTTGAAGTTATTACAAGAAATTGTTCTGTTGCATCACCTACATGTGAATGGAAATTTTGTTGGAGTAAAAAGTCAGTTTTCATGGGATTCACTGTTTCATTTCAAAGACACAAGCTGTGAATGCTGAAGGGAGATTTCTTCCATGCAAAAGGTCAGAGTTCATGTTAGAGCAATCCGTCACAGATGAGTCAGTGATATTTCCATGCTGCACTGTTCTCCCTGTACAGCATGCTGAACTTCCTGAATTGGTATGGTCAGGCTAGAAAAGGGTTTGCTTGGTCACTTTTTATAATTTATTATTGACCTCCCTCTTGGGAGACAGGTCTCACATCTCCCAACTTTGCAGCCTTCTCAGGTAGAAGAGTAAATTTATGTGTTGGAGGGAACAGAAACTTAGAAAAGGAAGACTGGGAGGAATGAAACTGTCCTGGTGCAGTCAGGCAGGATTATCTGTCAGGCTGTGATGCTGCCTTCTTCTAAAGGTCCATGAGGGATGATATGGGTTTTCTTCAAACAACTAATGCAGGTTTTCCTGGCTGGTTCCTGTACTCTGATATCTACTGCATGTTTATGTACCCACTCTTGTCCTTACTCTTTTCTGCTCATGTGGGAATAAAATGCTTCTTCCTTTGCTGAAGTGATGCAAACCAGAAAGCCAGTTGTTACTGCTGTTCCTTTTTGTGGCTACTAAGTAGCTGCAGGCTTAACCTATAAGTTCTCTTTAGATTCTGCTCCTGAGGGTCATCCCAAGAAGAGAATAATTTTTCTTCAAATGGAACTTCAAGGAAGGAGATAAATTGCATTTTGCCTGCTTAGTTAGTGTTGCATTATCTTCTGTTTCCCTCATTAATAATAGAATGGCAAACAAGACACACCCGCCTTCCACAGAGAAGAGGAGGAATGGCAAAACAATAGAAAATGATCCAGCTATAAACTGCTTTAAACACTAGACTTAAGCAAGGATTTCAGTCAGGGCACTTTTGAATCACTCACAGCATGGAATATTTCAAAATAAGGTGACACCCTCACATTAAGCCTTAGAAATTAATAAGTAACTGTCTTAATCATTGAACTTGTTGAAAATAGGTACAATGGGATTAATAACTTAAATGAACCACATAACATTAGTATAAATGTTGATACTAATTCACATTATTATACAATAGGAATCATGTTAACTGTAATCTGAGGCATTGATAACCAGGGATTCCTGCCTCTCAAGGACCAAGGGATGAGAACAAGAAGTCTGAGTTTTATTGCTCCAGCTGGCTGTGATGAGGGCTTGGTTCTCCTATCATAAAGCACAGGCCCATCCTGTTGTCAATTAGACTCACCGGTATTCCGTGGCAGCAGCATTGGGCCCCTGGGATGTTATAGAGTTTGTTTTGCTATGTAAACATCATGAAGTAATCCGGGCAGTGAAGGACACAGATGAGCAGGCAATTTGCAGCATACTAAGTAAAAGAATAAAGGTCTGTGAGTGAGAGACAGAGAATAAATAGTAACAACATCCCTGGGACATAATATCCACTGGTCTGGAGTCATTAAAAACATATACAAAAGAAAGTTAAGGGACTAATTAAAATAAAATACATCTGTGTTTTTCTTCTGTGAATAGACAAAAGAAGGACTTACTGTAGGGGGAAAAAAAATCATTGTAGTTATTCACAGCTTCCAGGTGGAATTTTTCTTTATACAGCACCTATGCTAGGACCTTTTAATTGGGCCCTGAATCAGGTTGTAAAGCCAAACATTCATTCTGTACCTGTATACTTGTCTATTTTGTGAAAGTAAAATGTAAGATATTGTCCTTAGACACATTTTAACTGTAGCAACTTAGGTCCTCTTTGTTTGAAAATGCAGTCCCATACTGTACTTGAAAACTCTCTCTATTTGTGATACTAGCATAAACTTGTACAAAAATGGGACTGCAACAGATTTAAGAATGTGGTCCTGAGGTTTTTTTCCCTCTTCTTTTGTACACACAGAAATGAGATATGCAGGATGTTTAAAACCTATCAGAGTTCATTGATCAAAGAAAACATATAAATCCATGTTTATTAACAATGGTTGTGTTTAAATAAAACTCACCACAGCACACCGACATCAAAATATTTCCCTTGGTCCCTTGGTGCTCATTGTTTATGGCATTCAGCATAGAGAGCGCCTTCCCACCCTCTCATTTATAAATAGTGCTTCACTGATGGTAGTTTGCTATTATCAGTTTTACAACAGCATGTCATTCTGTCTTTGAAATTTCTAGATAACACTGTGAAAAAATTGCATGGTTTACTGTTTTGAACACAGGCTTGAGAACTAGCATTTCTGCTTTCTATTCCTCTCTCTGTCAGCACTTTGCAATCCGACTGTGGCCAAGTTGCTCATCTTCTTTACTGCCATTTTCCAGACCCTTCATCCATCCTAATTATGGATAGGTGCAAGCGGTTTTCTAGAGTTTTGTCTCACAACTTACAACATAATAGAAACTACTGAAGGCAGGAATAGAAAAGATATACTCTGTTCCAGTGGATTTTCTTTGCAGTGGAAACACCAGATATTGCACAGAAAATAAAACCCAGGCAGCAATGTGACCAGCCCTATGCACTATCCAGTGTATCCAGGAAGGAGCAGCTGAGCACTTACAAAAAAAAACTATGGGAAGAGGGGATATGGACATGCATGGCAAAAAAAGAAGTCTAGCAAAAATAGAGAAGAAAAGTTTAAAACCAAAAATGGTACAGCAGAAGCTTCTGTTCTCACATAGAAAAATAAAATTACTCATTCCCTATCCTTCACATTCCTTCAAACAAAAGTATAGAAAATGGGGGTGAAGAAACAGAGTAGAAAGGAAGAAAAACAGTAATGAGCAAGGATGTTAACAGGCAAGTCAAAACCCATGTATTACTAAGGTGTGGAAATAAAAGCCACAAATAGCAGCCAGGGAGTGGGGGCTGAGGAGAAATGCTCCGTACGTTACAGGAAAATTTCCTTTAAAATTTACAGGCAATGTTTTCAATTCACAAGCCATGTCTTCACATGCCAAGGGCTAAAAGGCACATGCCTCAAAGACCAGAGAGGGAGCTTACAGAAAGGCTCATGGCCAGGAGATGACAATGTCTCACAGACTGCCCTGGGACTCTGGGGACTTGTCTGGCCATGACACAGGACCACAGGACAGGCTGGCAGTGCTGGCCCTGCTGGCTCCTGCTGCTGTGCTTCCTCCCATAGCCAGGGAGTCAACAAACAGCTGTCCATGATTATCCAGTCGCTGCTGATCAGCTGACACTGTCTGGAATGGAAAATTTGCTTGAGCTGCTTGATAAGTGGAGGTAGCTCTATAGCAAGAGCTTGGACATCCCTCTCACTGACAGCATTAAAATCACTTGATAGGAATATCACCATTCTTTAGGTTTTCTCTCTCTCCTGCTCCTTCCTTCCTATAAGAATGAAAATGTCAGCTCCTCATTTGAGAAGGCCAGTGCAAAAACATGACACAAAGCAGGCAGGCATCTGTCAAGGGTTTTTCGTAGTCTTTTAGTAGAGAAACTTCTGAGGCCTCAATAAGCAATAAAATTGGAAAAGACCTGGAATCTCCTCTTTTGCCAAAAGCATCCCACATTTTATATAGGAGTGGAGGTTTAACCTGCTAGAAAAGATTGAAAAGCAGGTCACTATTCTAGAGGTAGTGAATCAATGGGGAGGTAGTGCACACACAGATTCAAACTGAACTTTTTTTTTAGTTCACACAATGACAGCATAAAAATAGATTGTTGTATGACAGTGTGAGCAATGGATCTGCCAAGCTGAATTTAAACTCAGCTCCATAACAGAATTATAGCCCATCAAGTGGCATGACGTGCAATATTTCATTTGCTGGCTCACTGCTACACTGTCTGTGAGAAAACATAAAACCAGTATCTTTGCAGACTCTATTATTCATATATTCTGAAACTGTGTGGCGCTAGTTAATGAGAAAGAAAGGCAGAATTCTTATATGAAATATTTTGTTCCATTTCAATCCTAATTAAAACAAGCTGAGCCCAAAAATTGTAAGAACTGGTCATGATCACTAATTGAAAAAGAGGAAACGGGAAATATACTTACCCAAAAGATTTCCACTGATTCACCTTTAATATTTCTTCTTTTTTTTCCTGAATAAATAATGGAATGACTTTTTTTTTCTCAAATTATTAATCTTCTATTCATAAAATTGAAAAACTGAAATTTTTTACCATCTCTACTTACTATTGCACTGGAGAATAAATTTCAGAGTATGACAGGTAGTTTATAGTTAGATATATTATTGCATTACTTTAAAGTTATATAGAACCACACCTTCCTGTGCTGGCACTATATAGCTCTTGGGATTTCCAAAAGAGAAGTAATGCTAGCAAAGATGTCCTCATATGAGTATATATTCTATATTTTTCACTAATGTGTGTATATATTTATACTCCTCAGCTGGTGGATTTTGATAAGGTAATTGTTCATATTGTTCAAATCTTTATATAGCTGAACTAAATCACAGAAACACAGAATCATAGCATGACCGGGGTTGGAAGGGACCTTAAAGCTCCTTAGTTCCAACCTCCTTGCAATAGGCAGGGAAAGCTTTCACTAGACCAGGTTGCTCAGAGCTCCATCCAGTCTGGCCTTGAACATTTCCAGGGATGGGAAATCCACAACTTCCCTGAAAGGACCATCCTGATCCATAAGGTGTGTTGGAAAAGAAAACAAGGATGACATTTGCAGTTTTGAAGGTGGGCAGTGCCAGATCTGAAATGGTTACGTAGTTTACTGTATTATATCAACATTCAAAATTGAAAGGATTCATCAACAATTATTGCCTAGTCAAGGAACATATTTTTAAGGTACAAAAATATAAACTATGTAAAAACCATGTGCTGAGCAAGATCTATGTTTGTGAAACTCAAGCCAACTAAAAGCATAGTAGCAGAGTGTCAGAGAAATATTATAGTTGGCTCCCATGATATGTACCTTCATTTTTCATTATTTTATTTTCTATTAGCACAGGAAATAAAAGCTGATGACAAATCTATCAGCCAACTGACTGCTAACTCAGTTTAGATATCCAGTAAACAACAGTGCTCAGGAGCAGGGGAGGATGGCCTTCTTTGGAAACACATTATGTCTATTTTAATTTCTATGTTAGATATCTAATAGACATATCTCATATTGGTTTGGGGCACAAAACTCTTGGCAAACCAGAGGAGATTTGCTTGGTGGTAGAGACAGTGAAGAAGTGGTGTTTTCCCCAGTCTTGTTCTGCTGCTATCCTGCACTCCTTCACATCTCTAACTTTCCTAAATAAGCACCCCAGGTCCCTGCTGAGGACATTCACATGACATGCTCCCCTTTTATGTCCATATAACATTCCAGCCCTTCTTCCAGCTCTTTCCCAGAAGACCCAGTGATTAGGACAGAGAGAATAGTGAAGGAGAAACAATCCAGCAATATCTGGGGGAGGATACCAGAACAGAAAGAGAAAAAACATGAGTCACTGCATTCCCTGTGCCATCTGGCAAAACTCCTCTGTTCCTAGGGTGGGACCTGGTGAAGACCTATTTGCAGATGAGTTCCGGGAAATAACAGCTTTTCCTTAATTTCCTTTCAGTGTTGAGTTTCTTCATTCCTTCACAGGCTGTATCTTAGCCCACCAGATGAACTAGTTCTGCCAGAGCTCTCTGAATACCTCTTGGGCTCAGGGGATGCAGTTACAAGCTGTCTTATCATTTACTATGTACTCCAGAGGAATCCAACTGTACAGAGAGATGTTTGGTTTGCTTTGCTTTCTCCAGAGCATTTCTCCAAGAATTAAGGCCTTAGGGGACTTCATTCATACAGGAAACCAATGTTTCCAGATTTTCATTGTTGCCTTTCTCCTTCATTTATATAATAATATCATACTTAGATATTAATACTCATTTGAGTTGCTGTGAATATGGCACCACAGAACTCCCGAAAATACAATGATAACTAGATGAGGCATTTTTTTCAGACAAAATCTGCAGTAATTAAGACTTAAAGAGTGATAATAAAGCCATTGAACTTAAACCGCTGACCACAGAGGAAGATAAAACCAAACGTGTTGAAAGACTATTATTTTACTTCTGAATCTATCAAAAAAATTTGAATCTGTCAAAAAGCATGGTTCTAGTAAAAAGAGAACACAGAAAAGTGAAGGATGCTGATATTAATAAGTTGTTGGAAGTCTTAAAAAAATAAATCACTTGGCCACAATTTCTTTATCACTGAAAAACCTTGCAGAAAATATTTCTCATCATCTGGCACTTCAAGACTATTCTAAAGAAGTTTTAAGTTGCCACAGATACTGTACTCTTCTTTGACCGAAATAAAGACAGAAAAACAGATATGTCTCCCATAGAAATGTGTCCAAAACCTGAAAATAATTGTGGATCATCACAAGCCCACCCACAGACTCAAAAGTAGAGCGGGTAAAAATATTTCTTCCTAGACTACAGTAACTTTTGCACATCTTTGATGCAATAAATATCAGTGTAGCATCCTGCTAATGTAATACAGGCTGTTCATAACAACAAATTATTCTTAAGAGGTGATAGAGTTCACTGAGTGCTAGTCTGGGTCTGTGGTGATTCTGTTGCTGGATGCCCTAATGGTCTACTATAATCTTATAAAATTACCCCACATCTTTGTGCCTCAAAGGAGAGTTTGCAATAATACTTTCCTGTCTTCTCAGAGTATTTAGTGATCTCCACATCAAAAGGTATTCTTCTATGTATTCCATAGTACGTACATTTTATACCACAAATTCTGGAATTCGGTAGATTTTCATACAGTAATAGAAATCTGCATCTCTTTCTCTACCAGTATTCCTATCTGACTATTACACCACAAATACTTTTGTATTGTTACCACTGCTATTATCATTTCCACTGCTGTTCTCTGTAGGATTAGAATCACAAGAAGTACATGTGAATCAACAGGAATATCTGGGGTCTGAGTTTTCAAATGGTACATACTGTTCAAGGAAAGCAAATGAAACACATCCTAGCTGAGAAACTTTGAGTCTACCTGTGGGTACTGAGGATGTCTAAACCCACAGTGATGTACATGCAATCAAGAGTCAGGTTTGCAATGTGAGTCTGACTGGTAGAGCTGTACAGACACCTTGTCAGGAGCTTGTTATGCAATACAGGAGTTTACACCACACTTTGCAATGGTAAAACCCACTGTGCTCTCTCCTACAGTAAATTTGTCCCTGAAATTCTCTAGGTTTTCTGTATGTTTTCAAGACATTAGGTAAAAGAGCACTCTCAGTCTTTTGGACATGTGGGGTGAATCTCAGACTACTGAAGATAATGCCAGTATTTCCTATGAATTTAATGGGTTCCTAGTATCTCTTAGGGATAAAAGTTTCTTTCTTAAAATTTATTTTGGACACCAGTACTTTAAAAACACTCACTGGACGCTCATCAAAGTAAAGCTTAATTATTAAGACAAGTGACAGATTTAAGGAATGTCTTTTTACCCTACAGACTTTTAAAATAGAAAGTGTCTTCCTGTGTGAAACATCAAGAACCAGAGCTGCGATGAATTTTTGAAGAGCTATGGCCATTTTGTTATTTGGAATCTGTGTTCCATAACAAGGACTATAGACTTGTAGAACTGGGGATGGAGAGAAAGAACTGACTGCAAGGGGACACTAGCAAAACTTCAGCCCTTCATACATTTGAAATTGCATCAAGTATCCCTTCCTTGGTCTTTGTTGGTTAGTTTTAAATACTGACTGAGTTTTGACACTTCTTTTGAAAGTAAGAGGTTGCTCTAGTCTCTGAATTTTTTCTTCACTTGTGTCTTGCCAGTTGTGCTCATTGTGCTACATGGTGTAATAGAGAAGAGTCCAGGCTGTTAAACTCATTTTCACTTTTCAGTGAAAAAAGTTTGAACCTAATTTTTAAAAGGTGAAAAGCCAGTGCATTAACAGAGTAATACAGACTGAGAGGTTTGAAGTCTAGAATTTAAGGTCCTCCATTGTAAAACCAAGTAATATATTAGATGCCATACAGATTAAGCTGCTCCATAAGACACATTTGTTCCAGAGATTGTTACCCTCCAGGGAATGGAATTCTCAAATCTCTATAGAGAAAAGTTCTTTTTACAGAGGAAGAAAGTATTTCCTAACGAGAGTATTTACTGGAAATACTGTAAATTCATGGCACATAAAGATGACTGGTAACTCCTTTAGTATCTTCAGGAAGGATAAACCCCAAATGCAAAGGGGTGTCAAATTACTTTAAGGCTTTTCTTTGCCTGATCTGGATGAGAACTTGAGGTTTCCTCATGAAGGGAGAAAACTGGAAACTGAATGGACTGGCTTGCAATCGGTGAGAAACGGCATCAATATCTGTTTCTGGTCTTTTGCTGCAGAATCCCTTCAGCTGATCATTTGGATTGAAAGCAAACTGGTTTGTTTTCATAGGTCCATTTCTTCCACGTTCAGATAAAACAAACCTCTCCTGTGGGCCTGAAGGTTTGTGTTCTGAATTCTTGGTTCACATGGCAGAGATTCTCTGGGTTGTATTGCTACCATATTATCCATCCTGAAGAACACAAAGGAGGCAATGCCTTGGCATGTTTCTGTACATTTTCTTGTCCAGTGTTAAAAGATCTAATGCAAAGCATGAAAATGGGATCCCGATAAGTCCCCCATGGTCAAGATGCATTAGATTTGTTAGACAAATTCAGTGATAGTTGTGCTGAAAAACGTTTGCCTTCTGAAATTACTTTAGGTAAATGCGAGAATGCTATTTGTAACCAAATTCTGAATGCTGTGAGCCATAGAGGTACAATAAAACCCAAACATATAATAAAAATACTATCTTTTTCTTATTTAATTTCAGCTATATACAGTCTTTTAAGTGCCAGCTGAAGAAGACTCAAAGCTTTAGTCTGAGTTCTAGTCAAATTACAAATACAGACTTCTCTGTACATAATGATCATAGTTTTATTTCTGTTGAGTAAAATAGTTTTGTTTGGAACCTAATCTTAATTTCATTGCACCAAATATAAAAAACTTACTGAGAGGTAGTCCCTTCCTTTGCCAGGGAGCAAACGAAGAAGGACTTCATTTGATTAGTTGAAATGAATAATTTAGAAATGCTAGGAAAATGCTTACAGACATTTCCAAAGGCTCAGTGAAATCTGGTCTGAGAAAAGAAACCTTAAACATTGGCTTCCAAAAACTTAAAGAAACTTTCTGTACTTCACTGAAACCCCAACTTTTACACTAGAAAATAATAATTCTCAAAAAATTCAGTTAAATATTAGTAAGAATTCTAAGGACATTTCTCTCACTTAAGAGACCTTAGTACCTAGCAAACTACCTACTTTACAGATACCACATGTGGAAATCTAAATGAAATTAATGTATTGTGCTTTTTAAACTAGAAATTAGTTCTTTTGACAAAAGAGGATTGATTTATTTCTTTTGATGATGGTAAATGACTCATCAGGATTTCTATGCATGGGTCCACTATTTTTATTCAAGAAAATTTCATTTGCCTGGCAGTTCTTATTGATAAATATCCTAGAACCATCAGGAAATGGATGTTTGCATTTTCAGATTTTACTTCTTCTGTAAGACACAAGTTACCTTTCACTGTAAGCACTCGAAACATGAAAATAATCTGAAAATTAGTAAAATGAAAATACGCTACAAATATGTTAGATCACTCATGATCTGCGATTAGAAACCTTCATTCTTGACCCCATATAGCTGTCTGCTAAACTGTGATTCTTCAGCTGTTGGAAGTTAAGGAACCAACATTTCCAGTGAGTTTTCTTATACTTGATTATGATTGGTGTTCTCTCGTTGCCAGAATGTCTCATGAAAGTAGCTGAAATTTCCAGATGTTTCTTCAGTGAAGAGCTACTTCTGCTTTCCAATATCAAATCTTTCCTAAACATGACAACTTTCTTTTCACAAGATATTATCAAATGTCACAGCTATCACTATCCTTCCATCTATGCAGTTTGTATTTATATTGTTGAGTTAATTTAGCAAAACCCATGAAGTAATTCAAACATGGCAAGTTCTGCTTGAATTGTGTGTTCTGGGTAATCTTACCATTCCTGAACTAATGACAGCTTCTTTCAGCACTTCTCATGAAAGCACCAAGTGTATCTCTTTGGTTTTGTCATCTAACTTACATCATAACATTATGGGGTACTGAGACTTGCTTCAAAGTACTTAAAAGTTTTGATCATTAAGAATCCTCCAACTTGCATCATCATTCCAGTAAATTTTTAAGTGTCTGCTGGCTTGCTTTTGAGCATATTACCTCCAAAAAGTAACAGTGCAAATCCTACTATTAAGAAAAAAATGCCTTCTAGTTGATCAGGCAAAAATCTCCATCTATGTAATTAGTAAAGCATATAAGGCATCAATGTCTGATATAATGAATATCTGAATAAACAAAACAGTGTCTTTCTTTAGACATCTGCCAAAACCAGAAACACAACAAGGCTTGGCAATTTCTTTTCTTACAGTGAATGACATAGGGCATGGAGCAGTTAGAATGGAAAAGAATAACAATTCAAAATGTCATTAAATATTAATTAGAACATCATGAAAAAAATTGTTCCAGAAGCAATGTCAAATTTCAAATTGCTTGCCTGCTATTGATCATCACCACAATAATGCTAGTAACTTCAAGGCAAAATTAGAGAAACTCAACTGTTGGGCTGCTGAACATGAGAGTATTGAGAGACAGTAGATCAGTGGGACCTAGACTGTCACATCTGAGACAGTTCAAGAATCCCTTCATAGCCTCTCTAGAAAAATCAGTAATTATAAGGCACAAGACATCTCATTTCAAGGTTACGCAGGTTTGATGAAATCACACTCAAGAAACGCCTAATTTTTTTTCCAGGAAGTTTAGTGACTAGTTCATATAGTGGTCCCAAACCACTGATGTCTAGTTAAAACAAGGAGAATCCTGCACAGGATACCTGAATTGGAACTACTGGAGGAGAAAAAGGAATGTGATGATTTGAGCCTCTAACACTTGGTGAAGCAGGAACAGAGCCTGGATTTGAGAAGTTTTATGAACATTCTTAAATATCTTAGTGCTTAAATGAACCAAACCACAGAAATTTGAGGTTTGCCCTTCATGAGCTGGCAGATTACTATTTTTGGCACTCCATTTTTGTGATGATGTCAGAATGATTATTTTATTGTAATCAAAATTTGAATGTATATGACATTTTGTTTATGCCAGTCCTCTTTTTGTTCTCCATGTGTATAAACAGATATACCAGTGCTAAACAACTATGATTTTGTGTCACAGACACAGATGTGGAGCAGTATGGAGGCTTTCAGAAAGTTCAGAGTTGCCAAAAATAATCTTCCACCTATCATCCTGCACAACAGCATTTCAGAAGACTGTGTGCACCACATACAGAGCACCTACCACTTATGCAGTAGAGAAAAACTAGTGTTTTGCAGGATTTGACTGCACAACAAAGATGTAGGCACACCTACAAGTTCTAGAATTAATATGTATCTAAGCATATTTTAAGAAAGTTTCAGATTCATTCTAAATGGCTGAATTTCATCAGAATTTCATAATGTTGAGGAACACCATTTGAACAAGTTCAGTTCTTGCTGTCTAGCACTGCAAGACCAAAATGTATCCTAATGTGTTTAGCACTGTTACAGTAACTGTACTTTGCAACAAAGTGGGGATGTTTTCCCACAAGTACATGGGCTATTTATATTTACAGCTATTTATTTCGTAAATGTTTTTTTTAAAAAAAGAACCAAACAAGCCAAACAACATAGAGTTCTCGGCCTAAAAAGGTGAATCAAACAGGACAGCAGCTTCCTTCCCCATCGGTTCTTTGGTGTGTCTTCAACAACAGCCAGAGGTGTGACAGTGGCACTTCAGGCATTCCTGAGCTGGCCCTCCTCTTGTCAGTAGGGCTGTGAATGTAGAAGCAGAGATTTCAACACAGGCTCTGTGACCCTGTGGGACTGTGGTCCTCATGCCAGCTGCACGGAGGCTGCTGCTCTTTCTGCTCTCTTTCTGCTGCAGGCACACTTCTGATTGCTCTGCAGACAGAAGTCACCCTGCTTGGTTTTGTGTATCTATGACTGAGTCAAACTTTCCTCGTGCTACCAAGCCTTATGCTGGCACGCTTTCTTTCTGTGTACAGTGAGTCAATGTACTCTGACTCTGTTTTCAAGATTCTAGAAAGACAAGGCTGGAAAAGCAGTATAAATCATTCCATGTTGGAAATAATTACTTACATTTGAATACTGTAATCCTTATTTGAACAAAACTCACATAGACCTTAGTGGGAGTTCAGCTCAGTTAATGACTGGAGTACTTGGCCCTTAATTCCTTTTTCTGCCCTGCTATCAGATGTATTATTATTATGAGAAACATCTGTAATAATACTTTACACTTCCATAGCCCCTGACATCTGGAGGCTTCAACAAACTCTCTCTGAAATTACTATTAGGTATTCTTATGTTACTAAGGATGTCAAGTAATTTGCCTAAGTCAGAGATATTATGTTTATGCTTCATGTAGCTTTAAAAAAGTTAAATGAGCTTGCACTGATAAATACCATCCATTATACAACCCATGTATTTATTAACTAACTGGAGAGAAAGACAACTAAAAAAATGACTGATTCTGAAGATTAAAAGAACTGTAGATGCCTAATATGAAATAATGTCAAATTCAGCTACCCCTACTTGAAAATTCTTGTTTTGCTTTACAGACTCTAGAGATCACTTAACAAACATGAGGCCAGAAGTCTGAGTGGGACAATAATGTGGTTTCTGTTTATGCTTGCTAGCTTGTCTGTCTGTGTTTATCTGTGGGCTGCAGCTAACTGATCACATACCGTATCTGTTCCACTGTGGCAAACCAGCACTATTTGCTTTGTTTTTCTTCCTTGAGGTACTTTTTAAAATGCTTCCAGATATCAAGCAACCAATTATTTTAGGAGAACCTGGACCTGATCACATTCCATCAGACAAAATGCAGCACATGGCAAGCAAATGCTCAAAAATGCACCTGAAATGAGGTATGTTACGTACAGGTGGTTGTTTTAAAAGATAAACCAACAAATCTATATACTGTAAGGAAAGAAATTACAGACTCACCTCATTATATGAGAGCAAAAACACAGAAAAGATGTAACCTCATGAAGAAAGTGGCTGTCAAACTGATCATAAACAGCAACATCTTCATGACAATGAAAGGGAAGGGTCTATTTTCAGTTCACAGTTAGTTACAATTCATCCCTCATTGTAAGACACTCAGTTATCAAGACTCAGGAATAATAGTTCATTGTTCTCTTAGCTCTTTCAGACACTCAGAACCACAGGATTGCGATTCTCCTCTGAGTATCCCTGTCACCGAAAAAATACAGAATACTTTACAGCTCTGTATGTCAGCTGTTATATGCCCTTGTACCTTCTCTATGTGGGTTGTCAGAGCGATAAGACAATACAGTACCTCGCTTTCTGGACACTTCTAGCTGTAATTTGCCCTTTATCAGATGAAGAAATACCGAATAAAATCTGAGATGACTGTTATGCTGAACCACGAATGGGCCCAGAGCCAAAACAAGTACTTCTGCTTTAAAATATAATGTATGATTTACCTCTATTAACTTAATCACATAACAATCTCCAGAGGGAAACAGATTCTGTTTCAGCCTTAAAAATCTGCTAGGATGTAGTGCCTTACTGAAGCATTTGAATGGCTTAGAAGTGTAAAATTAATGGTTCACAACCCTAAGTCTTCACATGCATGTTCTTTTAAGGGTAGAGGGCTAACTGAAAGCATTGCCTTAGAGGAGGGGGAGTGAAAGAAAGTGAGACCAAGTGTTCTGCTTAGCTGCCTACAACTTTTGGCAGTGGATCAGACAAATAAGTTCAGCAGAAAGTCGATGTAATTTTATTGGACCACACTGTCTCAAGCAATTAGAAAAATATTTGTAAAACATCAGATGAGAAGGGGAAACGTGGAGCCCAATAATGCAAAACAATGTTTATAAGACAGAAATTGTGAAACTGGAAGAATAAACACAATTACTCTATCAGCACCTCCAGTTCTGAAGATTACTTAGTTTAAAAGCAAAATGTTTTCTTGTTACATTTAAAAGAATTCATAGTTTAAAAAGTTTTAAAAATGTACATGTATATTAAAAAAAAGTTATATAGATTTTTACTGTGAAATTGTCAGTGCTCATCAACAGAAAATTACATGCTACATGAATGCACTTTATGTACTGACATTCACATGCATATTTGGGCAAGGAATTCAAATCCATGGTTGAGCAAGAAGGATCATTTTTAGAACCACAGATTCTTTTTAGAAGAACTACAGATCATCCAATGTATGTGTAAGCTGCTCAGATAAATTAATACTGTGTGAGGTAAAAATCTTTCTTTGTAACTATTATTTCCCCCCTTTAAATACTATGCTGAGGAAAACAGTTTTGACAACTTGCATAGGGAAAGCTTAGACACACACAACAGTAAAGATGACCATTTGAGTTCCTTTTTAAGTTGCTGGCGAGTCAGAAATTTGTCTGCATCTGCAGTTGGGACATTTGTTCTTTTCTACCAAGTAGAAATATTTCATTTTCTGCCCCAATTAACATCATAAGACTTGTCACATTAACTATTCTGTTAAAACCCCAGCTACTTAGGCATTAGCGCATAGAGAAGATTTATCTGTTAATTCTAGGATAACATAGTACTGTCTGACTGTTGGCAGCTATCTGAGTAATAGGATTGGACAAAATGCAAGTATTACCATGTCCATTAGAGGTTCTATCAAGATTAATGTTGGTTGTTAATGAATCTGAAGAAGATTCTGAGCTCCCTGGAATTCAGGTGTATTGGGCACATCAATTCAAAACTATCTTCAGCCGAGATGGAAACCTGCTGTCCGTGTTTACCCTTTGTGTAAAAAGTCAAAGAATTCTAGCAGTTGAAAGGACTGTTTTGACCTGGGTCTCAGTGAAAAACACACTATGCCAAACAACAGAGAGATTCAGGTGAGGGAAGGGCGTTCGGACCAAAGGTTCATGATTGGAGTGACAAAGACAGGACTTCCACAAATACAGGCTGCTCCAAGCTAACAAGATGGCAGCCCAGGCCCTTGAAGAATGTTGCTGTTGCAACACTGGGAAGAATTCTTAATGTAGCAAACACAGGGATCCAGGAGCTGGAACTGTCAAAAGTTTCAACAGTTTACAGACTACTACAGTTACTCAGCTGCAATCTCAGCAAAAGCAGGAACAGGCCTTTATTACACCAACCATCAAGTTTACCTTCCAGGCTCGAATCCAGTGCCAGCATACTCAAATAAAAACCAGAGAGAAGAGCCTACTTGTTTGTTGCCCAAACAGCCTACTTGTACCTGGCTATACAGCAATAATTTCCAGGCAATGGTGAAAATTATCTACACTATAACAGCCTTTTCCCACAAGCACATTCACAATGAAAACAAGCTGCGAATTTCAGGATAAACCTAAGTCTAGAGAAAGCATCTCTGTTTGAACTTGTGTTTACAGAGAAACTTTGGCAGTCCCAAAAAACAGCTAAGCCCTGATTTCCGTGCTTCTATATACTCTGCAATATATCTTGTGTGGACTAGAAGTGAATCCTTTGCATTCCAGAAGCATCAAAGAACGACTGCTGAAGAAGACTAAAAGTTTTGTGAGTGATTGCTGGCGAGATGTGTGTGTGTGTGTCTGTGTCTGTGTGTGTGTGACACAGCTGCAGCCAGACAGGACATTAAATGTCCCAGCAGAGCTGTTGCTTACACACATCCTTTAGCATACTGTCAACATTGGAAAAGAATCTGTGCTGGAAAATACTGAGAAAATACGTTTTTCAATACATGGTACATAGTCAGCTGAGCTAAGAAGCAGCAAAAGCACATGAATTAGCTGACATCCTAAGTTCAACCAGCAGTATGGACAAAATCATGAAGACAGAAGTGGTCAGAAAAAAGGAACTAGACAGGTGAAATAAGAGCATACAAGACAGAGAGTTGAATGAACAGATTATATATGGGGTTTGCAAGATTTTAAGAAAAAAAGTTTAAAGCAGTATGTCATATAAGCACATTTCATTCTGAGAGAAGTACTTCAGCAGATCAATTTTCTACTGAATGTCTTCATTGACCACACAAGATTTTTTTTTCAAGGATTAATGCTGAGCAAATACAGCGTAAAGAAACCCTTTTCAAGAAGTATTTACAAACAGCCATTTGAATGAAACCACAAAGTGCTTTAGGTGGTATTTGGTTTACCTCACCATTCACACTCTAAATAATGAAAATTACTCGTATTTGCAGAGAGAGAAAAATTTCTCCATTAATATTTTTGAGAACATTAAATAGAAATAAACACAGGATAATACCTTTAAAGTTTGTGTCTGGAAGTTATGGTTGTATAAAGGGTAAGATGCAATGACTATGTTTATAAAGCCTGTCAGGAAAGACTGCAACATTATGAATATTGTTGACTTTCTCACCTTCCATATATATCCTCTTCACCTCTTCAGCTAGCTTGCAAACATAATTACCTGTATGGCATACCAAACTACCAATAGCAGAGAGAGACATCATATATGTCACACTTGCTGGCTCCCACACTTACAGGCTTACTATCTGTCTGGAAAGAAAATGTGACCTCATTGGAGCATTCAAAGAACAGTTTAATAGGTAACCAGTGCTTTATTGTCTTAGTGAGGATTACCTCATTCCCAAAATCAAGGCCCATTAATAGAGTTATCAAAACACACCTGGCAAGGTATCCTCTGGGTATGGGACCCTGAATCTTACTGGCCTGATTCCTTGAACTGTGTGGTCCAGAAATATAACTTTTCTATACAGACATATTTTAAAATTAAGGATTCACAGATTCGGCACTTTCAACATTTCCTACGTTCATTATCTACTACTCTCTCCTTTAGAGCACCCATCCCAGCCTTGAAAGAAAAAGAGTTTGCTGGAGTGTTTCAAGACGTCCTCCTTACAAAGCAATGTTGCTTAATTAGAAATAAGTACATTCTCAGGGAATTCAAGAAAGAGAAAAGATTAGATGGATAATGAAAATATCAAAAGCTACATTAAATCTTACTTTTTTTAGAACAGTATAAACTCATGTGCTTTAGGAAATATGCTAACAACATAAATATTTGAGGATAGAAAGTTGCTTCTCAAATACATTAGGTCTGCTCTTGTGCACTCCTTTGCTGTGTCCATGCACTGTATCAAATACTTGCCATGTATACCTTACCAATGATTTAAACTGTACTTCATGTATTCCTCTACTGGAAAACTCTAGTAGAGAAGCAAGGTTGGGGCCCTTACATATTGGATGACTGAGATTTTAGTATTAGAATCTCATCCCAAGCTGAATTCAGAAAGATCACCTCTGAAACATGTAGGTTAAGCCAGAAAACTAGTGTTCTTCAATATAGCAGTGAGCTGTAAGACAATATGGAAAATGTCTTAAAATACGAGTATAATTTTGCCCCTTCACATTAATCTGCTTTCCTCTCATGGTAAAGAGGTGAGAACTAACTGAAACAATACTTTGACTGGGATACTCTCTAAATTATTAAAAAATTAGGATGTTACACATGGAGTTCTTTCATTCAAAGGGCATTGTTTCAGTTGTCTTCAAATACAAATCAGCACTTTTAAACAGTTTTTCTTGTATCCCAAGAGATACCACATACTAAGTCTACAGCTATCCCAAGGTAGAACGTAAAGGGGAATGATACAGGGTGATCTTTCTCCTGATGTGGTCACCTAACCTGGCAGAGTATATACCATGGCAAGACTGCAAACATCACAAAATATAAGTTATTCAAGTATGAGATGAAAATACCATTTCTGAAAACAAATCCAGGACACATTTGTGAGAAAGTGTTTTCTCTTTTCCTCCTTTCCCATCTTAATTACCTTCACAAAATAACATCGACTACAACTGGCAATAGATGAAACGTAGAAATCTACAATACAGCCAAAAAAACTGAAGTAGGAAAATGCTGTTTCAAGGGAATCTAGTCCAAATTACTGTAAAGACTTGTATGTAACCAAGAATAAGTTACTAATCCAAAATGCCGGTTCATTCTGGCTGTTTAGGTATGAGGCAGTGAAACAACCCATGAACAAGAAAAATACACACAGTGGTTCTGCAGTATTGCACTACATAATCTGAAGCAGTAGGCAGCAATAGAAGTTTTGTCTTGCAAGTTCCCACAGTCATTCCTTAAAGACAGTAGGATAGAAAGGAAAATGTACAGATCATACTCTCACATCGAAAAAAAGTAAATGGAGGAGGTTTTCAGTTGGCCACATACAGACACATTAGCTTAAGTTTCTCAAAGAAAAAAAGAAAACTGAACAAAGCCATCTTTGTCTTGCTTCCTTGCATCAGTTGACAATCATGGTCCATCACAATCAGCTTACACTCAGGTATAATAAACAGTACTGAGGAGGTTATATTTTAACGTGAGAGATGTAATTTGCTGCTGGTGACAGGTTCAAACCATGCCTGTAAACCCATCATATAACACATCCTCTTTTAGTCCTACTTAGATTTAAAATAATAATACTGAAGGATAGGTTTTGGCTTTGGTACACACTGCAGGCACTTCAAAAGGGCATACAGGGAAACGTGATGCATTTTGATTGACTCATCCAGAGGACTTTTTGGGTGCATCCAAAAAACAACTTAAAGAAAGCGTGCACATGCTCCCATCACATAATGGTGCTCCATCACATTAGTGCATGTGTGGATGTGCATGGCTGTGCAGGAGAAAGAGAAAAAGACACAGAAGGAGGAAACTTCTCACCCCATTAGGCACTGAGTGCTTCCAGAAGCTCTGCAAACCATAACAGCAATTTCCCTCCCTGCCCTGCCCCCAGGGTTCATCTAGTCCTTGCACCATCATAAAAGCAGGAAAGCTGTAGAATCACAAAACTCTTGCCCTATTTCTTACACTTAGCATCTTCTTGTTGACATCTTGGGTTAAACAGACCTCTGGATGGCTCCAGTGCAAGCATTGTTACAGTTTGATTTTATGTTTCTTCTCTTTTCCTTTGTGGAGAAAAAAACCTGTTGAGTCAAGCTGAAAAAATTGTCGCTTTGATGTATTCTCTTACAGTAAAGGACATAGCATTAGAAATTAACTGTCCCAAAACAATAAACTTAGCAGACTTAGTAAATCTGAATAATAATTTATCTCAAATTAGTCTGGGGAAACCAGTTTGCCTCTGAATATTTGCCCCCAAACTAAAACAAGGCAAGTCTTCGTAAAATTTAGTTGGTATTTCATTATTATTTTCCATTTCCTACCCCTGCCAATAACCAGACCAGATCTGAAAGGCTGGCACTTTTGCAAGTTTGCCTTCTCAGATGGCCTAGTCCCCCACCTCAGATTCTGAATGTCGGGGTAGTTTAGATTGGTTAATTTAGGCACCTATCCAAGACTATCGCTGCTTGTTTATTAGAATATAAGAAGGTAATTGGAAGGACACACTTTTCCTTAGTGGTAGAAGCAACTGATTGATTACATTATGTGTAATCTCCTATTCATAGAAACAGCAGAACATAGCATTCTACAGGCTGAGATAAAGAGTGTTTGTGTGTGTGTGGCTGAGGGGAAGGGGCACAGCAGGGGAGTAAAATACTAAGAATATCGGTGCACCAGATGAGATGTCAGTGGAATAGAAAGTCATCACAGGATAATGGTCTCCTGCTGCTAAATGAAGGCCAAGGCAAAACAGATGTTGACTCAGAGCAAAGAAGTTTATTTTTAAAGCACAAGACACTGATCCTGTCCTAGTAGTTACTCAGCTAAACTGCCGGTAAAGTATCACTCATTTCACTTGACAGACATTTTAAAGAAAAGCATTACTTATTCCAGGATATTATTGACTTGTTTTATTAGTTTGCTTAAAAAAATCCCAATAAACTCCACCCCCACCCCAGACTTACTGTTTAAGTTCCATCGAGCAGAAATGGAACTAGCAGTGAAAGTATAACCTTTCTGGAAAATTGCACTGAACTTTCATGATTCTGCAACTTTCTGACTGAGGTTGGTTTACCCATAGGCTTCAGGCCATTAAAAACTAAGTTACCTACCAGTGCAACTGGCTGTGTTCAGTCACCTCCACTGTAAAAATGAAACAGTGGTCCTAACGTGAAAATGCAGGAAGGAAAATGGTATGTTTGAGTAAGGAACCCAATCTTTTTGTTAAAGCAGACACTTCTATTTTTGAAGCTCGGACAAGACTAACAATTCTAGATAGAAATCTTGGTTCCACTTACATGAGTGGCAATATAGCCACTGATCCACAGGGACTAATGATTTCATCACGTGTTAGTCTGCAAAATGGATGTAGATGAAAAATGGCCAGTGCTGGAAATTCTTCTGTCTGCTTCCCACTGAGGCACTTGGACTCCTCTGTCAGAAAACCACCTCTGTGAGGAATATAATATCTTCTCTCACTTGTTTACAGCCTTCAGAAAATCTTTTAATCCCCAGTTTCTCCTTTGTACATTATATGATCCCATGATCCCTTCTCTCTTTTTTTTAAATTTTATTTTATTTTATTTATTTATTTCAGGGTAGGGACTGTACTGAACAGAAAATGCATGGAGAGAGGGTAAAATTCTCAGGCACTGATCTCAGCTATTGTCACTGAAACTACTATGCCAGAAGATAATAAAAACTGACACCTCACTCAGTATGCATCTCTGTTCACTAGTTTTCTGTTGAATGCAAAGACAAATGAAAGGCCTTGACAGTCCCACCCAAGATACTTTACAGATTTGAGTATGATTATTTGAAGAATTATTTCAACTTGAGTTACGACTTTTCATCAAAAGTACATTTGGAAGAAGACAACTCCTAAACCAAGAGGACAAGAAACTTTCCCAGTAAGTTCTGAATAGTTGTGTTTTGGAAGAATTCTATTCTGGAAAAAAACCATCACAACTACAACTTAGTGTCTTCTTCTGGAAGCCATTATTAAATCCCTCCTTAGAGTCTACATTTTAAAAAATCATGGACATTTATGAGCAGAGGTCTCCCTAAAAAACAACAGAAACCAGGCTCCCAAGTCTTTCTGTTCTAGAGAATCACAGTTACATTTTCAAGTCACTCAGGTGCTTCAGAATTGTACAGCTGTTCATCTCTCAATAACCTCTTGGGTATAATAGACAGCATTCCTAAAAAAATTAGTTCATCTGTTAAGCTTCTCTAACCAATGCAAGAAAAGTATCACACAAATGCATTTAATCTGGTTTTCTTGATGTATATTGACCATCTCTCTACTAAATTAAACATACTGTCCTAAATTGAGCAGCTGTACTATAATTTTCATACTTTTCCTAGCACATTCCCATTGGTCAAAGGATAGTAGTTCAAATGTAGACACTAACAAAAATCTCAGTTCCAAAAATCAGTATTACATATAACTAACAATACAAACAATTATGTCAGTACTAGTTGGAAACACACACATACTGTAGTGATATTAAATTGCAGCTCCAAGAAAATAAGAAGTCACTACTCCTCACAAAATAATAACTATAACATTGACCACAGTCTGTTTTTAAATACTAATCTGTTCATGCATTCTGGTCATCAAAAGATGACTAAAACTAGATTTATTAAAATGTGCTAGCTAATGAACCTGCTAAACTCAACCCAGTTTCTCATTCTAGACAGAGCTTTAACATGTTTGAATTTAAGTTTGCTGTAAAATGGGGATAATTATACTTTCATTGCTCTTTATATCTTGTCTATATAGACTGTTAACTCTGTTGGGCAGGAACAATCTTGCTTGACAGTTTACACCTCACAGCAGGAATGAAAAAGTACTTTAAAATTGGACTGATTTTTCCAAAGAAATAAATTAAGAATGGTATTATTATTGGTAGTAGACTTCAGATGATATTTAAAACATACTATTTAAATGCTACTTAATTTAGTTTCTGGTTAAGCACCATTTTCTACTGTAATCAACTATCAGTGCATAGCTAAAAACTGGTTGTTCTCTGGAACATCCTTTTTAGAAGTGGTTCTGAATCCCCTTTGCTCTATCCACTTTTGTCATATTTCCCTGTCCTCATGGATATGTGGGGCTCTGCCAAACAACAGCAAATCCATAATCCACTATTCATTTATTCCCTGGTTATTCCACACGTGATTCTACAGGTAAGCTCTGCAGATGTTTAAGAATTAATGACTAGAAAAAGTAAGAGGGGTTAAAAATGACTCCTGGAACTAGATGTCACTGTCCAGTGTCATCACGTGCATAATGTGACAGGCAAAACGTGACACAAGGCGACAGTCAAGAGGTTCACATTTCAGTTATAGCTGATTGCAAGTTAAAAACTTCTTTGAACAGACACAAAAGTGTGCATGAGCAGGAAAGTGATAGAGCAAGCACACACAGAGCCTCATTCAGGTGAATCTGAGGGGCTGGTGGAAAGCCTGGTGAATATGGATTTCACCATCTGGAAATGAAGCTGCTATATGTTTACTAGAGTTCTCACAAAGAAGATTGATCATTTCCAGATTTCCCATTTTGTTGGGCTGGATTAACATCTGGAGAAAAGAAAAGCTGTGTTTGCTCTTGCAGAAATTTCTACTACTTGTATGCATTTATTGAAGCCTGTGAAATCTTGGGATATCAGAGATTCCAACTGCTAACCAAACCTTTACACTTCCTAGATAGTGGAATTGAGCTAAGAAGGTTTTTGCCTGTTCTTGGTAGAACAGTTACTGCTGCTATATAGAATGACAGGAGAAGTTTCTGTTAGATCCTTGCTTAAGGAAAACTTGTAACATTAGTGCTTTTGTCAGAAATCTGTTCTGTTGAAAGCTCCCTTTTTCATAAGGGAGGCAGTCAAGTCTAACTGCTCTCAGTCTGCCAGGTTTTGCTGTTATCTCTTCTGAGTAATTGTCCAGAGTTCTGCATGATAACTGTTCATGAAATATAAATTTTAAAGAATCAAGTACATACTTAATATCGTTCATCCTATGGATTAATGACTCAGGTATCAAAGTATTTTTGGACAGAAGAGTTAGAGTTAATAAAAATTATAGATTTGTGTTTTTATTTAACCATTAATAAAACTATTTATTTTGTAGACTATTTTATTTAAAGGCCCATCACTTTGAGTATTAGTTACAAGAAGGCACTTTTCCAACCATCTCTCTTTCATATATTTTTCACAGTATGATCTGAAATACCTCCTTGCACACAAATGACAATCTGTGATGGTTTTGGACAAGTTTTATGACACTCTCTTTTTAAAAGGTATTTATAATTTTTTTTAAAAGAGGGAAGACATTTCCTTTAAGAAAACATAGGCATTAAAGCTAACGTATTGATGGAAATAAATGAAAGCTATTTTAAAAATAAAATGGAACATTACTTCTAGAAAAAAAGAGAGAGTTTCTTATCTTCAGTCTGATTAGGAATTGCCTCTATAGAATTCAAGGGAAAAAAGATAGCTTTTATAAGCTCTAAATCAGCAGTTTGTTTGTACTCAGAAAAGTGATTTAGTACAGGTTTAACTTTAGGCACATGGTTAAATTCCATTGATTCCTATGGAAATAAAGCAGATGTGCTTGGAGTTGATCACATGCTTAAAGAGTGTTGAATTAAGGCCTTTATACTTTACAAGTTCAATATACCAAATGGTAATTAATCCTCACTGCACTTCTCAAGGAATGTCTCATTACCAAATGCAACTAGTGGGACTGGAGATTGCCTAATAACTCATGTAGTAACTAATTAATTTGGGCTACAAAATGCAGTTGCAGACCTCCTAAGCTGTCTCATTTTTCTTGCACTGCAGAATTGTGGATAGGAAGGAGGTGTTAATGGTAAAAAAAAAGAGTTTCTTGTCAATAGGAGAACTTCAGTTAATGCTTCTGTGTTTGAGTGTGCATTCATGGTAAGCAGCCTATATTTCAATCATTGTTGGTGATATATTGAGAATGAGAAAATAAATACATGCAGTATGTAGGCAGAATGTATTCTTTGTGGTCAAAACAATATAAACAGGAGGTGAGGAAGAATGATAGGGAAGAGAAGCAAATTTGATAGCACACTAAAAAAACTAAAGCTTCCTTGCTGTGGAAACATCTAAAACAACTAAACCCTGGCAAGCAAAATCTCTCAAACCTTTTAAAACAAATAGTTATAAACAACAGCTTGTGAAACATTTAAATGAAACTTGCCATTACTGCTCAAGCAGTAGCCCATATAAGAAAGTAGGTGGGCACTTCCATCAGCTCAAACTGCCAAACAGCCAATATTTTTTAACATCAGAAAAGGCCAGAGGAAAAAGGAGGCTTTTTATATTTTAGGCAGCTTGTGGTAAGCATGGTTAAAAACTCCAAACCAAAGACAACCAGGCTTTCACCAATCCCACAACAAGTTTTCAGGGTTGGCTTCATTAACAAATATACATATGCCTCCAACTAGATATTTCAGTTGGTGGACTTAATCAAGAACAGATTAAGCTTTATAGTTGTAGTAGAAGACATATCCAGACTTAAATCAGTTCTGTAAGATCATTTTCTACAATGATCTAATAATATATCAGTTTATTACTAGATCTACATATTTTACCTTCATCTAAACTCTGTCCTTTACATCAAAGTTTGTCAGTCATCGATACTGCCACAGGTAAGAGCCTTTCATTTATTCATCAGTACTAGAGAGAACCAATATTCTTTTTGTAGAAACAAGAATCTGCCTGAAAATGCTGGGACATGTGACTTCCCCCTCTCTCCCAAGTAATTTCAAGAATAGATTTGAAAAAATTTAATGGAGAATATTTTAAAATTAATAGCTCAGTTCCATTATAATTTTTCTTCCCACTCCCTCCCCCTCCAAACAGTCTTAATAGTCATGAGGTTTCTGAAGAAAATACCAGCATCCAGCTTTATTTACTTTGAAAAGCAAGAATCTGATGTGGAACAAAGCATTCATTAGAAACTGGCTATCATGAGGAGCTAGGCTGTTTTCACCTCATACTCTAGAAGTTTCTTTAAAGATGTGCTGCCTAAATTCCTTTTTCCATAGTGACTCTGTGCTACATCCTTCTGGCAAAACAGCCTCCATGACATCTCCTTTTAGCAGGTAGCACATGGGGGAAAAAAAAAAGAAAAGCCTTCCCTAGGAATTTCCAGGGCCAATATTGGAAAATGTGACTACAGACAAGAAATCTGTTGTCTGACTTTTACGTTCTGGTGTAAACTGGGGTAAAAGATTTCCCAATGCCAACGGGTTGGCTCATTGGAATAAACATAGTGGTCAGTGGCTTGAACCTCCTGTGGCCAAGTGTGTCATTAAAACCTGGTGGTCCATGTGTAAGGTGAAACCACGGCCATATAAACACACACGCCATTTCCCACACGTCCTGAGGAATGCTAGAACCTCCTACTTCCCCACTGAGTGATGCTGTTTTGTGGGCAGTGCAACCTGGGAAGCAAACGTAACAGGCTGCTTTTTGCTCCTTGCAGTTTAAAATTCAATGGCTCCCCAGAAATACTTCTGCGGTTGAGCCAATGACCAAATAAAGCATCAAAGATGATCTCCACAACAAAAATGACTGATTAAACTGGATCATACAGAATTAAGAAATTTCTCTCCAATCCGTGTTTCTGGATAAACACTTCTCCATCAAACAAACAGAATATTTAACATGAGACTCATATCATTAACTCACAGAAACTCTTTATGTTCCTAATGTTAACTGTTACTTGGGATCAAGGCCAGGACACTTGATCCTTGTCATAGGATCAAGACCAGGTTTAATCTAAGAGTAGTACACATCCTTGTAAAACACTCTGTAAGACACAAAAACAACAATGCTCTATGCAACAAAATAGAAAGTTGATGCAGCAGTAACTAATCATTTCAAAAGTAAACCTAACATGAAGTTTTTAACTGTGCTTGGTTATCACTCTCCTCAACTCTAATATGTCACTCAGTAGGCATTATCAAATCAAGTATCATAGTCAAGAACCCTTACGTGATAAGGGCAGGGCTGAAGTCTAGAAAAAGGAGATCAGTCTTGGTCCAGTTATTATTGATAGTAAGAGTTGTTCCCTCTTGTGCCAGAAATGGACAGAATACTAAAAAAGGCAAAAAATAACCAAGGGGGAAAAAATCAAAACAGAAGAAAAAGGGCAACATGGAAATAAAGATAAAGCTACATTGGCAGAGGTGTAGGAAAAGAGTTCAGCATGCACTTTATCAGTTCTTGGCCACACAGGCCTGCTCCCAACAGATCCAAAGAAACCCATTTTCAGATTAAGAGTAAAAAAAGATTGGGCAACCTCCCCAGTGGCAACTTTCAGGTGACTTTCCTAGTGCGTATAGGGGCTGCCCTGGCTGGGAATCAGTTTTGTTCAGAAGGGCCTTTAATTGCACTATGAATTCTGCCACGCAGTACCTCAAACCTGATCTGATATGCTGCCTGCAGGATTATCCAGGCAGTAGCTATGCAGCTTATTTAGGATAATCATTTTGTATGAGGTCCATTTAGAGGCATTAATTGCAGCAAAAGTGTGCTTTCCTTTGGCTCTCCAGCAAACCAAAAAGAAACAACATAGAGGCAGAATTATCCGAGGAGTATTTACATGCTGATATATTTTAAGAATACTAATTATTTATTTTAGAATGGCTCTTTGTTCTGATTCTCCTAATTTGGAATGGTCTTTTTGTAATGCTTTAAAGCCATATGCTGTCATAAGGCCCAAAATAACGTTTAATATGTATCTTAAAAGCTACAGTGAGTGGTGCAAAGTACACACTTATGTTTTGATTAGCTCCATTTCGTGCTATATGTCAGAACAAAAACTCTCACAAACATTGGCCTTACTGTATTGTAGGACCTATGCATAATTATTTCAAAACACAGAAAGGGGCACACAGCAAAGCAATGAATAAAACGTGAAAAAAAAATTCAAGAGAAGTTTTAGATACTACCAACAGAGCACTTTCTGTAGGACTAGCTTCTTTTAAATCCAACATATTTATAAGGGTACCCTGCTCAAAAAAAAAAAAAAAAAAAGCTGTATATAAACTAGATAGCATACATAGCTGCTCTGTTTAGAAAACAGCAAAGTACCATGTAAAAAAGTCTCTGTTTAGTCAGCCCACCCACTATGAAAGAAAAAAAAAAAAAAAAGAAAAAAGCTGACATTTAGAAAACAGGATATACTGAACAGTTTTCACAATTGTGCCCAGTAAATCTGATAGAGCTTTTTGTGTAAATTCTACAGTATGAGCCCAATCCTGCAAGTTACCAAGTATTGGGAAATGTAAGCTGTTCAGGATAAAAGTTGAAACAGCATTATAAGTCCAGCTTTCCTTTACAGTATGGCATTTAAAGAAACCACTAGTTAGCAGGGAAATAGGAAATCAAACAGTAAGTGTGAGGCAAATATCAAAACAACCCCACCTTTTGTAAAAGTGGTCTTTTCAGTCCTACAATGGACATGACAAAGTATTGTTACTGACAGACCAAATAGGGGGTTAAAAAAACCTGCAACCCCAAAATAAGTACATATAAACACGAGAAGAAAATCCAAATAACTGTTAAATAAAATTTTCAGAGCACAGATTTTTCCCTACGCGTTTGGAAAATGCTCGGCACAATGAGGTCCAGATGCTAATTGGAGCCAACAAGCTCATTGCAGAGCCAATACTGCACAGAATTATCATGCAGGTCACTTTGGACACGCTGCTCGCTGCCTGGTGCAGAGGCAGCCCGTGTGTGACACTGCTTGGGGCAGTCTCAGTCTGGGGGTGACGTCAGCTGTCAGATGATGCAGTGAATTATGAGTGTTATGGTGGGGCAGGTATATGTGGATGGTGACATTCAGCCTCGGAAACCACATCAATAATTTCAGTCCTGCAAGTTTTAGACTTTCAACAGGTACGAAGCCTGTATTTACACACACGTGCATGTGCACATATATATATATATATGCATCCATCCATCCATTTCTGGTTAAAAATACTGCAATAGGGGAAACATTTATTGTGGAAAAACAGGATAATAAAGAAATGCCACTCTTTATTGTGTTACTTGTTCTTAAGCACTGGGCCTACCTTTGTCTCTGCTCCTGGCTTACTTGCCTCCCTCTCTTCACCCCTGCCCACAGCACTCGCAGTTTGAGCAGAGAGGCTACTAGAAATACAAATGAACAACTAATAATGCTGAGGTTATGTATACAGAGCCCTTACAAGTCTCCACTGAGCCAGCTGAGGAGTTCTCACCTCTTCATCACTGCCCCCTGAAGAAGTCTAATTAGACCCTAAGATCAGCTGGCAGAGATGCTCTCTAAGCCCTCCAGCCTGTTCCCCTCGATGTGAGATGTGTTCATTTAAACAGCAGGTCTTTTCCATCTCCCTCAGACCTATGAATGATAAAGAGCATAGGCAACAGATAAGGAACAACTCTAAACACTGCAGAATCATAAACAAAACTTTAATTGCAAGCTGAGTGATTTTTTTTTAAAGTGTAAACAGTCCAACAGAGGCATCCTATACTAAAAATTCCAACACAGAATTCCTGCAAAAAGCAAAATCCATTGCCAAGGAGTCTCCCCTTGAGTATTCACTGAACCTTACTAACTAGACAGCGGTTGAAGGGGATTCCATTGGGGCACTCACAAAATCAGCCCTTGTACAGATTTGTGTCAGCCTTGCATCTCAGAAACAGAGTAGTCTAAGAAACAGCAGCACACTGTCAACTCGATGGCAGGCCAAGCAATTCAGCTCCTGACAGGTTAAAAAAGTGCTCATTGTCTGAGCAGCAAGTCAATACAAGCCAGGAAAAACTTTTAGAGATTAGACCAGTGGCTAAACTTCAAGGAACAGAGGAAGTTATGCTGAGGAATCCACAGCTTTTTTCTTCTTTTCTCCTTCCTGCCAGGGAAAGGAGGTTGGAGCTGCTGTGCAGGCTGGCAGGCAAAGCAAGAAGATGAAGGAAGCTTCCCTTTAGCTCCTTTTCTCCAAAATTATAATATGTTCTCTCACCCAGTTTCCTTGAATACTGCAGAAAGATAAGGAATTACTCTAAAATCAAATGTTTTCCCTTTGTCTTCTGAACAGAGGTAAAGGGTTTAACTCTTTCAAAAACTACTAACTGCAGGATCATCCCTAGGAATAAGTCCTGAAGAGTACTTTCAGAAGGAATGTGTTTGCTAAGCTTTAAATCACCCTATTTTGGGAAATCCTAATTTCAAATTATAATTACAATAAAGATAAAAGGACTACATCCACAATTTTCATTAGTGTCTCTCCAAGCTTAAAAAATATTTCCTATTTCTCTTGTTCAGTGAATGAACACTTAGATCCTGCTTGTCCCACCAAGCAGATATACATCAGTGAGATGCATTACAAGCGACTGAGTTCTGTTAAAAGGCCTTAAGCTGTAAAATGCTGTTAAATTATATAAACATTTTAGATGCATAGGCTATTGTTTACACAACAAAATGCTACAGACTTTTTTTAGAACCAGACATCCAACAGTCAAAAACTGTAATTTGTTAATATAGGGTTCAGACAGCAAGTCTGACCACCACTTTTTGCATCCACTTGCCCTGGAAGAAGCAGTAGTACATCCATTAAAAATTGTTATTGAAAATATTCAGAAGTTTCACTATTCAGTTTATGCTCCTTCAACTGAATTTTTATCATACTTGAGGACATGCACATTTGGAGTTGGTCTAAATGTGGCAGAACTGAGAGCAAACAAAACTAATCCGTGTGTCATTGAATAATGATATACAGGAAGCGAAGATAAGCAGATAAATAAATCCTTGTGTTTTTTTCCTGGAGTCTCAAAGACTGTACACTCTAGGAAAACTTCTGTTGTTTTTTAGTTGTTGGACAACCCCAGGTATGGAAAAGTGCTAAATTCATGTCCCTGTCCAGATCATCCACATCTTTTTAGACTCATGAAGCATTCCTTGGCAATATCAGAAGAGAGATAAGTTCTTTGCCTATACCATATTTAGGACCACTATAGAAAGTGCTAAAAAAAATGACATGTTTCTCTTGCCTACTCTTCCAAATTTTATGCCTCTCTCTAAGCTCCATTGGGGCATTGCTATCTGTTTGCCAAATTGAAAGGAATATACAACCGTACTTGTATACACTGAATTAAACAACTGGTATAGTAAAGAACTTGCAGTCTGGCAATTGGACTGAACAGGGTGGCTAATAGCAGGGGATATGTATCAGAAACCCTATATCAACCTAAAATGGTGCCTCCAAAATGCCTTGCACAAAACCAGGTAAAGGTGTGATAACATTATCAATGAAAAGTCAAGTAGAATCTATGCACTCTGGAACCTGATAAAGCCTCAGTAAATGTAAGGACTATCATTCTGTATCTTAGTTAAATGTGGTCTTAAAAATATTTACTAAATTGCTAACCACGAGACTAAACAAAAGCATTACCACCATTATAAATCAAGATCAAGGCAGTTTCATGCCAGGCAGGGAGGCAGCTGATAATTTAAGAAGAGTGCTACAGATATTATGAGAGGTGAGAGATGATGACGATCCCATTGCTGCTTTTTCTTGGGATGCAGAAAATGTATTTAATAGGGTAGGATCAAATGCTGATATCTACAATATGCCTCTTGCAAGTTTTGTTTTGGATTAAAACTCAGAAACCTAATTAAAACAATTTACTTTCACCCATTAGCCTTAATCCTTATGAATGGCTTACTGTCTTCTCTGGTTATTTTACCAAGAGGCACTTGAAAATGATGTCCTCCCTCTCCTGTCCTACTTTGCACTTGACCTTGAACCTTTGGCCATCTCCTGCATTTTTATTCTGAAAAAGTATTTGACATCCAGAAACTATTGGTATGAGTAGGTGAAATTCAGACAGTTATTAAAAGGCATTTTCGAAGAACAACAAAGACTTTCAATGCACTGGTGTACCAGAGGCATAATACCAGAATACCTAAAATTTTCTCTATTGCCTAATTCCCACTGAGATCAACTAGTGTTATGAAGTTTACTTGTTTAGGGATATTTTAAAAAAAGCAGTAGATTTCCAAAATTTTAAAAACATGGGTTACTCCTCAAAATAAGAATAAGGCCTATTATAATTTAATAGTTCAAAAAACACAAAGCTCTGCCAACTGTAGAATGAAGTTGCTAGTTCTAAGCATTTATTTTTTAATCCTTGATAATTTTTCCAAAGTGTAAAATGCTTCCAAGTAAATCTGAAGCTCAAACAAAAGTAAGAGAGACATACAGTGAATGATTAAAGCACAGAAAATAATTTAATAGGTTTCAAAACTGAGATAGTCTGAACTGTAGTCTTTCAAAAACACTTGCTAACATTAGCAAGCTTATACAGAGACAGTTAAAGTTCCTCTCTGTTTGCAAGTAATACACAGTTCCATCCAGTTGCTCTAAAGAAACAAAATATACTAATGGGAGAAGAAATTCATACCCCTGGGAAATATATGAACTGTTGTTTCTGTAACTGAATTACCCAAGTTCCTACTCCACCATGAAAGAAAACACCCATATTTAAAAGTATCCACCTTTATGTTTCCAACTAAATCCCTAACAGCACAGTTACATACATAAAAAGGAGAAGAGGCTTCAGGTTGTGTGATATACCTCCATCTAGGGTGACCCATAGATTTCTTAAGGGAGGGTTATAAGTTTTCTCCCAACTCCCTTCTTAAGGGAGGGTTATAAGTCTTCCAATCATTCTAAAAAACAAAAAATTGAAGGCTTTGTCATGCCACTACAATGTTATTCCAAAAGACAATCTTCTATCCGTTACAGTTCTCACCATATACTAGTGAAAGGGCTTTCCTGACAACATAATTTCACCTACTTGCAGCAAAAAATTGTAGATTATAAAGTCTTTTTCAGTGTTGCTTCATTTTTAGTTTTTTTAGCAGCAACATTCAGGTTGCTTTTTGTCAAAGCTGTTGGCCAGCTTTCAAAATCTACAGAGCGAGTACATATTAAAACTCACCTATGAACAAGCACAAGATACAGCTGACTGGGCTTTATGACTCACTCAACGGATCTGTGCATGTCAGAGACTGTCAGCAGCTTTGGAAATATCAGTAAACCATGTACAGTAAGTAGCATTTCCAGCTTTTAAGAAAAACAAGACTCACTCTTTGGTAAAACTGAGAAAACTAGATGTTGTTGAAAGAAATGTCCTTGAAAAATCTTAAAACACAGAGAAGGCTAAATAAAAACTAACCAAGAATATTATTGCTTCATACTTTCTTTATTATGAATAGCTTTCAAACCTTTTCACCATGCTGGAAAGGCCAGCTTTGTCAGTGTGTGCTTTTGCCCTTCCAAGCTCTTACTGCTCCTCTGCCCATCAACCATCAGCTTAGCAGGATGCACATTGTTCACTTGTATTTCTTTCTGCCATTTTTTCAATTTTTAGACCTCTACCTGCTTGATTTATTTTTCTCTCTGTGCTAGAAAAAACACCCAGCTAAGAAAAAAAAAATACAAATAAGCCTCCAGCTAAAAGCCACAGAATTCCTGAGGTTGGAAGGGATCTCCAGAGGACTTCCTGCTCAAGCAGGATCATCTAGAGCAGGTTGCCCAGGACCTTGTCTAGAGGGATTTTTAAGTATCTCCAAGGGCAGAGACTCTACAACCTCTCTGGGCAACCTATGCCACTGTTTGAGCATCTCTCAGTAAAAAAAAAAAAAAGCAAGCACAAAAACACCCAACCTGCTCAATCTCAAACAATTAAATCCCCCCAAACAAACAAACAAACAAAAAAATCACACCACTATTTCAAAAGCCAGATGACATATTATAATCTTTCTTCCACTCAAAAAAAAGAGTTAATTTACAAACTCTGAGTGACTAGGCCTATGCAAATCTGAGTACCTAGGCACCTGTATATATGCAAGTCTCTTCTATGTTTATTAAAGTATTTCAATAGGAAATGGTCTATTCAGAAATAATCATTTATCCCCAATGCTGTCCTAGGGCAGGACAAAAACAAGACAAGAATATATATCAGTATACATTTCAACATACAAAGCATGTTAAAAACAGCTGCACATCGTATTTTCTTGAGAATAGAAATTGTAAATTCTGCCCAGATGAAATAAATATATTTAGTTTAATGGTTTTTTCTATTCAATATATAAACTTGTATTACCATACATATTAACTTTCAAATATTTCTATTATGATTGGGGACAGAGATTATTTGATAACATATGACGTGCAGTGCATACAATACTGTATCTAGAAACTGAATTGATATGTTACATTTTGAAGAAAAGGATGGGCAGAACCATGGTTTATGCTTGACATTTCACTTCAGCATAGGAAAAGAACAGATTTCAACATAGAAAAATTGGTGAAATCCTGCTCTTAGGAAATATGCCATTGTTTTCTAAGGTTTTTAGATGGAGTAAGAGAAAATGTCATTTTAAAGTCTCAGCTGACAGTTCGCCATCAATGTTTTAAACCCAAGGTTCATCTTTATTGAGCACAACAGCAATTTCTCTCTTCCTTAAAATCTTTACTGCTTTGGTAGTTGTCCTCCTCCACCTCCCTTAAGGCCATGAAATATATGACTTTCCTGTGCTTTGAACAGGTTTGCATTTAGATCTGAGAGAGAGATCACATTTCCTCAGTAGTGTCATTTCAGTGAGTTTGGCTGGAGGCTTTTCAAAAGAGTAAAGAAGGCACTCAATTCCCACAGAATTTCTGTGACACATATTCTTAGGAAAACCTCACTTTCCCCCTGCACTTTCTAGCAATGACTATTTTATATACTCTGGTTCTCTTCTTTACCTATTGCGGCAGATAGCCCTCATTATTTGAACACCTACACTGATTTTCTGTGACTATTTGTGTATAAAGGTTATGATAAATTCCACCTGCTCAAATCCAATTCTCTGACCTTTGTTGTTGCCAAAAAGTTCCAATCTCTTTTCAGCCAGTAATAATATTGGTGTCAGCTGCCAGGTCCCTTCCTTTGTGAACTTTTGCCCATTTAAACTAATGGTGTCTTATTTGTTTTATGATTGTTTTTCTTCTAGTAGCCGCTCTTCTGTGAAGCATTCTCTTGGCTATGTAAGTCATACACCAATCTGGAGGACACCTGCTTTTTAGGACTTGCTGCCAGACCTATTTGAAAAGTCAAATCTCCACTAAGCACATCAAACACTCTGGTCTCACTAGATCAGAAACACTGTGAGTTGTTTAAGAATGTGGCTTGACATTATACATAATCTGGTCTAGCTGCAGGTGGCTGCCAAAAGGGGAAATCCTGCTCTCCCTATCCCCCAGCCCATGAGCTGAATGCTCTCTCCCTCTCCTCGCTTCCACTTGGATGCAAAGATCCGGAGGCCCCTGGCTGAATCAGTTTGGTGAGCTGCTCCAACGGGGAAATCATGTTTTGCCCCATCGAGAAATGAGTGATGTTTGCTGAACTGACACCCTGGCAGCAGCACAACGTGCTAGACCTAATGTAAGGGAGAACATACTCCTGGGCAGGAGTGAAAGGAAGATACTAGAAAACCCAGAGATGACGTGAGAGAAAACCTCAAGCAGCAAGTACACGGGCCACAGGTGAGATCAGTCAAGATACAGAGCTGAAGATAAATACGAGAATCAGCTGATATGTAGCATCATGCAATTCCTTGTGAAATATTTTGGCAAAGAAAGATGGTATTGATTAGAAAGATTAATGCAATAGAGGATGTTCTGAGCTTCGAACTCCCATCCAACTGCAGTTTTTTTAGATAATCAAGACATTCTTAGTACACTTTTTTTCTTTTCCCAAGACTATTCATAATCTGCTTTTCACAGACAGAGTTTTACTCTTATGTATTGCAGAATACAGTCTCAAAAGGGCAGATAGGGGAAATGAAGTGATCATCCTATTCTGAGACTGTAGAATACACTTGGCAAACTGCCCTAGGGAAGATAAATGTCTACATTAAAAAAAAAAAAAAGATGAAGATGATGAAGAGAAAATACATTAAAAAAGCAAAGCGAAAAAGAATCAGTAAGCTATGTGTTGGAAATTATAGTGATAGGGTCTGCATCTTGCATTTGCCAATGTTAACAATTGTTTCTAAATTTAGAAACAACTAATTCTAAATTAGGTGGAAAATCCATAGCATAGTTTTCATAGTGACTTTCATTCGAGGATCTGAAATTGTTTGGCAAGTAGTAATGAATTAAGATGCACAGACCAGTTGTCTGTTTAGGGAATATTCATACACATGTTTCTATGAGAAGAAATTAAATAACATTAAATAATACTAAATAAAGCATCTGACATGCCCAAGAATATTCTATTAGAGAAGCAAAAATATAACCCAAACCACTCGCCTCCTGAAGACCTCTATAAATTCAAGCAATTATATGATACACAATAATGTCCACACGATTAAACATGTCAGCATATTGATTGGCAAAGGGTGAAATTCCCAGTTGTTTAGAAGACATTCTCCTGGACAACGACATTACTGACTCACACATTACTTATTATTGACTATAGTTTGGTCCAAGAAGATACATATAGTAAACTGTGCTACACCAAACATGTTCAATTACTGTATGATATTAATAGAGCAGCTCCCTGGACAAGGAAAGTAAGCCTCAAGGATGAAGAAACAGGCTAGAGTCTGACTTTGGCTCTGTTATTATAATAATTTAACCATAATAGCTGCTCTAAGACTGTATCAGAAATTCCAGCAAGTAAAGGCATCTTAGCTTAGCTTTCAGTGACATGGAAGTCAAAGACAATGTTCCCATAAACTAACAGATCAAAATCTTCCAGATCTTATGACTAGCTAACAGAGAATCATGAGAAAACTCTGCCCTTTGACTCAGGAGCAAAACCAAGCTGTATGGGAAATGATGCTGATAGAATGGGAACCAAAGGGGAACAAACTGAGGAAGCATGCTATGATTTTCTTTATTTTAAGTGATAGATATCACTGTACAAACAGCAAAAGCAAACTGAGCATTTCATGAGACTGGCACTAAGGGCTGGCAGGTAGTTAAATGAACCACCAAGCTACAGTCAAGCCAGAGTACAGATTACATGAAGTGACATGAAAAAGCCAATAGCTGATTAAAGGGACCAGATCTCCTTGTCTTACCCTGTGAACTCTGTGTGCAATGAACATGCACACCACTCCTACAGCCTCCACGAGCAAGCACTGGGGGATTATAGTTCCAACACAGCCTTGACAAAAGTAAAAAAACAGTTGATAAGATTTCAATGTAATGTGTATCCCAAATGAGGATTGATGCAACCCCCAAGTGGCATCTGGTAGTAATACTGTACTATAGCGAATAAAATAACAGTAATAATAATTTACATTGCTATATACTGCCCTTTAAGGCATCTGAAACTGGCTACTGTCAGAGAACAGATGTAGGACTAAATGGCATGTGTCCAATACAGATGAAAAACCTGATTCCTGACTGTTACATTTACATGAGGAGAAAAAAAAAAAAAGAAAGCCAACAAAGAAGAAATGAGGAAAACCAGCTTTTAACTGTAATATTTATGTGGGTACAGGCAGACCCCAGTAATTTATGCTAGGACCTCATTATCGAAAGCCTAAATTGCACAGAACAGTGAAGTTAAGCCCACAGATGACAGAACACAACTACCTACAACTTTGCTGAGTTGGTCTTTATCTTGACTTAGGTGAGAATATCCCAAGACTACTCTAGCTTTTACCAGCTGTCAATCACTACTAAGAATTTCAGAAATTCAAATAACTTCTCCATGCCCTACACACTTTAGTCACAGAAGGCAGATGCTGTCATGATAATCTGGAAAATATTATCTTCAGAAAGAAGATCCTTCCCAAGGAAGGATCTAAAGCTACTGAATGTGTAGCCACTTTATGTCCCCAAAGCAGTTCTTAGTGACACAAGTCACTATGTGACTTCCCAGGGAAAAAAGAAACCTACTGAAGAGAAAGTTGAGCTTTTCAGTCAAGAAAGCCCAGAGTCAAGTTTACAACTTGCAATGCAGAACTCCTGGAGTACTAACACAATCCTCATAAGTCAAAAAAACGAAGAGGCTGTCTTCACAGGAGAGAGAAAAACATCCCAAGTCTGTACCACTTGATTTATACTTGCAAAGGAAAGTTGAGCGAGTTATGTGTGTAAACAGGGGGTTGAGCTGATGTGTTGCTTTTCTCCTCTTCCATTCTGGGAAATGACTGTGGGTGATCCCTCTTCTTTCTTTTACCTCCCACTGTCTCTTCCTCCTCCACCAGAAAAAGAAATTAAAAAAAAAAAAAAGAAAAACCCAACTGTTTGCCAGTAGACAGTGTGAGTGAATACCAGCTGAAACACCTGCACGCCAGACACATCCAGCTGTCCTCTCCCTTGCCTCTTGCTGACAAGGCATCTGTGCTGCACACCACACACACCAGTCTGCTCGCTGTAGGTAAGGAGACTTTTAATATTATTATTCCCACTGCTCTTGTACAGTTCTCTTTACCCTCCCCCATAGCCTGCAGAGGGGAACTTCTCCACGACGTATAGCAGCCCAGCAAATATGCTCTGTATAACCCAAAGCTATGGCTTTTCAAATTCTCTTATGGTACAATCACCACATCATTCTAGTGTTGGGTTAGAGGGCAGCATGAAGTCAGAGCCCTCCTCTAAGCAGGAAATACAAACATTTATAAGGTTAAAACCAGGCCTAATCCTCTACTACAGAACCCCCTCTCTCCACTTTCACAAATTGCTGTGCTTAGATAACAGCATTACTGCTCATTTCTTCACATTTTTTCTTCCTGGTTGTGCAAGAATCAAGAATAAACTAAGCACAGTAGGAAGTCTTCCACCTTGAAAATTCTAACCTTATTTCAGACATCCCAGAAAGCTGGACAGGAAGGATAAACTTCAAACCAGAGTCAAGCAAAAATTTCAAACCTTAAGATTATAAAATAGAGCTGTATGAATAACTGTATGAATAACTTCTTTCAGATTCTATCTAAAAAGAAAAAAGATTTTTAAAAACTGTTTCAGTTTCACAACTTATTTCCAGGGGTTTCATTTGACAAGATACAAACGAAGTTTTGGAACTCACTAAAACAAAAGAAGTACTACATATAGGCAAGACTGTTTCAAAAGGCAAAACTGAAACATTCTTTTCAAAGTGAAAAGAATATCTGGCCTTTTTCAACTAAGTATTTTTCACCAAATAATTCACCATATTTTACTATGTACATAATATTTTCAGTGATGACCATATTTTACTTTTGGCAAAACCAAATGTTGCATGACTTTTTTTCCTAATAATATTTATAACTAAAAATGGCCTGAATTTCAAAACTGCAAAACACCTGCAGTACTCTTTCACTTCAGTGACTTCAGTTTTGTGGGTTCTCAGCCTTTATAGAAACTGATGCCTGTGTGCAGAAATACAATTTAGGATCTCACCATTTGTCATCTAGATTTTAAAACTTTGGCTGCAAGACAAAACTCTACAAGACTGCAAGATAAAATGAAAAGACATACACATAAAGAAAGCATTGTTATTTACATAAAATTGGTTAATTTTAATTTTTCCCATTTCCCAAAACTTAGTGACAAAAATGGCCACTTTTACCTTTTCAGATATTTGATACTAAAGGGACCTAATACATTTTATACTTGACTTTTTTTTCTTTCTCTACATACTTTCAAGAACTAAACTAAACACTAGTATCAAATCTTGCTTTTAGTTATACTGGATTGCCTTATAGTTGCTGGAGCTGACCAAGATCTAACTGGAAGAACAGAAAGAATCTGTAATGTCGTTTCCTAGAGCTTTGTATCATCTTTTCCCCTCATTCTCTTGTATATTTGTTTCTAAAACGTGTCCTCACCATTTTCAGATAACAAAGAACATTTTTCAGAACACAAACAAACAAAACCACTAGCAAAGTGTTTGTGATTAATTTTTAATGCTCCACTGGGTTCCATATGTAACATGAAAAAAGATGTTAGTGCTGGGAAAACAGAATTTCTAAATGCTTTTTAAAGACTACAAAACACTTTACACTTTTTACTCTCAATATAGGTAGTGGTGGTGGTTTTGTTTTTGATATATCCATAAGAAGATGGTCACTTATCAGTAGGAAAATAGACATAGAACACCTTAACATGCCCTTAAAAGTCAATAAAATCAAGTAAAACTAGTGGCAGTGTGGCCATAAAAAACCAGATGATTTCAATTTCTCCCAATGAAGAATATGTGGGTTTGCCATTCTCTCGAGCAAGGACAGGGGCAGACTCCTAAATCTAGCCAACAGTTTTATCCTTTTAATCACAGTAGTGTAACTAGTCTCAAGCAATGATGCTTATTGTCCAAACCTGTTTCCCCTTACAGTTCTAAGCAATATATGAAGACAAATATGGTTAGAAAGTCATGTGAACATGAAGAAAAGTAGGAGATGGGAAAATGTAAACAATAAGCCCCGTAAAACCCACGAACAAACCAGTACATTTTGAATTGCTCTTTGGTAACTGATGAAAAAAAGTGTTATGAGGCAAATCCTTCACTGGGTCACTCACTGGGGAGACTGGTAAAAATAAATTGCACAGCTCTAATTTTCCTAGCAGCTTCCATGCTATTCTTTGAAACTGAGTAAGAAACCCTTGGCCTAATCCCAAGAGCCAATCTATAGTAAATAGTGCACACTTAATGCCTAAGTTCCTTTTTAGCACCATTCAGACAGTGACTTCAGCCACACAGCTTAGTCATAGCAGACATTTTTGTGGTGAAAGCATTAAACCCACATGCAGCTCTCTTTCTGTGGCCACTGGGGGTCATGCTCCTTTCCCATTAGCTGAATAAATCATAAAGTCTGCACAGACCACACAAGAAGCAAGGCTAGCAAGCCACAGGCAGTGCCTACAGCCTGCTATTTCTTTTCAGAATTAAAAAAAAAAAAGAAGAAGAAGAAAAGAAAAACAGGAGTGAAATACAGCAAAACAGCCTAGCTTTAAGAAATTATTTGCTTTTTTTTTTTAATTTGATCTCTTTGAAGTCCTCAGAGATTTGTTTGTTTGTTTGTCTTTTAACCCAAGCAGCTACAGCGAAGAAGAAAAGCAGAGAAAAATAAAAAGAGCGGTGTGCAATTCCTTTGTCCTGTGCTGCAACGGCAGAAGGTAAAAAATCCTGCTAGTCTGTTAAATAAGAGAGGCTGTCACACAGTATAGAACCTCATCAGATACCCACAGAAAACAAAACAGATGTTGATAAATAACATATAATATACGACTGCACAAGGAATCAAAATAGTGCACAATACTTTTCACATCAAGTGATTTATTCTGCCAATGAAAATGACAGTAACTGAGCAAGGTCTGGAAGTCTAGAGGTTGGTTCAAGTTCCCATCAATCAGGAAACAAGATAAGAAGGAATTTTAAACATAACCATTAGCATGCAACTAATGAACATGGAGAAGATATGCACAGCTCATTATGCTAAGGAGAGTTGCTTTAAAATGTACCAAACCCCGAAATACTTTAAAAAGTGCACTGAACTCCAGCGAGACTTTACATAACAGCTTGATTGGCAACTAGAACAGGCCCCATTTCTCAAAGCACCCCGATGGGGCTTTGGGCGGGGGGAGCGTGTGGGAGAGCAGCTTTTCAAACTATGTTCTGTTCCATGATCCCGTCTAGATCACTTGGACATGCAGTGTTTAGAAAATAACATTTACATGCTTCACTGTCTACATGCTGAAAAACTGTTTTGAGCAGGGAGGACAGCTGAATCAAGGATTGCTGGGTCTATTTACGCACTGTCAGCTGAACCTTTGTTTGCTACCCTATTTCGGGTTGGCATTTTTGGTGCAATCTAGGGTATTTTTTAGACCAAGAAAAAAAAAAACAGCAGAAAAGAAAAATATAAAAACAAACCAAAAAAGCCCAAAGGACAACAGTAACCAAAAAAAAAAAAAAAAAAAAGAAAATAAAAGAAAGTAAGCTAGGGCCAAATAGGCTTAGACCAGAGTTCAGAAAGTTCTTTCAGTCAGCTCTACCAGTAATCCTATATCCTCACCTGCAATATAACTTACTCTTTAGCTATTATAGTCCTCCTGAGCAAAGACAGATAATCATGTTGAATTGTGACAAATTATACGGTGGTTTTGAGATGTGAGCAAGCACTCACAAGGGAGTAGGGCAAGACCACTTAAATCCATTTCATTTGTGACTTAATATTGTGGGTTAAAACTTATGTGACCTTTGCCAAAGACATCTCATATATGTGCAGGGGAAAAATCAAATCCCAAGTCTCAAAAGATTCCTAGCAATAAGATATACAGTTTCTGACAGGTCACCCAAGGCACAGTCTGAATTTTATCATGGAATTCTTACTGATGGATTAAGTACCACTTTAACCAGAATAACAATAAATAAAAATCCCCCAGTGGAAAAATGTAAACTGTGTAAAATTTAAGATTTCGCTCATTCCAGTGGAACAGCTAACTTTTAACATCTTCATACGTATGCTTTCCCTACCAGCAAAAAACATAGACAGCTCATATAGAGTATGCTTCCTGAAACTGGAGCACTCAAAAAGATCTCTAATACTTGAGATTTCAAACTGATGCAGCTAACAAAAAAAGCTGCATGAAGCACAGCTCCTTTCTGGCCATTGTAAGCCAGACTTTTAACCTTTTCCTTAGGCAGAATTTGTGCTGATCCCACTGGGAGATTTGTTCAAGTGAGGACAGCAATATTAAACTCCACTAGCAGGAAGAACCAAGGACACCACTTCAATGATTTTAAAATTAAAACCATGTAAGTATACTTGTTTGGTCCAAATGTGTATGAACATTAGCAACATAGAACATTTCACAGGCCTGCATGACACAAGGATAGCTACAGATTCAAACGGGGCTACTTTCAAAGCACCCTTACTTGTAATGAACAAGCACAATGCAAACATTGTGAGACCAAATTCTCTCTCCAGAATCTGGCAGGGATACATGCTCTCCAGAATCTGGCATGAGCCCAGGAAAGGGTAATGGAGTATGTGTAAGGGAAGGGAAGAAAGGCTTTATCGAGGCAAGCAGAAGGGAACCTAAAAGGTTCAGGTGAGGGAGGAAAGGTCAATCTTCCCCTTTCAATTACACCCTCTGCCTGCTGTCCTAAGGAAAGAGTAAGCATAGCTCGATCAAAGTTTTCAATTGTTTAGCTCTCTCACTCCCAGAATACAGAAATTGTCTATATTTTTACCCTTAAAAAAAAAAAAAAGAGAGAGAGAGAGAGATGGAGAAATCGTGTAATCCTTAAATAATATGTGGTATCAGCAACATGGTGTCAGGCCTCTGTCCTCAGATGTACTGATGAGAAAATATCTGAGGGTTACAATATACACTAACCAGAACAATCACATTGATTTCCACTGTATACCATTACTTCTACCTTTGCAAATGAACTGAAGATTCAGGATGTTTAAACAAAAGAACAGCATCTGACAACTTATTCTCCATTTGTTTCTTTTGTACCAGTGAGAACCATCAACAGCCATACACAAATCATAGAAATCTTAAGAGAAAGAAGCTTTCCTGAGTAAATATGGGGGTCTTCCATCTTCAGGGATCAAATGCCATGAACAGCATAAAAGCATGTCACATCTTTATGCAATGTAAACCAACCAACATAAGACAATCTATAAAAAATATGAGCATCTCTTGTGCCAGTAAACAGTGAGAGAGGTGGGGCTGCTCAGCTTAGGGAAGTCTCAGGGGGTGGGTGGGTGTGTTTTATCAATGTATATAAATACCTGGTGGGAGGGTGTATAGAAGATGAAGCAAGCCTCTTCATATTAGTGCCCAGTGAAAGGACAGTGCAAGAAGTTCCCTCTGAATATCAGGTTTTACTGTGAGGGTGACCGAGCACGGGCACAGGTTGAGAGGCTGTGAGGTCTCCATCCCTGGGGATATTCAGAAGCTGTGTCAACAGGCTCCAGGTGCCCCCGCTTGAGCCCTGGGTTGGACCAGGTGCCCTCCAGAGGTCCCTTCCAGCCTCAACCATTCTGTGATTATGTTGATTTTTAAAACCTGAAAGTTTCCAATTTCAAGGCTGAATTCTGATATTAAATACCCTTCCACCTTCAGGCCACAAATTCTAGACAAAACCATAGTATTAATAATTGTACTGAAGAAGTATGAAAGAGTGCACTTCCACATGTTGCATGAATTGGGTAAATCAGTCACTAAAGGTTCATGTTTTCTGTATTTATAAATAAAAATTTAACAGAGTGAGTATTTATTACAACACAATATGAAAAACAGCTGACTCTGCAACAACACTCCAACATAAGAAAAATGTTGCTCACTCTATAACTCTGTATTGAGTGTGACTAGATGTAGACTAAATTGAAAGTACTCTGGACTACCATCTCATCACTATTTTCCAACATGCATGAGAACACACACATAAAACATAGCCTCACTTTCCAGAACAGATCTTACAAAAACACAGGGGTAAAGCTAGGAGTGTGGTTGTGATGAGATAGTACCAGCCACTCCTTTTTTAAAGATATCTCTTCCATGTTGGACTTGTGATATCCAAGATAAGGAGTATCTCATGCTAACCAGCTTCTCTGTTGTGCCTAATTGTGTAATTACTCTTCTGCTACCTTCCTCTGCATCTTCACTGCCCCTTAATATTACAACATTCATCTTACTATTGTTGATCTCAGAATTTTACTAACTGGTGAGCTGATAAATTTAGGAAAACTGTTAGGAGTATGCTACTCACAATAGTAAAATTCAAAAATTATAAGTGTATCCTTTTATTATTGCATAACTATTTAGAACTGACAGGCAATATCCACGGATCACGTGCATAGTGCTTCCATTAATTTTATAGGAAATTACTGAGGACATAAGGAGCACATAGAGCTGTGAAGTGCCATTTGCCTACATCCCATCAGTTAAGATTAAACCTTAAAATTTATCATCACAATGAGCGATTATTTTAAATTCTTGAATCCAAATGCTACTGAAGCTACACAAAGAGGCTCATACCTTGCTATGCAACAGTAGATTAAGACTTGTTAAAATGAGATTAAATTTGGTTATGTTAGACACTTTTCAAAAGGTAGAAAGTGTTAAGTTTTTTTAAAATGCTTCTTCAAAAATGCATTACAACTGGATTCATTCTGTTTCCAAGAATACTGCTGTAGTACAGATTCAGACACTGTTCAAGAATAAAAGGTATTTATACAAATATTCTTAATTTGGAAAATGCTGATATAAGAACTGCTTATTGATAGGACAACAGATTGTTCTTTTTAAATGCCAAAATAAAATACTGTACCATTTGGTCAAACACTTTGCTAGGGGAAAAAAACATTAAATAAGCCACCTCCCTGAAATGATCATAAGAAATGCTATTGGTGTAAAACATACTTACCTAACACTTTATTTATCAATAGGGGTAATTCCACAAACTTAAGAAAATGTTTCTGCTTTGTCTTATTATGAATTGTTGCTGCTGCATCCCCTCTCCCATCTAAAATCACTTTACTCAGAGTGATATATATTTTGGGCATCGGAATATATTTGTAAAACTGGTAGTTGCGGTAACAAGATGAGGTTTACATGTCTGTCCACATCAGCACCATGTTCTCATGATGAATTTCAGCTGCCAAAAAGGTCAATCCAAACTGCTTGCACAAACCTGTCTTTATGCTCCTGTTTATTATGCTCCCATGTAGTAGATGTCTCGTGCACTAAAACAGTGCAGCCATATGTCAACATCTCTCTGGTGGTTCCCAATGTTCTAAACAAGAGCAAGGGTGCACTGAACCTCCCATGTAAACTTTATACAACAGATTCAGCAGAACTGTAATTATTTACAAAATGATGGCATGAGAAATCTCTGGATTTATATCTCACTTTAAAGTAACAGGGATTGTGTCCACATAATTCTTGAGTTCATGGTAGGTTTCTAATTTACTTTCTTATTTTTGGTATGATAAGATTCAACTCAGCACTCTTTAAAAATCAATGTCATTACTTTTTAAAGTTATTAATCTCTTTCTAAAAAGCACTTCTCCCTCTCTCTCTTTTTCCTCTAGTTTTTTTCTTTTAATAAAGGCACTGTATTTAATTACAGATGAACCTGTACATTGAGTTATTGGCACTACATGATATTGTGTCTTGGATTCCAGTTATTCCCTGTATAGAAAGGAGCCAGTAAATGAGAGAACAAAATTCACTCAGCTACAGAGGATAACTACAAAGCATGGTTGGTAGGTAAATTCCATTGAACTCCATTTTCAAGCTGCTCTCAAAGCCTGACATATTTGTCATTATGTCAGGTCCTCACCTGACAAACAAATGACTATGCCTTTTCCATTGTTCTTTGCAGCCAAATTAAACAGGACAGCACACAGAGTCAGGCCTACCTGGAACAAAGTGCACTCAGGGATTCTGACCCCAGCTGATACCATTTTTGCAGGACTGTACTTCACCAGTCCTCCCATGCTCTGAACTTAAAACGGGTCCCTCTCTCAGTCTTCTCCCTTCTTAATTTTGCCTTTAAATATTTTTTCTCTCCCCTCAAACAGTACATGTACAATGAATCAAGCTGCTTCTGGAATATCAGATGAAGTGACTAAGTAAATACGACACCATGGTTTTTAACTTAATAGCCACAATGTTTATGAACATTTGCATCGACTGCTTTCCAGTTGCTTTAACATTTTAATATGCAATTAATATACATTAAGGTCTCCCTACATAGTGCATATTGAATTACCTTTACTCCATGTACAAAAGTGTTCAGTTGTTTTTGTTGCGGAGCTAATATATAATGAAATAATAATGATTATTTTTAATACAGCGTTGCTTGTCTTAGGATCTCCAATGATTGAGCATAATGAAGTATTTATTATTTCTAGTTCAGGACAAGCAAACAGTGTTAAATGGCTTCTCCAGAATCCAGGGCTTATGGTCCTCTGCTTCAGCCACTCTTACTACAGTTTGTTATTTCTCTATGCTGGTGGGCCTCTTGCCTGACTTTAAGACAGTTAAATAATGTAATTAAACAATTAAGATGATTGTCCTTAAATGATCAATTAAGACAGAATTCTAAACATGCTTTCTCATTTGGAATTTAGCCTACTTTTTATCTCCTTCTGTGTATCAAAGACAAGGCAGCTAGGCTAAATTCTGAAATCACTGCACTTCTTATATTATATGGTTTATTCTAAGCTTATATGAGTGCTATGTGGTGAGTGCTCCTTTTTTAGGGAAAACTTACATCTATACAGCCAATTAATGCAGGCAACAGCTGCATGGATTTAACATGAAGAGAAGACAATTTTTATTTCTTGCTGTACCACATATATATGTTACTTTCTTCAGTATCTGGCAGAACTAACAAGCAATTTCTAGAGTTGCAATGAATGTCCATATTAAGCATCTGAAGTTTGCTTAAGTAACCTTTACGTGCTTACTTACAACACTTTTTGTTAATTACACTGGAGCTGGGGCAATAAAAACCAAAGCCAGTGATAGCACAGTTCCCATACCCCTATTCAAATAATTACCAGGCAGGACTGAGCTGATAGAAATAGAGAGGCTACAGGGATTTTGTGATATGTAAATAAAACTGGCATGCCTAAAACATGCTTCATCTCTAATTGCAGATATTGTAATTTCATTTAAAAGGAATAATATTTAAATAAAAGATTACCCACTTAAGCAAGTTTTCTCTCCAAGCCTCCCTCTCTCAGTTTTAAGTCACTCTGTTTAGATCCTTTGCAGAACTGGTGTCTTTCTTTACTACTTTCATTCTGTATCATAAACATTCAGTGTTATTACAGACATCATGGTATCAAACTCCAGATAGTCTGATGTTTTAGGGGAAAAAATTGGACTATTTAAAGCGATTATAACTTTCCACTTGATAGTTTAACATTCTACAATCATTACTGAGTCTGCAGGCACTGTTAACCTGTTCTGGTGAGACAAACATGTCTTTTCTAATGTTTACTGAGATATTGTAAATTACTTAACGTACAGCAGAGTACGTTTTTCTCAGTTAATCTAGATCTGATCCCTGAGGGGCTATTTATTACATATGTATACAACCTGTCTGTAGAAGTGAAGTTAATGTAATATGACACAAGTAGCACACATTGTTTAAATGTGTTCCAGAAAGTTAGCAAATTTAGTTAAAAGAACACTTACATGCTCTTCTGCCTGGAAAACAATGAGGAAAAGGGTTCTAAATATTAAACACTGCTGTTCACTGTAGGTGGCCAATTAATACACTGTATCCAAGCTGGAACAAATCCTTCAAATATATACATAAAGCATATAATCTCTTATCTGCTTAGGCATTATCAAATTTTTAACAAATCCTAGTAACTTCAAACACAGCTTTAATGGGATGTAGTACTAAAACATGCAAAGTAAAGAACAGAGTTTTTAAGAACATAATCTGTTTTAGAATGTTTCAAGAGAACTGCTTTGAAATGCAATTATAATCTTAACCCATGAGTAAATATGTGCCATCTTGCAGAATTAAGTTACATGAATTAATATATATAGAAAGAGATACCCTCTTGTTCCTAACACCTATCACAAATTGAAAATGGGAGTTTACATCTCAAGATACAGAAGTATCTTCAGACAGTTCTAAAGGGTAGCTATGTTTGAGCACAGGAGCACATTTATGGCTACAAGCTTGGTCCCTGTAAATGTTTTATTTGATGATGAGAGAGAAAGTTTACTTGAGAGAGAATTCTGACAGGATTTTACAACTATTCTATGGCCTGACAAATAGTCGGAACATATTTTAATAGAATCTATCTGACTTCTGCATCTTTATCTCACTAACATAAAATTCACACAAGGCATCTTTTTCTCAGGGTGCAAAAAACTCAGTGTGTGAGTTGCTGGCCCTCAGACTGTCTCAGCTTTCCCTTACACAGATAGTGAAAACATTTATTCCAAAGGCTATGATTCCAGTTTCCTTCTTGTATGCAGAAAATGAGTTTTTCACACTGGTTTGGTCTCAATTTGTTCTAGTTTACAGTTCACTTGTCTGCACGACTGGCAAATGAGACATATTTTGAAAACAACAATATGGGTTTAAAATTGGTTCTATTACTTCGAAGACAAAGTGCAAACTGTTTCAGGTCATAGAATCATAGAATCATTTAGGTCAGAGCAGACCTTTAAGAAGGGCACTATGTTCTGTACATATACAGAATATTCAGATCACTGCTTTTCATTCTGAGACAAAAGCTATCACCTGATAATCTAAATTTTCCTTCTTTTCCCAAAATAGGTTGCAATTCCCAATTAAGAAAAGAAACAGACTGTATGCATGTGATGCAAGCCTTGTACTTTAATACAGTAAGCAAACCTTTAGACTATTTACAGACCACCCTGTTAAAGAACGTCAGTGAACTCTGGGAAGATGCTCTTTCTAGGACCTTGATGTTAAAAGGAAAACCAAAAGCAGTGGATTTTTGCCATATATGGTAACTGTGCAAGGTGTGATTTTGATCTGTATTCAGTGAACAGCCAGGGTCAGATGCAAAAAAAAAAAAAAAAAAGATGCAGAAATGTAATTGAAAATCAGGTAGAATTTAGGCAATCATGGAAAGGCTATTCAGCTGCCACCAAATATAATCAAACTGTAAAAGCACCCCAGTTTTCATTTTTAAGAATCCTGAGTGTCTTCATTGCTGCTTTCATGCCTGCCTTTAAACACATCAGTTACCACAGAGCAGAGCAGATCAGAGCCTGACCAGTGGCATCCTGAAGATCTCTGACAAGGCAGTTTGTAGACATCCTACATCAGGTTCCAAGACTAATGCAATAGTGACTACAGCTTCTGGTTTTTTAAGATATGGCAAAGGGTGAGACTACCACTGTTTTTTATTAATAGCTCAGCACTTGCAGAATCCTCTATCCTCTGCCTAAAAAGGATTCAAGTCCTTTGCAAAGGAAGTTACTACTGAAGGATGGAAAAGAAATGGATCTGTATGTCTGGAGAGCAACAACAATCATTGTGCTGAAGCTGTTTTGGAAAAATCAAAGTCTGAAGGTTTCTGTTCTAAGACCAGAACACAATAGAAAAAGGCATGGAAATGGAGTTTTGTCTCATGCTTCAAGAACAGTATATATAATTTACAGGGAAAAAACCCCTAGTAAGTCCATAACCAGATGATTCTAGCACTAGTAAACTCCTAGGTCTCTTGCTGCTAGAATGAAGGCTTCATCACCAACTCTGACAACAGTGTTCATATTTGCTTCGAGGAGTTCATCTACAGTAGCCAACATTCAAAGGAAGAGTTAGTGTCCCTTTGTCCCCCTGAGACAGGTATGGCATATACTAATAATAGCAGAGGATAGGTTTGAGTCCTCTAAAGTGGAAGAAGGACTCTGTACATCCCATTAGTGTGAACATTAATAATAGACATATTACTGTTTTGCAGGTTGTCATGGCCACTGGAAGATTTTAAAAACAGTAAGAGAAAAAAACCCAAACAAACAAAAAAACTTCAACAAAACCAACTAAAACACAACAAACCAAACACCAAAAAAAATCTCCTGAAACTTACTTTATTCTTGAAGACTCAGTAAGTTATATTGGGAGAGGAACTTCTGTTGCTCCAACAGAACCAAGTGCTTACCTCTCAAACATCTTATGGCAGGATTCAACATTCACCTCTGCCTTCCCCACTCTCTACTGAGTAACTAGATGCTCAGTGGCTCTGGAGCCTTCTAAGGCCTTCTTCTCTCTATATTACTCCCTATATTACTGTTTTATGTCTAAATGGCCACAGGAAGAACATAAGAATGGCAGTATGGATGGAGAAATGAGCTCTGCCCCCTTTTTAGACCTGGCTCTTAGTGTGGAATGACATTGCTTGTACCTTAGTATCCGTGTGTTTTTTTGAAACATGTGCCAAGTGCCAAGCTATAATTCACTATATTTTTCTGGTTTTAGCACTACTTGAGGGTCTTTTCTAATGAATAGCATCCTGAGTAGGAGAGGAATTATAACTTAAATTGAAGCTAGTTGTTTCCTCTTCAAATTAATAAGCGAGCTGCTTTCATTTTTTAATTTTTTTTTCTAGAAAGATTATACTATTTCTTCCACGTTTTACTACACAATGTACTGATTTAAACTATATTTACTACAAACACGGTTTATGTAGTTTTTTACATCTACAACAGCCCTTGTTCTAAAGGGAATAATGGGGATGTCAAGTCTCCAAACAGAACTAATTCCTTTTGTAGTCAGTATAAAGAAAGGAAAACAAAGAACTCTGCTGTAATCTGTACTAGTTTGGAAGTGCCTCTAAAATGCATACAAGACTGCAGATTCCAAAACAGGATCTTGATACAAATCCCAGTGAGTTTAACTGAAAGACCTCCCCCCCCACCAAACAGGGCAAATTCCATAGGCTTTGAATCAAGTCCTGAATATCTTTACAGTGATTTGAACATTCTTTTCCATGCTAACAGAAGAAGACAACTTTATTCAGGTACGATATTATAAACATTTATTCCTGTTCCCAGTAAACTCGCTGTAAATTCCACTAACCTGAAGAATATATTTATGTGAAAACCTTTCTCCATAGCTTCAGCACTATAATCACTGAAGCTTATGAGTTAATGTTTTCTTAGCAGTGTTTGACTAATGGCTAAATCTTTGTATCAATGACATATATAACAAAGGTCATTTTATCAAAATATTCCTAAGTTATATGCCTCGTTGCCTTTGAAGAATTTCAAATAAAATATAAGTATCTATATGATCTTTTTTTTTAGAAATGGAGAGACTAAATAATAGGGAGAAAGCAATTTTCTCTGTATTGCACAACAAGCTAGGAGCAGGTTGTTAGGCCACAACAAACCACTGCAATCATCCTATCTGATCTCATGAGTAACACTGGTCAAGGACTCTCCAGAGTTTAAAATAAATAAATCTTGTTTAAAATAAATGGATAGAAGTAAGGAATAAATTATAATTCCAAAATGTTCCCTGACAACCTATCCCAGATGTCCTGTTCTTGTGCTGTTCCAAAGGTTACTTACCTTCTCTCCCCAGTATAACACTTTAGGTGAAGTCAAAATTTTTCTAGCTAAGCTATCTGTTGTGCTGACCTCTAACTTTGCCTGCTAGAATGAAGAGCTCTTTATTGAGAGATGTCTGTTCCACATATACATACTTATATGGATGAAAATGCAAGAAGAGAATTTTGATTTTCCGTCTGATTGGCAGTAAGCCAGTCACTATAGTCCCCTAGGACATCCTCCCACAACTATAGCTAAGTATAGTTTTACATTCACTTTTGAAAATAATCATACACATTACTTTGATATAAAATTAATGGCTTATGGAAAGCACAACATATCTTTACAACAAATTAATTTGGATTGTATCGTAGCTTACAAGGAAGGGAATTTTTACAAAATGTATTTTACCTCAAATTCTCTGTGGACCTTTATCAATTTGTTTTCCTTAAATTGATGCCAAACTCTTAAGATTCACCTATACAGAGATTTTTATTTGTAAATCAGCTATTTGTTTTTAACTATATGGCCTACATAAATCTGCCTTTTAATAAAACAGGGAAAAAACCTCCCAGTCTTCAGCTGTGCTATAGCATATCTCCACAAAAAATGTGAAAATTGTATAGCAAATCTCTGGCCTATATAAGTTATTATATGGCATGAAACTAAGTTGCCTCATTGCAATTTCTTTCCCAGCCTCTCTCCTCCCATTAAAGGTGGGCAGAGGTAGACCATTAAGCCTGCTCAGTCCCAAATTGTATAAGTTCCTCGGATCCACCAAAGCTACAAGCAATTGAACCATCTAATCCTAAAGACAGAATAGTCTAGAAAGCAAAATTTGTCTGTCAATTAACGAATTAAGTTCGTGTTTTATGTTAACACTGGATCATTTTATTTAATGAATAAATATCACTGCAGTATATGTATCAATGGTTTGAATCTGAAATGTTTGCTTCTGAAAAAAAAAAGGTTTATGTGTTTCCTAACGGGTGTAAAGCAGAGGTTATCCTGCTTCATATTAGAAAAGAGAATACATTCCTACTTGAAGAGCAGCCATCTTTTTTTTAAATTTTCTGAAGTGCTCTTCAGATCAGAAAAATACAGAGGAAACAACAAACATCCATGAAATTAGCCTACAATTTACCTCAAGAAATCCACTTTCTAAGTTATATTTTTTTCATTAATTTTTCACATTTACAACTATTTTTGCTTATAGAGATATAGATGGTCCATTGCTCCCAAAATCAGAAAAGGAAGGGTTTAAATATAACAGTAACAGTGCCTAGATCTGGTTGGTGTTCTGCCAGCACTTATTGTAAATTCTTAACACAATACAGACTATTTAAAGATACTTACTTAAAGTACACACTTGCCCTACTTAAATCACATTAAATGTAAGTTGCATTCCATACTGAGAAAAAGATTAATAAAGGTGAACATGTTTCTCCAGTTTGCCTCTGTAGGTCTAGATGACATCAAGGTGCTTTAGAGAGAACCAAGCACTCCAGTTAAATAACTGCTAAGGTACTTGTTTTATCAAAATCTGCATACACAAAATGATTTGAAACTTCACCAGCCAGAAGGAATACCTATGTCCTTACGGGTTTGTTTTTCTTCATTTTCATTTTCTAAGAGTAATAAAGATCTTGGGGCAGGGCATTTCCTTTGGATTAATGACTGGCTGGGGTTAATGGCCAGGATGTTCCTTGGGCCATGAGCTCCTCTCAGACGGTCATTAATCCCCAGGAAATGCTCTGTGCCTCAATCATTATTGCTTAATTTCAGTGCAAACAAACTACTGTGGCAGACAGCATGCTGTATGCTATCCCTTAAACACAAGCAACACAGATTCAGTTCATTTTATCAATTGTTTACTGTATGGCCTATTTTCTGTAGCAAGAGGAAATCACAGATCTTTTGACTGTTCTATGAAATCTGTTGGTTGGCCTCATGATCACTTGATGGACTGGGCTATTTCTGCATGAGCTGTTCTGTTTGTCACACTGTCATTGTTATTAACTATATGCTAGATGGCCACTACTCACTTTACTTCCTGGCAAAATTCAAATAAATGTCCTAAATATTACTTGCAGAACGTATTTTCCAATGACAGTTACCTACCCATGCACACACCTCATCTTAAGTATGAGGTTATTAAATTTTACGGGATACCTCATTTGACACATCCTGACATTTACTGTACAATTTCAGGCGTGCCACAGAGTTATTAAATTATCAACAGTAAAATATAACATGGACCTTCTCCAGGCTTGTGCTATACAAATATTTACTAGAGCACAGAACTTTGTTATATTTCTCTAGTCTACTTGATAATCCCCTGATTAGACATCCACATGCTTGGTGGAGCCAAAGAAAAACTGTAAATGGTCAAAGGCGATGCAGCATATTTGTTTTTAAAGGCTAACTTTACAATAGTTTGACTTAAAAAAACTATTTAATCAAGCTGGCCAACCTCATTGATTTCTCAGCTTTGGGATTAAAGCAAAAGGATTCAAAGAAGCTATTAGTGGTAGCTCAAAGCCACTTTTACTACAGCTTCAAAAGCTGAAAACTTGAGGAATTTAGATATTGCTAACTAATTGGGGCACTTATCCTCTGCTTTTTATGTTAAAAACTGAGTTAAAACTTGAAAATATAGACAATAGGTAGGTGCTTATGGTCAAAAGCATTTATTCTTTTCCAAACCTTTATCTTAACTCAAATACCGGTATAAGGACAATACTATGCTAAAATAAGTGGAATGGAATAAGCGGAATTTAAATTACCATTTTCAAGGACCTGGTGTATTCTTCATAGTTAAATGCATTTACCATCCATTAACCTTCTCTGTGGTATAAAAAGTGTCCACTACATCTTTCCTGTGATTATTCCCAGCCTTACATTGTTCTGCTAGGGACCTCAGTGACTCTCTTTGAATCCGAGAGAGAGAGGATTAAGCTGTGAAGACGGCAACAGAGAAAGTGGTTGGATTACAAAAATTCCTTCTCCTCCTCATCATCTTGACTGGGCAGAACTCAAAGTACAAAACCTAAACAGATATCTCAGCTGCATTTCCAGACATGTTCACCCACCTCACATAAGCAAGGTGATTTCCTAGAAAAGATGCAGGAAGCTGTATTAGTATATTTTATTACTACTACTCTGACAAAAGGCATTCAAACCCTTATGGCATGCAGCATGTCCATGAAAAGCCTGGGCTGAAATGCTGCTAATGAACTTGAGTTGAAGGTAGAGAGACAGGAAGGTCTCTTGAAGAATCTGTTTTGACAATGCCCTGACAATTTCCCCTGAAAAAATTGGCTTTAATATGGGCCTGCAGTTCAGGAAGTTGTTTCAGGCAATTCTTTTCCTTCAGATGTTAATAAATATAGGAGAAAAATATCTCCACAAAGGGTTGCCTTGTCTGTTTAGACTACAATGTAGTAACAGGACACACTTGTAAATAAAAATAGTTTGATATGTACTATACTGAAGAAGGTCAACAAGTTGAAAAAGTATGACAGAGCTCAAAGCAATGAGCTTTGATAAGATTGCAGGAGTGGAAAGAAGTACACAACAGGCTGAAAAAAAATAAAAATAAAAAGCACCAAATATATTTCAGACCTAAATATGGCATTTTAATCTAAAAAACATGAACAATTGGCTGAGTGAAGTCACCCAGGTCATTCTAAGCATACAGATGTCAGGTATTGAAAAACACTGTTGCACTTTGATTCTCTGAACAAGAATTTCCAGTCTTTTCCTGCATGGTTTTGCTTTCAAGTATAAGCAGACCATGTTCATTAAAACCAGATGCTACTGTCTCTTTGCTCCATTTCAGTTATCAATATCATGTTTGAAAGATTCAAAACATTTTAATAAAAATTTAACTGTGTTTGTGATCACATCAGGCAAGGTTGGGTTAAGATGCCAAATTCCATAGGCTTTCTTGCAAGGAGAAAAGAAAAATCCAGCTAATTCAAACTGTACTTCCCCTTCTTCTTTAAAACAGTTTTAAAATTACTTGCGCATTCCAGAACAAAAAGCAAACAAATAAAAATATCATCAAACCCAAACAAAAGCTAAAACCCTAGGTAATAAGAAAACATATGTCATCTGATGGCACGCCCTGAGGACTTTCTGTCAGCTGGATGGAGAACCAGCCCTGCTTATTCCCTGTTTTCTTCTACTGTGGGAGGCCTTAGAGGAGGAAAATGTAGAATACATCTACTTTGACTTTGCTTTTGCTTCAGTGGTGAATGTTATTCTAAGGGGATCTATTCTCTTGCTTCTTGCATGTCACTCCAATAGCTGAAAAGGAGGTGGTCCAGAAAAATCACATCTTCAAAGCCTGGATGCTTGGTTTGTGGCTCAAACCCATTCTCATACTGTGAGATCTACTAGGCTCCAGGGTTTATGCCAAAGTTCAGAAAACATTGCTCTAATTTAGGTTATTATCATTATGGGAGTTTTTAATGGATTAGTGTTCCACATTTTCCTTGTTTAGGCAGACACACACAGTATGGTGCTTGGCTTTGCTCTGAGCTGCTACATTTTGATCTTTGCATTTCTCAGATTTCTTACGATTTACCAGGTAACAGCTACAATATCATCCTCAAACATTCCATTGCTGGCAGTTGTTAGATATGACTCCATAGCCTTTTCAGATCCCATTACCTTTTGTTTTATTGATTTTTCCTCTCTTCGTTGCTGTTTCTCTACCGAGCAGATTTTTTTCCTTCTAATTATGCCACTGATTCCTTAATTTCTTTCACATAGAATGTTTCTTTTTATTAAGAAGTATATTTGCAAGAAGCTACTGTCCTACCCCAGAGCCTTGTAATGAATCACCACATCTGTCTTACTTCATTGTGAACACTCATTTCCATCACAGAACAGCTCTGGAGGAAGACAGTTTTGGTACAAGCTGAGTCTTGACACCAGTGAATTAAGCAGTAAAAATTCTTGTTTTATCCAGGCCAGAATTTCATTCCAGAACTGGAATAAAAACAGGGTGAGGATGGCATTGAGGTATATTTATGCAAGGTGACTTGTCAGTATGTCCTACAAGTTCTAATTTTCCAGTGGAATGTCTATTTCACTTCCCACTCCTAAAATAATACAGAATGGATCTTCTGGTGAGATTATGAGTACCTGGATATTTCAATAACAATGACTGGTTGTTCTTTTCATTTTATTTTATTTTATTTTTTGCCTATTTTTTAAACAAAGCAATTTGATTAGCAAGAATAAATAGGTAGTGACATGAGTAACTTTACTGATCTTTTCTATGAGAAAGGCATAATTGCCTTAAAATGACCTCACTTTGTAAAGGTACATTACTTTCAAAGCATAAATTAGGAAAACTCCCTTTGAAAGATCCAAAGATACTTTATATTCATATGCTCCAGATTTCAAGATATTTAAGCATACATACACCAGAATGAGTGGGAATACAACACATTCCTTAAATAAGTAATACATTCTACAGGCCTCATTTTAAACAATTCATTTCGAACTTGTCAAGTGTCCCCTTGTTCTCAAAAAAAAATATTGCTAAAGGTATAACTCTGATAGATTCCAAAACTTGGCTCATGAGCACTGTTAATTCATGGATCTTTATTTCACAGGTCACAAAAATTCTGCTTAGTAATGCAGTTCTACTCCCTCATCATTTCTATTTACTACACCACAGTTAAATGCTGTTAAAACAGCAGACCCTGTCTGCACAGCTGCAAATTGTAGAGTCCCACTGTGATCGGGAATCAGATGAAACACACCTTGTACGATCACAAAAATGTAAAGAATTACTGTGTAGTACCATCTCTTCATTTTGTTCTGGTAGGTGAATGTACCTACTTTAAAGTAGAAGAACGTACCATGACTTGTAAGCACTTTCAGGAAGGCTGAATTATATTTTGTAAAGAAAGAGAGTTCGAAAGGAACAGACCTTTTGGAAGAAAAACAGAATGACTTCCTGTTCATTCACTGTTGAGTGGTACAATGGCCACTCTAGTGCCTACAAAAAAATTGGTGCTGATTTCTGCTTCATTTTCCTATGTTGAAACTAACTCTCAGATACTATACATTTTAGTTCTGCCAGCCATGACATCCTTTCTCTAACTTATGTCTGGGCATAAAAAGTGGACTCTGATGATATGGCAGAGATTTACAGACAGCCAGAAGAGGAAGGAAGCCTAATCTGTGGACCTGGTCTGCATCTCCACAAACTCTCTGGGCAGTACACACACAATTGATCCAATACAAACTGGCCTTGTTGGGCTCTCCACACATGCACTACCCAATACCTGTGCAAAGATTTCTCTTCAAAAAGAGTCAGACAGATGTATTAGTAATCCTGAAAATCTTGTTTAGCAAAACCACAGTGATCATAAAAAAAAGTGTTCCCTGAGTGGGAATTTTAACCTTAGTTTATTATATTGCCCCTTTTTTTCTGTGAGAGGTTTCCATTCTCTTGCAGTGTAAAAATAAATAAACACTATTAAACCTGCCTCATTCAAAAGGAGCAAATAAGAAACAAGCACAGATGTTCCCCTCTGGATAAAGGCTTTCCATAGCTACTGGCTGGTAGTCAAATGTATTTGTCCACCCTGAACACCAAGGATCACTGGACACTTCATAACCACAGTGAGAATGGAGATCCGTATTTTTCAGTGTCAAGATGACATAAAAAATTCTCACTTATCCAGGGGGTCCTGATGGCTAGGCATGACTTTTTGAGGGATTTTCTTTGGATGAAAGGAAGAATTCCTAAAATAGAAGGCATTCTGTCTCACATGCCATGCCTTCAGGGTGTGGCTGCTCCCACTTGGAAACCTTCACTTCTCAGATTAACTCAGATAATTTATGTAGCACTGAAGACAGTTGTCTAAATAAGAGAGAGGAAGGAAAATAACAAGGTAGGGCCACCATGATATTGAGAATGGCTAAATTCAAACAAATTGTCATATGAATTTTCCTGTTTATCAAGGAAAACCCAAGATAGTCTTACACTGTCTACCCAGCGAATTTCATTTTAAGGTCTTCCTTTCTGTTAGGATTTTAGGTGGGTTTAAAACTTTACCTACAATGTTCTCAGGCAATCTGTGCTGGAGTCTGCATTTCCCCAGATCACATGCAATGTGTATTTAAAACACAAGGCATCACAAAAGACTACAGCTGCAAAGGAACATTCTTTGTAACAGGTATCCCAGGTACTACTCTCTGTATCCTTCTATTCCTGAGATGCCACGCATGTTATCTTTGAGGAAGAGTCCTAGAACTTTGAGTAGGTCACGTATGATACTTGTGGATCACAACACAGTAGTCACTATAGTGCTTAAAGGAAGCTCATAATTAGCCTGCTCCTTGAAATTCTTGGGTATTTAAAACAACAAATGGCTGGCTGGCTTGTCTGTACTGACAATTATCAAGCCAAATGGAATTTTAAAAGCTCAAGGAATTTACATTCCCGGGTTTACTTCCTGTCTAAGGACCAACTCACTGTACCTAGAAGGATGAATTACTAAAAACAGAAGTGAAATATGCAATGTCACCAGCAGTGCTTCTTTAATTTCCTACTACTGTCATCACTGGCACACACAAGTAAAAGCTTGGCTATCAATAAAATGGCAACTCATTGCTAGACAGCAACAGATTAGTAAAAAAATTAAGTGATGAGGCTGGGATTTCTTGACACACCATTAAAGCCTTTCCTTGTCACATGTCACGAAGCATCTGCTACACTGCATGGTGCTAAGTGGAGGCTAATGACCCTTTAGGTCCCCTGGCAAGTTCTCCTTGACAACAAAGTGTAAATGGCTCTTTAATACAGCCAACCCCTATTGAAATGAACCTTGTAAAGCCAACAAGCAGTACTGGGGTCTTCTTTGGCATGCCATCTTATCTCTTTGGGGCTGCAGTGAAGGAGAGGACCTAAGTTAGCAGAAAAAGGGTTCCTGTAAGCTTTACAGGTGAGCAGTGACTCATATTTCCTAAGTTCTGTGGGTCGCTGTATGACTGCTTGTGGGGGCAGCACATCCTGAATGCTGTACACAGGAAAGTGAACCAGAAGGAGAACATTTTTACAAATTAAAAAGCAGAGAAGGTATACCTAAAAGGAAATAATCTGAATGCCACAAAAGAAAGTAAAAGTTAGCCTCTTTTCAATTGTATTAAGAGAAGCAGAATGGCAAAATAGAAAATAACAAGAGATATAAAAACCTAGAAACTATATAGATGCATTAGAATTTCCTTGACTATAAACACAAGGTCAGTTTTTCAGGGACCAAAAAAGAAAATAAATAATTTTATTTAATCACTAGATGAAAAAAATTCAGATCTGCCATTAGCCTGATTAGCAACCTTTAAATATTATTTGCTTAAATGGGAATAAAAAAATAAACCCATAGAGGAAATTTTACAACTTCTTTTTCGGATAGTAAATTAAAGATGAAAAGTCCTATTTTAAAGGCTGTATATGGAACAGTTTATAGAGACTTCACACAGTCCATGGCCCCCCTGAAAAAGTGAGACTGATAAACTGGAGTGAGTGCAGAGGAGGACCACTAAACTTGTCTGGAGCACATGACACAAGAAAAGAGGCTGAGAGTTGGATCTGGGAAGACAAGTCTTAGGGTTTCTATTGCTCAGCTACATGGTGAGCAACCTAAAAGACAGTCAGTATCTTTGCAGAAATGCAGAGTAAAAGAAAATATCATGAAATTCTAATTGCACGTAAGTCAAAAAAATATCGAAAAGAAGGTTGCTAGGCAGGGAACAAGCTGCTTGGAGAGGCTCTGAAATGGTCAGCCTTGGATGTATTGAAAGCTCTACTAGGCAAGTCATGAGGCAAACTGATACAACATAGAGCTGGCCCTGTTTAGAGGAGGGGACTGGACCAGACAACATTCAGATCTAAAATATTGTACAATTCTATATACATATCTATTGATACTAAATTTTGATGCATAGGTTTCAACAAAATTTTACTGGCCAAAACCACCCCTCAAACCATCAAACAAACCCCATATTAAGTGATTCAGCATAATATACATCACTGTTATGACCAGTGATCAAACCATTCCATTGTCATTAACTGCCATGAAAAACAAGCCAGCCATCATTACTTTGTTCTCTTTCCTAAGGCCCTTGAAGTGTCCTTTAAAGTATTACAGTTATTACCATACACAGTTAAATTATAAGCAGACAGGACCTTAAATTAGAACTTCAGAGACCCCTCTGAACTGGTGCAAAGGCAAAATACAGAGTCAAACTTTGAAACCCTGAGCTTTTAACACTCTTAACTTAGGAGGGGCTTATTCTGACACTGTCCTAAAAGAAGTGATTTGCCCAGCTCCTCTAGGAAGCATAAGAGAACGAAATCTTGGCACCACTAAATGATAGGAATTTTGTTGTAGTGAAATTATGATTTCCTAAGTTTGTAAATTTTATAGCCTCAAGGTCTGTTCACTTCATTCCATCATCTTTTTGATGCAAGTGAGCAAGGCACACGGAAGTTGGAGCTATCTTAGGAAAATGTCCCACGGGCTCTTCAAGAACTCTCAAAAAAGACTCTGCTTTGAATCTCTGGGTACATTTATAAAATAGGTTTATGAAAATATGTATGTAATCACAAATTATTTTAATCTTGACAAGAGCATACGAATTTAAAGAACATGAGTCATAAAGACAAAACTTCAATCAGACACAAGAATCCAATTTAGGAATCCCATTAGCTTGCATCTTACTCTATTTCACTTTCTTGAGCAGTACATTATTGCAGTATTTCCATCAGAACAATAGTAAACATTATTAGAAAAGTGTTCTTCATGTTAAAGTAACATGATCTTCATTAGAATGCTGAGGGTTACTTTAAGTAAAAAGGATTGTAGCTTGCTGTTCAACCAAACTGTGATGTGCAGGCAAAGCTTCTGGAAAGTGTTTATATCAAGTAGACATAGGAGAATAAGTACAAAGAGAAAGATGGATCACCTGTTGATAAATTTCTCCTTCTTCAACAAACAATTGATGTCAAGTAGGATACTGCACAGAACTATTAATTCAACTTCAGATCAACGGTTTGTTGTAATGGTTCAGCCTCTAAAAGACTATATAAAATGCAAATAAGAGGATCACTCTCCTGAGAAAAATTTGTATTATCTTTGTGATGTTCATGCAACTACTGAAAAACATAAATATGCGTATGTTTGAGTATCGATGTCACCACATACATCTGTATTTACTGATTGTTTGGCTCAAATTAAAGGTGGAATTCTACACTATTCCAGAAAGTGCCATACCTACTACAGCAGCTTGCTTAGTATTTTTGTGAAAGGGGCTCTAAACAGAAGGGCATGATAATGATAGTGCACTCTCACTGCCTTCTAGAGTTGCATAGGTCCTAGAGATGTATGCAGCCACACCACATATCTCCTGAAAACCTGTCTAAAAGTAATACTTTCAAAGCAGTGAAAGTCATTCCTCCAAGAAAGGTAGTGTGGAAGTCTGCTCCACTGCTAAACATTTTTGATTAACCTAAAAAGACTTTCCATCAGGAAAGGAAGACACTCAAACATTTAAAAAGTTTACACCTCAGCTATGCAATTTGATTCCTTCAAGGAAAATCAGATTGAGGTTAAAGGTAAACCTATATGCAAAGAGTGCCTCTTTGCAGTTTAAGTTCCATTCGCAAGGAGTGAAAGGTAACTTGTCAAGTATAAGAAAATTTATACTCCAAAGAATTAAAGGAACTCAGATTTTGGCAGATGATACCCATCCTCAGACCTGTATAGAGCTTTTGCATATGCTGCACCACGTGTTTTTTTCACTATCATGTTCAGCATACAAGGCAGTGTAGTTTTTTATATTTGAAAGAGATCTCTTCACTTATTTAAATTGAGATCAGCACTACTTGGGGTTTTTTTCTGGATAAGATGGCAAGGTAGGTGGAACCTAATCTTTTCTGAAAATTCATATAAATATTTTGGATTTATTGCTTTATTACAGCCTATGACTTAATTCCTTAGTTTCTACATCCATGATTAGAAAATAATTGAAAGTGGTTTGAAAGTGGCAGATATCTGCACCTGTTCCTAAAATTGTTTTCAATGAGTTCATATTTTTGAATCTGCCAACAACAGATAGGATTGAAAAAGATCCAATTCTCTGTTCCTTGAAGATGAGCCATTGGGAAACAGCCTAAGATTTGTCAGTTTATCACTATAAATTACTCTCATAATTTATATGGAAAATACTTTCTCTGAAATTAAAGACCAGCAAAAAACTCCCCAAAAATGCCCATTAAAAGATCATTAACACTCAAAAAGATTAAATGCATCCTGAATGTTTGTGCTGTCTCACCGGTTTGAACCAGATAATTATGTGCCAGCATTTCCCTTGGTTCACAGCTGATAGAAAACAAGCAACCTCTTAAAAATGGCAGGGCAGACTGGTGGAGATTCAGCATATGAGATGACAAAACTGTCTGAAGTAGAATCAGCAGTCAGCCTTCTAAATGATTGCTGATGACCCTCTGGTATAATAAGCTCCCTTTCCACAAATGCCAGTCAGGGGTGGTACCTTGATCATATTCCTGAAGCTAGAATCTTGCTGCTATTTTGCACAGCAACATCAAAATAGACCCTGAAGTCTAAAAAGATGCCACTGGTAAGTCCTACTGACTTCAGCATTATTTGAGTTAACCAGGAAAAACAAAACACAGATGTAGAGACAAATACCAGCAATAGCTAATGTGATACACGGCATGGCAGGGGTGAGTCCTGTTGCTGTGAGTCTTTTTTCTTTCCTTTTGAAGCTGTTGAATCAATATTAGCTTGTTAATTAAAAAAACCACTCACAAACCTGCAATAAGGGGGTGGGTTTGTGTATTTATCTCTTAACTGTAGGAATTATCAGTATACTCCCTTTTAACTGAACAACTCCATGCTCACACTGGAACCTGCAGTCTGACGTCACAGAACTTTTTAAAACAAGGGCCAAAATACAAATGCCTATTTTTTTAAATCTATGGGATCTCTCATACCTCATCTGCAACTTCCTAAGTGTATTTTACATAGTTACCTTGGACTGTTACCTTTGGAAGTGAGGGGAACTCAGGTGCTAAGATCTAAAAGAATTCAGGACTACCGTGGCCTTTCCAGAGTTTTTTACTGTACTGTTTAAAAAAAGCTTAAATACCTTTTATGTCTGATTAATATGATCAGGACACAACATAAGAACCTGGACCACACTCCTAAGGGCCAAGTAAAAGTGTTTATTGGTGAGATTATTGTAACAGCTATATGTTTGCTAAGAAAGTACATCCCTTTGCTTTATAATGTTTTGGGCTTATTTTTTTTTAAGTTTTCATTCCTCAAAGTTTTATAATTGGGATATTTTCTTGAGCTCCTTGATATCTTGTATTGAGACATAGAGAAAAACTGAGGGAGCCCACTCAGGGAAGTTAAGCTACACTAACTGACAGCAGCAGAAGGTGCACTGACCCATCATTTATCTCTGTGTTGCACAACACCCATTGTGACCTGGCTTCAACATGGCAAAAGACTAAAGGTGAGTTAGTTGAGTTTTCAGCTGCTGGTTCTCTGGGGTCTCTCTTGGAATACTGCATGAAAAACACCTATGACATTTTTGACTTGTCATGGTATTAGCAATTTTCATGGTCTTTAACACTAAAGGCTTCAGTGGAAACCACTATGGTGGCTTTGAAGAGTAATAAATTCTGAAGAAATATCTCCCACCCCTGCAGACTACTTTAACCTCTTTCAAGCATGTACCAGATAAGCTCTTGGAAGATCAGCACTCTGCTGGAGTACCGGAAAAAGGGGAGAAAACCTGTGGATGATAGCCCAGATGAGAGATAAAACTCACCAACCTTCTTCAAAAATGATCTTAATATACAATTAAAAATAAAAATATTTTGAATGCTGTCTTGTACTATGTAAAACAAATTTCCACTTTCTGTGCCAAAGCATGAAAAGGTTGTAATCAAGAATTATCCCTCATTTGAATGGGCAACTTAATGCCATGCTCCACCAGAAGAAGGAAATCACAATTTCTTATAATTGGAGGGAAAAAGGGAAATAGTTTCTTTTAGAAGGAAATAAAAGAATCACACGGCTTTTCATTACTTTAATGCTACTAAATAACTACTCTTCTTTGAATGCTTTCAAATTATTTCTTCCCACAAATGCCCCAACTTTTTTTTTTTTTTTTTTAAATTAGTACAGTAGCAAAGCTGAAATGCTTCTTGTTGGGAACTACTTCTCTAGAAGAAACCTCAAACAAAAAATTTAGATACAGAAGGGCATTAAATTAGAAACTGTTTCCTTGTATACACCGAAAAGATCCTATAACTTATAAAATTTGCAGAGTCAGCAACTAGACTGCCAGAAATGGCTCTTCACTTCCTACTCTTCATCTTGTCCCCTTTGCTTCTCATGAATAAACACTTCAGTAAATTATAAAATAGGACAATGAAGCTCAACATTAAAAAATATATGCCTTCTAGTAATGAAGTCACAGCATGTCATTCTCAGAAAATACCAGCAGTACTATTGGGCAAACAGCGCAATAAGGCAATGTGCAAGATGATCAATGGCAGTATTTCATTTCGTTATTTCCACAGTAGTTTCTTTTTGAAATTATATTCACAGTGTATACTTTTTAGAAAGATATTCAGAAGATACTGAGCAATAATGATTGGATAATATCGTAATGTCCACATTTTACCATCCCCAAACTCTCACTGGGACATTTAGTTCATAACCTTTCTATGGAAAGCTTACAGGTGAAGTAATCTAGTCTTCATCAATCAAAGATACAGATTCCGTGATGGTAATTAATGGCTGAATTGTACAAATATCTTTCAAATTACTCTCTAACACAAATTCCACAAACCATTTACAAGTATAGAAGTCATCAGATGTGTTTTGCTGCTGTTTAAGCAGAGGCTGTTGTAGGTCTCCGTTACTAGAGAATAACAAGTTAGTTTGGATAAAAGAAAAATGCTGAACCCCTGGCAATACCTGGACTGGGACTTTAAAATATGTATAATGCTGATTATTCTTTCCCCACAAAGCTGAGTGAAAAGCAGGCTTTGTTTCCAAATTTTCAAAGAGTTTGGTCAGCTGAAATGAACAAGCAAAAAAAATCACACTTCTCCACACTTTCTGGTCTCAGCTGGAAGTGGAAGTATCAAATATCTGCAAAAGAGACTATCTCAGTGATATTTCTGACATGTCTGAAGGCAGAATACTCATGAAACACTCTGATACAAGAATTCCAGAGCAAAAGGTTAGAAGTTCGAACAAGCAAGCTTTTTTTTCCCCTCCAACTCTGGAATTACAGGAACAGCCAAAACTATTCTGTTATTCTGAGAGCATTTTTCTTCTCTGTACTTGAGAGTAATACAACCATAATAATAAAAAAGGAGTTAAAAGTGGCACATGGATGAAATGAAAGTGACTTCTTGGCTGCAAAACCCCAATGTTGTATAGCAAATATAAACATAATATCAATAATAGACAGTTATTTTATATATAAGGAGCATTCTGGTTAGCAAACTAATGTCTTTGTTAAATTAATTTGAGATATATGTCATTTAACCACAGTTAGTGCCTACAACTTGTAATGCATTGTTGCAAGTCTGCCATCATTGCTTACTAACATTTATATTTAGAAATAAAACAATGTGGTGAGTGTCATACCAGGTCAGACCTATGACCATCCTATGACCTATGTTCACCTTAGCCTGGAATCCTGAACAATAGCAACAGGAGATGCTCACTAGGGAGAATACACAAGCCTGGTCTTTATCCAGAATCATTCCCCTGCTATCCAACAATCAAAATTTCCAGTTTAGGGATGTTAAAGAGTAGGTCCTCATCTATTTTGTTTAGTGTCTGTTTACGGATCAGATGTTCATGGATTCTTTTAAACCCTTTTGAACCCATTGATACTGTCTCCACAGTCTTCTGTGAAAATGCAAGCAAAAATCAGTCATCTGCCTTGTAAAAAAGGATTATCCATTTTAAATGGATCTCCTGTTAGTTTCAACAAGTGCCTTCCAATTCTTACAGTCCCATGTTAGGAGCACCTTGCCTACCACCTTCATGTCTTTGCAAACCTTGATGATAACCCTTTCCAGCTCTGTTTCAAACTGAACAGTTTCAGTTGCCCTTCATCAGGCAGATGTTCCACCCACATTATCATTTAAGTTGTCCTACTATGAACATTCTTTACCTCCACTAGCTCCTTTTAACATGCAGAAATCAGAAGCTCACACAGTGGTCCCTTCTGTGCCCCCTTTGCAAGACAGGTGGGTCACACTCAGTTGCCTCTGTGTTGTCATCTTCACGGGCTACTTGAGACAGAGATAGGAGTGCAGCCCTGCACAAAGCAGAAATAATGGAGTGTTTTGAGCCAAAAGGAAATGTGGGATCAGAACTATAAAAAGACTGAAAGGGTAAGCAAAGAGTTTGCGGCTTAAAGCAGTGCAGTGTGTCAGAGAGAGAGACCAGCAGCCTTCCTGGCACCGCCGCTGGCCAGAGCCTTAATCTGGAAATCACTGTTCAGCCAACACAGCAAAAAAGTTTGGCCACCCTGGCGGACAGGCACCAGGCAAAAAAATACCCTACTGTGCCCGAGCTCCAGCACACAACCCCTGCAAGAGTGCAAAACACCTGGCAGTCCAAGAAAGAGGAAATGCAAAATTGCAAAAGTCCAACTACTTTTAATCAAGAGGTCACAAGTGAAGAGAGCCTGTTCTATAATCTTAAACGAGAAAAAAAGTCTCAAGAAGTGTAGTCTGCAAATTTCCTCATCTCCACGTGGGAAAGCACTCCAGAATTTTTGGCACTAAGATGAGAAGTCAGTAGCAATTTAACTGAAATATCAACTGTTAGTGCCAAGTGTTGGTAGCTACTTCAAGATATAAACCCAGGTTGCCCTGAAAGCCTAAACTGCTACCTTCCTCCTCACTATCATCACTAGTATTTTATGGAAATCATTTAATCACGCCAAAGAGGTTCAGATTTTTAATCAAAACTAGAGATCTGCAAATTTAGGAGTTCTTTCCTCCACTCCTGTGGGGGTAGTGAGGCCAAGTTACATTCTCTGAATCCTCACACCTGGAAGCAGCATACAGGGTTGGGGTGCAACCTGCTGTGAGGATTAATGAATTGCCCTTGTGAAGAACTCAGCATGCCTCACTAGGGCAGATGTCCTAAAGAATCACACCAAGGCATAAGCACTGCATAAAACCAGTCAAGATTCCTTCTTTTCTCTTCTCCTTTCTCCTCTTCTTACATAAATTTTGGTTTTATAATTCCAAATGTCCATGCACTTAAGGAAACGACTGGTCACGGAAACGTACTGAGCTTTCAACAGGACATTAAATCCTGGCCTGGCAGAATTTTTCCAGTCAAATCTAAGGTCAGAAACCTCCAACTTGCACCTATCCTGGGGGTTATGGCACTAAGACAGGCTATGGGAGACACAGATTCAAACTGCTGTTTTCTTTAATTTGAAACAAGAACATAACTTAGATGTCCCAGAAGAACATTCTAACTACCGGGACATCAGATCAGTCCTTCCTGACAAAATTTTTTTGGGGAAAAAAAAGAAATGCTCACTATGACACAGAAAAAAAAGAAACAAACTCTATAGTCAAGCAGCACAGGAACTCTCTTTGGTAGAAAGCACACCAAAATGATGCTCATGTTTTAATCAAGAAAATGTCTCAAACTTACTGTCTGAGGCCGCTCAATAACTGGCTTGGTGTGGATCACTCCCTGTCTTCCTTCAAAATACATACTGAAAGTTTCTGTTTCTGTTACATACTACGAAAAACCCTATGAAATTATTAATAACCATGTTTTTGGAAAATTTTAATAGTGGATTGCTGAACCTGTCTACCAGCAACAGCAGTAGTAACTTGCATGCCTGCTAAAGAAAACAATCTTTGCAACTGGTTCACGAAGAAGGAAACAGAAAAAACAAACTGGGAAAATAGCAACACAAAATGCCAACCAATTTCCCACTTGCTTCTCATGGGTCATCTTTCTGAAACTTGAATTTAGTTCTGACAGTCTCTTCTCTGACATATACTTGCTAATCTTTATTAATATAACTCCACTAAGCTCAAGAGACAACAAATTTAAGAAATCTAGAAAGATGGCTTTTCATTACATCATTTGCAAACAAAAAATTTACATCTCCTTCTATGACTTAAGCAGAATTATATTTTTTTGTTCCTAGACATGTATTGGTTTAGTTTGTGCCATTTACAGAAGTAAATGCAAACCTTCAAGAGTAAGGGTAGAAAAATGAAACCTTAAGTATTGAGGTTACAGTAGTGCTGATTTGATTACTGTTCTTAAAATAACCACTTAATAGCACTCATTGAGAGACTGTTTTCTGGATATTTACAAGTAAATCCCTTAATTGGCTACTAAAGTAAAAGTTCTAAAATTTGACCTTTTAAGAAACAAAGTAATCCTGTAGCCTGAGATCAAATAATAGGAAGAAACCTGCATTAGCAGCTCCATTTTATAAAGCTTCAATATAAATGCAAATGTGTAGTTAAAAGAATTATCTTTCAGCATCACCAACCTCCAAATCTGTCCTTGTTACAAGCTTTTATTATGTTCCTTCCCACGGGTGACCTCTGTTTTCTTTTTTAACAGACGACTGCCTAGGGAAACAGCAAGGACAAATCCAGTTCCACTTTTCACAGCAGTTCAGGAAAAGGTAAACACCATTACAGCAGCCTAATGGGCATCCAGTGCTAATTTGTAAATGAGATGAGAACCTCAGACACTCACTAAAAGCCAGATGGTCAAGTAGCAACATTTTAATAGTCAGATTATAGGCTTTCTAAAATGTTTGTGTCATCAAGGTCACATCAAGCACACACCTGTCTCACAGTGCTAGCATCCCAATAAATACTTTTAGAACTTTCTTTAAAAACAAGTGAAGAGTTCTGCTATTCAAAGCTAGCACATATGAATAATATTAAGTGAATGTAATTGATAAAACAGCTTTTTCTGTGCCAGCTGGCAAACATTTATTAAGTTGAGTTCATACTGGCATAAAAATTGCTCTAAAAATAAAATAAAAAAATATTCTTTGAAAACTTTTAAACACTCCACCATTTTGTCTAGCATGCAAGTACACATAAATGAGTCAGACCCTGCTTTCTCCCTTAGGAGATACTGCTTTAACTTAATTGAAAACTGTAGCAGAAATTCCATGGGGATATGTCATTTTGCTCAATCTAAATTTTGAGAAAGTGATATTTTAAATTAAGGAGCTTAGTTTTCAAATAATTTATCATCTAGTGTTCTTATAAGCACTGAAGTTGCATCAGAATTCAGCCTCATTTTTACTAGCTTGAACCAACAGATTCCATTATCACTAGGCTTTATTTGTCTATAGTATCAGCTACATCTACTTGGAGAAGGCTCCATTTGCATTTACCACCTGTTCCTAACACCTTTGTGCCTGTCTATGTCTACTATTTCCCAAAGGACTTTAATGATATTAATGATATTAATGAAAGGGACTCTACTACTTAATAATAAATATTCTAGTAGACAACTGGGGCCTTTTGTGGACAGCACAATGGGGCATATAAAAGATTACCTTGTAATGAGAATTTAGCCTCTTCATCCTTAGCCAGAATGCCACAGACCACTGGAGGTAGTGCTCTACCTGCAAAGGAAGTGCAGTCTATAAGGCTGAATTTGTCTACAGTGACCCAAATAACTGCTACAAGTACCTACACAGAAAACACTGGGATTGCTCCCTGCCAATCTTGAATAATTTCTTTTTCTCTCTGCCTCAGTCATTCACCTCTGACATTCTTTCCTTCTCTTCCAGATGCCCTAAGCAGTCATCTTTTTTCCTCTAGTTTGTCTTGAAAAAGGCTGTTGCTTTCACCAAAGCTGAAGAATGGAACTGCCTCTTGGTCATCTGGGAAGGCTGAACTGCACCTACTGTGACTCAGTAGGTATTCATGGTAGTGTGAGTGAAGACCAACCTTCTTCTTCAGAGCTGTTGATCTTGCTTAATAATCTTTAGAAAATAAGATAAGGCAGTTAGTGATGACAATTAGGTGTTGGTTATTTCCATACTGTTGCTAAGAGCAGAGTTTGGACTAGTCCCCCATTAGTGTGTGCATTTCTCTCAATTTTTATGAGAGTCAGAGTATGATCCAACATGAAATCATTTGTACTTCAGACTAAATGACAGACACTGTCTTTTAATGGTGATCATCTTCCGCAGTTAACACTTCTCTTCCTTCCACAGAGAGTACTACAAATGAATCATTCAGCCTCCTTATACACAAACCTAAAGTTTCTATACCTTCCATTATTTATTGTGGTACTTATTTGATGTGTTGTGGGTTTTTTTAATGAACTTTCAGGTTAAAACTTTCTCTTGAATGCCTACTGCTTGAAAAGTCAAAAAACATTGACTGCACTGCAGATATAAGCTGACCTTAAAACAAGGTAATGTGTGAACATATAGCACTCCAAAAATGGCAGTAAAGGAACCATTGCAGGTTAATTTAGACATAAGTCCAAGTATAGCATCATATTCAAGTTTGTCAGACATTCTATTCAGAAGGGCCATGTGAACTTTCATAGTGTAAGAAGCTGTTATTAGAACATGATTATTATACAATACACCAGCTTTGAAAATAAATTTTTGATCAAAATGAATGTCTTGCTGGCTCTCAAGTCAGCTGGCTGTCTGAAAAATGGTATATTTGGAGGCTACATTAGTTGCATGGAAGCTTAGCTAAGAGACTGCAACTAATTTCTATCCTGCTTTAATAATGTTTTAACAAAAGAAGTGCTTAGTTCCCACACTGTTTCTACAGTGATTATAGTCCAAACATTTCCGTCCCTGAGCCCTCTCTTTTTTAGTGAACACACAGCAGTGGCTGCAAAGCATAAATCAAAGTGTAAGTTCTCTTTTGAGTTTGGCTGCTCCATGTGTTCATTGTTAGACCAGCCACCTTTGTCCTTTCTCCCCTTATTTAGGGTTTCCCCTACCTACCTTGACAAGATATGAACACAGGAGTTCTTTTGTGGTCCTGTATTAAAACAGTAGTCCTTGTTGGTCTAATGGCAGCATGAGTTCTCAAAACCACTTTCGTCTCTGTGTAGGCTCCTAGGAACACTTAGCATTCCTCAAATAATAATCTCTTTGTATTATTAAGCCAGTTTGATTGATTGCCCAGTGTTGATACTCAGTATTTTATGGTATATTGTGTGGCCTGTCACAAAATCTGTTACTTGTCAACAAGTAGGCCACCAGCAGCAGCATGCCAAATGTTGTGGAATGACAAACATAATTATGCATGGTATTCTGAAATGCATCTCACAGTTCCAACGCAGAGCAGGATTAGTAGTTTATTCAGTGTTCTTGGAAAAGTGTAGCAATAGAAAAGCAAGGAAAGAATCTGGGAACATCTGAGTTCAACTCAGAATGTGAAAGGGAAGCCCATTACAGTTTATAATATTTAGAATCACACTAAGATAACTCCAGAATCAGCTGGCACCTGTGTGGGAAGGCATTTAATATAAAAGCCCTGCATAGCTATCCATTAACATACGAACATGCTGAAATTCTGCAGAGGGAACAGCAGAGACCAAGGGGAAAGGATGAAGGGTATATGAACAGTGGATGGAAAGCACATTGCTTTCAACTAGTAGAAACACATTACAGAAACAAATTGTGTGGGCAGACAGAGACATGATGAAGAGAAGGAACATCAAAAGCAAAAAAGGAGGGGCAATAAGAGGTCATAAAACCAAGCAAGTCAGATGCAGAGGTTCAAGCTATTGGGGAAACCCAGAGGAGCGACTGGAATGTGCTTAATATATTCCATGTGAATATATGTCTGCCAGCTCCCTTTCACCATCCTCTGTTTCCCACAGCCCACCACACTTCTCCTGTGAAGAACCTGCTTTGAAAGGCCTCAGATGGAGGACTTCCCACACACCCTATGTGGCTCTTCCAACATACCCGATGCATAACTCACTTCACATATCCAGGGCCTCTTTACAGAATCTGGGATGAAGAAACAAAAATCTTTATTAAAAAAGAGAGAAAGTCCAACACATGTTTCAGTGAAGTCCAATAACTCCTGTAAACAAGTACTGTGTGTACTATTCCAAAACTATTGTCCTATGAAAACCCTTAAATTAGAAATATCTGGAACGCAACAGTAATGGGATCTGTTCCCTCTGGCCTGTATAATCCTTCCTAGCTTACACCACCCACTCAATTTAACGTTGCTCTGTCATAAAATTGGCAAAAGCATATGCAGAGGTCAAGATAATATATTGCTAGAAGATTGTTTGAATCACATTTCTTATTCAAGAGTCTCATTTCCTAATAAATATCCTAGTGATCTGTGGTTTTGACTCTTGCATGTGGTTCTATGAACACTAAAAAGAAATTGTCAAGTGCACAGTGAAGACTGGGTGGGCAGTAATGAGTGATAATAGATCTAATGGCAATCGGGAACTAGCTGGAACGCTCTCTTCATTCCTGGGTTTTCCTCATATTTGAGGTTTTAGACATGTAGATATTTTCAGTATGTACAATGCTCTGGGTTGTTGGTAGGGGTCCATTAAAAAACTTTCGGCTTTTTTCTGGTTACCACCAGCCACTGTTGCTCTCAGCGTTCTGCTGGCTGAGAGATGTGGGACCAAGAAGGGGAGCGCACAGCGCTCTTGGGGTGGTCAGTCCGAGAGATGACAGAAGGAACTCCTAGGACAGCAGAAGGACATCACGTGGGATTGTTTATGTTTACTCTAGATGATCAAATCCCGTACCTGAATTTGAATTACTCTAGATATCTTCAACCTAATTTTTTTATCCTCTTTGAGTTGTTTCATTGCATCTACCTTAGCTTTGACAATTCCCGTGCAATGCTTGGTGGCAGTCGCTGTTACTTCATACACGTGAACATAACCTGTACGTTGACAATATCTGCCATCCCCAGTGGAGAAATAAGCTGTCATGATACACCATGGCCTTTCAACTACATGACCTGGGACAGCATCCAGACAGCACAGAATCAATGTTTAACAAGTACATCGGAATAATTAGGAAAAGCAGGAGATCACCATGGTGTAATTTGAAAGCAAAACCAACCCATCAATCTCTTGCTAAGGGATAATTTAACCCCTTGTCTCCAGCCAAATTTATGAGTGATGATTGTGGTCAACCTCATGATTATTTTTTTTTCCCCACACAGAAATGGCGCAGTATATAAGCCATTATTTCTGGTAAACAGTACCTTACTGATACGTTATTTTGTTTGCATTGCCCTTTCAATCACAGATAACTTGCTTTCTTTCTTAAGTGCTGTTTTTGATCAGATATCTCTTCAAAATTATGTGACAAAAATCAGAGTTCTTGTTCAATTAGTTGTTTTTGAAGACTGAGCGCTAAAGATTGTATTCAGTGATGGTGTGAAATAATTCTTTTAGATTGCTGAGGCATAGATCCAGACATCTCCTTTTTTCCCAGTAGATTGAGATAGAAGTCAAGACTACAAAATATTTCCATTAAAACTTAATAAACACACTATCAATTACACAACTACACTTCAAGTAGGTGACTGGAGGAAATCATCATGTTCCTGAGAAAAATCAAGGAAGACTGTAATTTGAATATTTTCAATACATCACAGGTCTTGCATCACAAACATACTGGAAATAGTTGCAGTGAACTGAACAAACACGTAAAGAAAAGCATAGGGCCTGCTCTTGCTCCTGTTTAATCACAGCCACTTCTGAAAACTGATGGGTTGCACAAACGTGACAGTAAACTGAAAACAGATTACTGAGTCTGTCATGCTCCCTTGCAACATGCTGCAACTAAGGACAGCAGTATATGCAAGGACATACACAGTATTTTGAAGCAAGTATTCTGGCAAGCTTTCAGCTTTTCCCTCTGAAAATCTCACTACTGCATGGTATTTCTTATTGTGTGCTTTTTTTGGCAACCTAGACCCAGTGTGTTGTAAGACTGCTGTCATGTCACTGATTTTAAATTGTTGTGTCAGCCCTATTTTTTTGCATCATAGCAAATAATCTTGCAAAATAAGCACAAGTGAGGTGCAAAATATCTTGTCCTAGAACGAAGAATTATAAGCACATGACAAATAAACGTTGAATTCCTCATATCAGTATTTTTCATTATAAAATTATTTACATTACATTGCAATTCTGCAGAGACAATAGTGGGAGACAGTGGTTCCATCTCAGTTATCTCTAAAACTGGGATTTAAGGGCGAGCTGTTTGCACGAGCTGTATGCTTTGAATAGTTGTATTGAAAAAGGCTGTTTGGTACTATCACAGTACAAATACCTCAAAACCAGACTACATCTAAATTGTCCAAATTCCAAATCTAAGTACACAAGCATTGCCTAAGAAGCTTGTTCTGTTAAGCAAGTAAATATAGGCTGGATTGAAATCCGTATAGTCCAGTGCCTGATGGATGAAACAGTAGAAATAAAAGTATTATGGGCTTCGTAAGTCATGTATTTATTTGCTGTTTCATTCATCAAAACACGCATCCCTGATTTATATTTGATTGTAAATATTTCAGGTAAAGAATATGTCTAATTGTTTGAAAAAAAATTAGAATCCTACACTAAGAAGCAGATTCTATAATTCTTTTAAATAATAATTTGAAATCTTATTATTTTGCTAAGTATTCAGTGATGCAAAACTCATAGTTTTTAATGTGAATTTTGCTGAAGTTGAGAATTTTAAAAACAAACAAACTGAGAAGTTCTTTAAGATTTAGTTAAAAAGAAATTATTATTGATGAAACAGTAAAGTCTAAATCCTATAAAGTCAAGAAAAATTTTCATTACAGTCGCTAGTGGCATAAAAATTAGATGAGCAGGTTTTGCTTATACCTTAAGAATCAATATTTTAAAATATATTTTCCTAGAGAAACACTATAGGGTATTGCAGTGATACAGGAACTTATGATTTATGAGAATATTTTTGCTTTACCTCTCAATTGGCCTGGATATAGAATTGCATCAATGCTACTGCTGTTTTGTAAATGTTTTATAGCTTTTTTTTCAAAGAATTGTTTTATAGCCACGGAATATTACCTTAGAGCTGACAGTTTGTAAAGCCCATTAGAGTGTCTTACACTATGCCTGTCATATCCTACTGTCTATTTTTTTCCCCAAAATTACTTCTCACATGCTGAATGTATGTTTAAATGCTTCTTGGAAACTAATAAACCTGAACTCCATCTGGGCAAACTCCAGAACTAGAACCCTTCAAGTTGCTTACTGTTTCTACTTCACGAAAGGCTAGATCCTGCTCTTTTTTTCAGCTCAAACTTATTTGATAAAAAACAAATGGACGCTGAAATACTTCTGTCTCACATGCTCCTGTTATTTGGAGAAAGTCAGCAAAGGATAAGAGGTGCAGCAAACATGGCCTTTATAAAACAAACCCAATATATTACTTTCTTCTTTGAAACCCAGTGGTGAACTGCTTACTTTTTTCTTAAATTAAAGAGATGTATGGGCATTAGTTTGAGTGAAAATATTCCCCAGTACAAGATAAATTTGCATAATCCAGACACATGACATAATCTACATTTTGGCTACAGAATGGCATTCTGCTTTTCTCTTTTATACTTAAAATCAGTGGTAGAGCAACAGGCAAAGAAAAAGGTGATCACCGGACTCAGTAGCTGTGATTTAGGTGAGACTGTAGGATTTTGTTTCACATCTGTCTTCTGAGATGGAAAAACAGAAACAAGATGGAAATGAGAAACAAGACTAATATGATGACTGTGACTTCCTAAAGGATGAAAAGATACTACAAAGGCTAGAAAAGGTGCATAGCCACATGGGCAAAGACTGCAGATCCAAGAATACGAAGATGGAAATTTGAAAAAAGACTATGTTTATTCTCCTGGAAAGTCTAAACAATCAATTTTTTGACAAATATTCATTCTCCAAATAAGTCAGGTTGTGCAAAATTAAATTATAACCCTGATTCAGCAACACACTGTTAACTTTGAACATGTGTGCAAGTTATTCAGCAAAATTTACTAAGTATGTGATTAACCTAATATAAGAAGATTAGAATTAAACCTCATGCAAGTTAATGGGGGACACTACAATTCTTGACAAAGGCGAACTGATTAAATTGGCAACATACCAACATGCAGAAACAAAAACAAAAACCCCACCTCTGATTATGTCACTCATAGAAAATTTTGCCCAGCAATGACACCTTAATTAGTACCACTGTCAGCTGCAAAAGGTCACCTATTTTCAACTGCAATAGCAGCATTGTACAAATTATGGTTGGCAGACTGGTATCTCCTCAATCAAAATAAAACATAAAGTGATCCTTAGTGGACCAACTGCAGCTGTCCAATCATAATAAACAAAATTCCTTAGTTGATTTCTTTTTCTCAATCTATGGTTTCTTCACCTTTCCAAAAAATTAAACGGATATAACAGAGATGAAGGAAAAGACATTTTCGGCTGATTTGTGTATGTGTTGGATTATCTCAGATACACAGCTAAATCTGGGTGTTAGCCTGAAAACTGTGCAGTGTCAAGTTCAAAATAAATAATGGCAATGGTATTTTCAGGATCAGCTTTTCTTTTTTCTTTCATGTTCATTGCCAAAGCATTTAGAGTACCCTGTTATAAGGTGGGTGGTGAAAAGAGTTGCCTCTACACATCTGTTGTTTCTAGAGAACCTATTGCATGTTGCTGTGGAGCACTGAATGCAAAAATTAACATAATTAACCTTGATGCTGCTATGATGTGAAAAAGCACATTAAGCAAGGCTCTTAGAATTAGTAATTAAATACTGAGTTTGGCATGTTTACAGTAATTCGCCCTGGGAAATGCTATAGAAAGAGCAAATAAAGCATGTTTTTTCCAATCCAAATTTGTCTAGACTAAAATCTGAAGCCCTTAGTAATACAATAGCAGTTCACACAATGTGAGGTATCAGACTCAGACAGTATTTACTAAATACCACATATACATTCAGTACCAACCACACAGCAAAATACAAAAAATCCTGCCTCTAAGGTCTGAGATCAGCAGAACATGATCTGGTCTACTGTAATCCAGTAAGTGATAACAATAAATCTTTGACAGCCATTAAAAGTGCGTTATCACATTATGAATGGCATTCATCTCACCTAACTCCAATAACTGCATCTAGACTAAATTTACAAGAAAAGCTCCATTTGTAGTAAATTCAGAGAGACAGGCACTTACACAGTATGATTTATCCTACCTCAGTTTGAAATCCTAGATAAGACTATGATTAAACTTAAAGCACAGGCCAAATTTTGCTTCCATCTGACCCCAACTTAAGCATAATGAAATCAGTGTAACTGAGAATAGAAAGAATGCCTATGGAATATTTGCTGGTTTTAAGACTTCTTGAATTATTCTATATCTTATTTCAAGACACAGTCTTCAGCCATGGTTTGTCACTTTAGAGGGATTTAATAAACTTTTAGTTCTTATTCAAAGCTAAGAAATAATGCCTAAATTAATACCATAGCAGATCTCCCTTTAAACCTCTCAGACAGAGAAAACTTTTGTTGCAGATCTCAGTTTAATCCTCCTTCTCCGAAGCTACTAGGTTTTAGGCTCTTTGATCTTTTCCTCAGCACCATCTTCTCAGTAGTCCTGTGTCTAGCATCCTTAATGGATGAGCATCAGGTGCTCTTAAAATCCTTTCCTGCAGCCCCCAATACAGATCAGTAAAATTTTCCAGTGGGTACCAACTCTGTGCAGCCATTCCTCAACCAAATGTTGTCAGTCAGAGAATTATTCATTCCATGTTGATTCCTAGCAACCAGCTGGGCCTTCATGGAAGCTTTTGATGATAAATACCAACTATGAGTTTCATTTTCCACAATCCTATACATAAAAATATGATTAACTCACCGCTTTATCTAACAGTTTTCTCACCTTACCTTCTCACGTACTTTCATTCAATTGCCAGATGATCAGCAATGTATTGGCCAAGGAGCTGCATGTCAGCAACAAGGTTTGATGAAGGTTAGACAGAACTCAGAAAAGAAGCATGATATAAGAACCTTAAGAACTTAAAGTCATGATTCAGCAGACTTACATTCTAATTCCAGCTCTATACCTCATTTTCTAGATGGCCGTTGCTTCTTGGCTCCCTCTTCCACGATTTCTCCACTGTTTTCAAGATTGTATCCAAAGTGGCACAGTGTAAGCAGGTCACAAAAATGACCTGGTAGCTTGTACCTACAAATGAGGCAACAGTCATTGGAAGAGACTGGTACTGTCACAATTGACCTATTGCCTGAAAGCAAGAAAATTTCTGAAAGGGAAGCTGCTAGAGGAAGAATCATCAAGGTGAGGTAATTCCACAGGACTGATTAAACCAGTGGAAAGAGTGCTGCACTAAATGTATTTCTCCATATATTCATCAAATTCCACAAACACAGACTTCTCAGGCTTAGGTAATGTCTGTTTAAGCCAATGGTTCCCAGTCATTTTAGATGTGCAACATACTTCAAATAAGTATTTTCCTGATTTGACAGTCTTCTATCAGAAAGAATCTTATTTAAAAGCAAATGTCTTCTCTAGTTTTCATAAAGGCTGTAGGAACAGCTACAAAACCACATATGAAGTTAATGTGTCAGTCTGATATGTCTGATGATCTTCTTCATGTAAAAGGATCTTTTCATGGTAGTGACACAGAAACCGTTCCCAATAAATCCACAATTTCTTCTTCATGGAGAGGTTCCAGAAGCTTCTGTTTGTTTTGCAGCATTTTAGTAATTTATTTTCTTTATTATATTTTTCTAATTAAAATTTTTATTTACACTGCAAGTGTAAAAATGAACATTTTTATGTTTTCAGAGACAATGCTTTTCATTAAGTATTATTTAATTTTTGTCTTAAATATGCTTTTCAAAAAATGATCTAAGATTGAAGATAGTTAGTGATCTGTTGATGAAAGTGCACAAAGACAAAGAATCTTATATTTCAATTGCTGTTGTCTTCATGAAGGGGAAAATACTGGTGATACAATCCCTTAGGTGGTTTCAGAAAAGCTGAATCTTAAGAGGTCTTTAATGTTATTGCTTAATTCCACCATGATAAAGTAAGCAATTATAAAAATGTGAAAGAAGCTTTAAGAGAAAAAAAAGAAGACAAATTGCACAATTACCTCTACATCCTGCTCCTGTAAATGCTTGTAGTTTTAATATACTTCAATCTACAAAAATTTTCTTTACACCGACCACATTCAGAGTATTTGCGAAACTCCTTCATTGGCCTCACAGAAGCTGAAGTCACGGTGGAGGTGATGCTAAATGTTTGGGAGGGAAAAACAAGATTCCATTGCACTTGAGCATGACCTAGTGGCTGGTTCACTGAGTGGCATTTATGGTAGAAACAGAAAGGCTACTTGTCTGCTCTCCAAGCACCAGGGCAATTAATGTATGTGCAGCAGCTCACTGAGGATTGGATAAAGGGAAAAAATAGTGGCCAGGAATGAGGTGCGTAGATGGAAGACCCCACACAAGTTAGCCAGTTGGGACTCAGGTGCTTGGTACTTGGACCAACCAAATGCACTCTATTTTGTGACTAAACAAAATGTGCTAATAGGTTTGCACGGAGGATCAAAATCTGTAAACTTCCTCATTTTTTCCCAAGTATTTAGTATAAAGCCTATTCGGACTATATAAAGGCTTACTGGGCTAAAAGAATAGATTTAGCAGTTCACAGTAAGTATCACCATTAAACCATAGTTTAATAGTAAAATAAATGGTAAAAGAGTATATAATCTCCATGGTTTCCATGTTCAAATCATATCTATAATTTCTCCAGGAAGGATGTACACTTGTTATTTAGACCTATAAAATAGTGTCCTCAAAGTTAGCCAAATTGATATTTGAGTACCCTGGATAAACTCTCTGGTATATGAAGCACCAGACAATTGTGCCTATTCAAGAGTTATTGATGTAACTTATATCATAAAAATTTAATGTGATTGCCTTCAATTTGAAAAATATTAGTTTGTTTTAACCACAAAATATCCCACCATAGGATACTCCACACATTCAAGGCAATAAAATACAAAGCTGTTTGTCTACCAGTCAAACCAAAACGGTAAATGGAAACATGCATTATGTTTTCATTACCAATTTTTAGCTAAATCCCTTGAAATGTAAAAGAAACTCTTGTTACTGAAGCTGAAACAACTTTAATGCTGCTGTGTCAACAGAATCGGAATACTTGATGATGATGACTGACAGATAATGATAAATATATAAAATGTTGTAAGCCCCCCATCCTCTTTATCCATATCCTATGACATCAAATAGGCTTCTGCACCTCTTCATGTCAGTGGTCAAAACACTATGACTTCCAATCATTGAAAAAATTACTTGCATGTGCATTACATTGATCTACTTAATCACCCCAGCTACTCCTTGACAGTCATTCAACCACAAAACATTCACCTTGCTACCCAGATCTGATCCGCCTTGAAGATGAAAGTCTTGGCTCTGATCTACTCTTTCATTCATTCTGCTGTCTTCTCCCTTAATAAATCAAGAGGATTCAAAAAAAAAAGGTATAAATTTAATGGTTCAGTCACACTTGTCTATGTTTCAGCAAGATATAGCTTGCCCTCATGTTGACCCTTAGTTTGAAAACTCAAAAGCAAAGGGAGTAGGTATATAATTCTGCTTGTAAATCATTAAAGCCAGGACCTACTACTTGGACTATGGGATCAGATTTTAGTCTCAAAATTTTCTTTCAGGCTGCCAAAAACCAGTTCACATAAAAGCAGAAAATATACAATAATAGTGATTGGTATACTCCTTTCTGAGTAAACATGTATCACTTTAAGGAGGACAGAACACACTGGGAGTGAGTAAATATATTCCAAAAAGAACTAAAATAACATTGTCTTTGGTCCTGATTCCTGAATGGGACATACTGAAAAGTGTAGGGAAAAAAAAAAATCAGGGACTATGTCATCTCCTGTTTAACTAATAAAAAATTATTCTTAGTTGAGATAATTCTTCATAACCACCCTATAGAGTTCATAAGTCAAATTTATATGCAGCCTTTCTGGATGAGCAAACTGCACAAGGCTACTTAGTGTACACAGGCTGCAAATACGTCAAGCAAGGGAAAGGCAAGCCTACTGCACAAAGCCACATATGAAAGAGGAGAAACCTCCACAACAGGAAGTTGTGGAGCTGCCTGTGGGGTGGAAAGCACATGGAACTAAGCTCCTTGCCACCCACACACTCAAATGTTACTGGAGCCAGGTACAATATCTTGTATGATTTCCTTCTGTGTCAGTGCTTCAGTAACTTTCCTGTTCAGGCCTGCATGCAAAAAGGACCCACTCTGTTAATTTGTTTAGGGGATGAAGAGAGGAACATTTTGTGGTAAGGAATAATGCCTTCCTTTCCCTTCCCTCCTTCCCTCCTTCCCTAACTATCATTTTGTTTTAGTTGGATTTGCTATAATGAAATGGCCAATATTCTCCTGCACAGAACATCCACAGCTATGTAATTGTCAGGCGCCTCCAGGTTTCATATGAACAGAATTAGGTAGAACCAGTAAATCCATCTCAGAAAAGGAAGCCCCAGGTACCTGTAGTGACAGACCAAAATTTTCATAATCCAAATGACATTTAATCATCACATAACAGTTTTTAAGAGAGAGAGACTCCTACACCTGTGTTACCCACATAGCCCTCCATATTTTTGCCCGGTACTTCCAGACTTTAAAGCACATGTTCATTTGGTCTTTGATCCCACACATAATTTGCAGTTGGTGGCAGGAATTAAAGCCCACACTGTGCTTTTGCTTGTGCTGGACCGCTCACATCTGCAGTAAGGGCCAGCCTCTCAACACCTTTTTCACACTTCTTACCAGAAGACACACGAGTTCTTCTGCAGTAGAACTAAATAATTACAAAAGAATCCTGGCATGTCCACAAAATCAAACAGTTGTGTGAACTACACAAATTTGAAGAGCACATCAGTGCTTTTGTACATCAATGAGGCCCAGCTAACTTGTTCTATAGACCCCTCACTACTGATACTTGAGCAAGTGCTTAGCTAGGCAACTCCAGATGGCTTTCTGCTGTAAAAAGACAGTAGGAAAAGAAAGAGGATGAGAAGAAAGTAACCACAAATGAGCAAAGAACTCTGATTCATGAATGAGAAAACACTGATCTTGGCAGTATTACAAAAGCAATATTTTCACTAGAATGAACTGTTCTCAAACAATTTCTCCAATACGTTAGATACAAACAAGTTCAGTATTAGGCATGCATGTCTTCTCTTTCCACCTCTTTTTTTTTAAGTTCCAAACCCAAATTTATTGTGGTCAAAAGTTCTCAAAAAAAAAAAATCCCTGTCTCTGTTTGCATTTCAGCTGTGTTTCTCTCTCGTGGTATACCAGAGCAGTGATGCAGTATGGGATCTCATTCCAGAACAATATTTCTTTTTCACTATCCTTCTCTTTTAATAGTCTCTTGCCATAGAGAAACTACCAGCATTCAGTGAGTTTCTATGCCAGTAGCACTCAGTTTTGGAAATGAATGAGATTTTCTTTGTCTCTCAGTGATATTAGTAAGTCAAATACTAATGCTTTGACAAACTCATAGTAACCAATAACATGTTATGGATTACCTAAACCACAAGTGAAACATAACTGCCTGTGTCAAGAAATGTGGCAATTGTTAAACAGTGGTTAGCTTCAGAATACTCAAAGTTTGGACAAGCAGCAAAGACAAGACCCAAACCTAACTGAAACTTGAAAGGGGATGCAGACAGGGAAATCAAACCTGGAGCCTGGCCACAACTAATCCCCCTGCTTTTGTAGACACAGGTTAATAACTGCATATGATGAAGACCACCAGTTTGCAGGTCTGATGAAATGCAAACCTGCAGTTATCTAAAGGGTGTAGTTCCAGACATTCTGAGGGGAGAACTGAATATGGGCTTCTAATTCCAAAAGCACTGCATTAGGAGACTTATTTTGCTATTGATTCAGATCAGAGACCTGAAATTAGCCCTGCTGCTCAGGAGGGCAACCTGGAGACATAGATTTTGTGTGTGAAAACTGCATACTGTTTCTTCATTACCTTGGAAAGACAGTGGCATTAGCAGCAAACAGAGTGTGGATTCTGATTACATCTTGGGGTAAGGATAGCACTTCCCCATCTGCTTTGGCTACATCTAGAAACTAAACTGGAGTTGCATTAAGGTCTAGAACTTCAAACAAGCTTCAAATCCTTTTGTTATAAAGGAAAGCAATAGCTTTATTCTCCCTCCCCAGGATGAGAGCTCTTTAACTGAACTTTCTTTTAGAAGAGAAAACATGTACCTTACAAAGTTAGGAATAAATAAACCCAGTGATTTAATTTTACATGCTCAAAAGAGCTGAACTGACTTTCCTGGTGTGATACTATTTTGTGTTATGCCACCTTACTTTAATACTAAGATTTTTGTTAGTTGAAACTATAAACAAATCAATGCACTACTTATTTTTAAGTAATAGTCCTGTTAACATTCTTTAATATGGGTAAGCTTTCTACAATGTTTAAAAAATGGTTTAAATCCCCACACTGAAAAAATTCTCCATATCAGAATTATGACATTGAAAACTTGCACTCTTCTGAGATCACACAGAATCATCTGAATTAGGTTCCTGATTTTGAGATTTCTGAGGTTCTGAGACATTCCATGAAAAACTTTTCCTGAAAATGAATCTGATAATGCCCTAAAAAGTATGACAAGAAATTAACTATGCCCCATTATATTAAACTGACTGCCACAGTTTCTTTTCAGCAGATAGAACTCCTATTCAGTACTTGAAAAAGGTAGAAAGTAGACAAGTCTTAAAACATCTTCTGAAAGTCAGTATTTCTAGAAATATTTTAGTATAGTGTTGTGAACACTTGGTTTTGATTGCAACTTCAGTTCAGCTCTCTCCTTATCTCTTTTCATATCAATATTGTCTTTAACATGGGAAAAAAAAATGGTATGTGATGCTTTTGCAAGAAAAGGACATGTTTCAGCTATGGAAAGTTCACACATTTAAGCCCAAATCATACAAACGATTTGGATCAAGAAAATTTACTCCAAAACATTCTGTGAAGTAACAGTGAGACTTTGTGTTTGAACGATAGTCTGTCACACCATCAGTCTAAAATAAATTTTTGAAGTTTTAAGAAATATTAAATGGAAACATATGGCTATTAAAAAAAACACATTAAAATGGGACTAATGAGCTACTACAAATATACAAATTCAGCAGGTTTTTTTGGTTTTTTACATAGGTGTAAGACTTTTAAATATTTTTATCTGAACAGGGTCAGGAAGTAAAACTGGTAGAGGGCAGTTTTGGCGACAGTGACCTCAGGACTGTGGGATTACCACGGGGAGTAAAAAATCAGAGAAAAAAATCTGAGCAGATTAGGAATGCAAAGGAATACAGAGTTTGAGAACAGGACGTTAGATAGAGATGTCTGCTTGTCTGCCAGTGAACTTCCATTGTCCCTATCACCACATGATTCCCAACGCTGGAAATCTCCGAGGTAAAAAATGAGGTAAATATTGCCTGCTGTGCCTCTGACACAGCAGAGCCATATAACTAACACCAGTTGAGATGATGAGCTCTTTACATGGGCTAATGAGGAAACGACTGAATGTCCTGACAGAAAATCTTTACTGTCAGATCTGCAAAGTATGGGTTCTCAAATTTTTGGCTAGTGTCTCCCGTGTTGTACAACAGCAATCCACCACGTATTTTCCTGGCTGGGTAACAGCAAAACAAATGGTAACACTTTACATGTCAGCATTTTGCATTGCTGGACAATGCACATAGGATGGAAAGTATGTCATAAGTTCAAAAAGGAGTTTCGTTGTCTAGCTTCCAGAATATGTTTAAGACAGGAATCTCACTGGAAATTTCTGAAGAGTGATAAAGTTAGTGTCACTGTGCACAAGAGGAGCATGTGAATTGTGTGAGTAAATTTAATGAAGCAGAAAAAATGTACACAAACCCCCTATAGACTCAAGACTTTCATGTAAAGGTGATTAATCACTTCCTGATATTTCATATGCAAACTTCTTTGATATTCTAAGTCCACTCAAGCAGCTTCTTATATTAAAATTAATTTTCCTATGTACGAAGTAAAATTCACTGTCCAGTGTATCTGTAATAACAGAAGTGAACAGCTAACACCATATGACCATAAGAAAATGATCCTTACTGGGTCAGAGAATGGTCCATCTGGCCTCCTGTTCTGTTTTCAACAGTGGCAATAGCTGATGGGATTTTGGGAGAGTAGTCAAGCCTGGCCCTTGTCTATAGGTATCCTTTTTTACGGCCTTATTTTAATGACACTGTCAATATTGCATTGCTACACATACTAATTCATTAGCTATCAGATTGGTTTGCATTAAAAAGCAAAAGGATTTCTTTAGGGGTTTCCACTGAAACTTAGTGTGAGCAAAAATTAGCCTTCTAAATGTAAATATAAAAAATACACCCAAAGATTGATCTGATAACATATATTTGAAAAACTACTATGTTAAAATGCCAGGAATAGCTTAATAAAATCTGAGTCATAAAGATATATTTAATTTCTCAATAAATAAATCAAAGCATTGATTTAGATCAGTATTTGAGCACTACTCTTCAGCTTTTTTATATGTTCCTACCATTTTACAAATGCTGCTATAACACAGATGCTCTCTACATTGACTTAACTCATCTGTTATGGAAATCAACTGGGAATTCTTCTGAATGTCCCACTTAGAAGAGAACAATTTCACCAGTCCATCCTCATCTCCAAAAGCCAGAGTTCCAGTGCAGTAGCTTGCTGTTGTGATTTAAATATTTCCATAAAACCAAATGTCACGATTTTCTGACAGTAGAATATGTAGTGAAAATTGAAAACATGTTATAAGCAGACTGAATTACTGTATAATTAGGATTTCCAAGGAGGCAGCTTGCAGGCTAGTTGGCATTTTAAAGAGCAGAAATAATTAATAATTGGATTGTTCATGTAATTGTTTCCCAATAAATACAAGTCTGTTAACATAGATTCAACTGACATGGATTCAACATTTAATGACCTTTCTAAATCAATATTTCTTAGTCTGTGATTTTGTTTGCTTTATCAAAATATGAAAATCTGCTTGATGGGACTAATCTCACTATCTTGCTTTTGGCAATGATCAAAGATCATCTCTAAGAAGCTGGTAACAAAAGGATTTATAGAATCATAATATCATTTAGGCTGGAAAACTCCTCTAACACCATTGAATCCAAACATTAAATTCATTGAATTGTTTTCAGTTTTATTTCTAAGTCTACAATTAAAAAAATTAAAGTTCTAGGGGAGTTGTAGGAAAGGCAAATAATGATCAGATTTTGCAAATAAACTGACTTCCTGTTTTAATTTGGCTAAGGAGCAGAGTTCATCCTCATACCTTTGCTAGGTTTATCTGGACAACAGTCATCAGTCAGTGCAGTGCAACTATATAGGAGCTTAACTTATTGCTGATATAAACTATCAAATAATGTTTTGTCACCAGAATAAAAAGTGATACATGCAGGGTACTCCAGGGATGAACTGACTGCAAATTCAAAAAACTAATGACTTCCTTGAAAATGCTCCTGTAACTTCAGTGAACATAAACCTTGGAACAATTTTTAAATCACTGTCGTATAATTATAACTCCTTTTTTTTCAAAACATAAGTTTATACATAACAATAAATAATTACCAGTTCTCCTGCTATTACACATTAAAAATAGACAAGAGTTATGGTTGTTCTTTCATTGCACAGAATTTTAATTGATGGGACTGATGTTGTTCCTATAAGTAACTTGAACATATTCCTATGTGTATCACTTTGCTTTTAAAACACAGAAAGAAATGAAAAGCATGGTTAAGAGCTTAATCCTGCCATTTTATTAAGGCCATGAAATGTCACAAAAATTATGACTGCAAGCTGTTGTAAGAGTAGGTTGTAAAATGCCTGTCATCCCACCACACCATTTACCATGCATCTCAGGAGATTCATTATTCTCACAATAACCTGTCCCCAGCAGTACAGCCTCCTTATATTACACCTTCCTCCAGAGCAATATCTGATCAAGTGCAATTGTGATTTCTTCCTGTGAGGTGATTTGGAATTAGATAGTCCTGTACTTAAATGTGAAGCCACTAAACAGGAGTGTTTGCATCCAAAGGTTCCTGTAGTGAATGTATTAATCAGAGAATTCAAGGGAGTTTTATACTTCAAACTCCTAAACCTTGCCATGTATGTCTCTTAGGGACGTTGCAAAGCTGGTCACCATTGTCTATCTATCTGTCTCTGGCAAGTAAGCAGTAACTTGCCTCTTTGTAGGCCTAGGACCTTATCTGTTATCATTCTTCACACTCAGGAGCATTATCATATTGACCATGACTGCATCTGTTGAAGCAGTCTGTTCCTATGATCATTCTTACTGTGTCTGGCACTTCAGAAGGTATTTGATCAAACAACATTTATAATGCAGTTATTTCAGATATGTATTTGGCAACATGTAAATACAACTGTCTTTGCTTCTTCCAACTTCAGTTCTTCTTACTTCTTGAACTACTAAATCCCTTTAATAAATATTAAAAACAGCTATTAAAAATAGCTTTGTGCAAGATACGATTGTACTTAACAAAGCACACAGGAGACAAACACAGTGTCCAGGCAGAAGCAAGAAACACTGAGAGTACTCTGAAACACCTACCTTAAGTACTTCTACATGGAATACCCATTTAAATATTTCACACATGCTTGAAAACAGGTTGGTGGACAATCAAAGGAAAATTATTCCTACCATGGACTGTCAGATAACAGGAAAGAATGTTGTCATGAATGGTGATGCATTTTGAAAGAAGAGCAAGGAAAGGAAGAAGAAACTACAGTAAGTCCACACTGCAAGCTGAAAGCAGCATGGATGCAGTATTTTCTCTTGCTACTGAGTAATGAAGAACAAGAATTTCTGCACCTTCTGGACCTCTCTGAGGATCAGAACAAGATTGGAGCATCTGAACTGTGTGCTTTTCCTTATTTGCATGCATTCTTTCAAGTTGCCTGTTACATTACTGCTTTGTGAGCAGTAAAGACGGGGGAAAACCTTGTTTCATCTCCCTGACATGACAAAAAACAAATACAAAATGTTTGTACAAATACAAAAATGCATTGATGATCAGTGCAAGATATTCAGATCTACCAAATTGTGCTGACACGAGGAAACAAAATGCAAAGTTTCATTTTAAAAAATACTTTCCTATTAAAATCAGTGCTTTCACAATGTGCCTCTAGGAACAACAGTGTGCATCAGCAACAGCAGAACCCTTTTTTGACAGTGGTCATCCATTAGACAAACTGATACAAAAGCTGGAACAATTTATTACCAACAGAGCCATGATATCTAGACAGAGTGATATCATAATTTTAATAATGTTTTTCCAAACTCCAATTATTCATTATAAAGGCATTCCAACAGAGATTAAATGACACTGTATCAATTGCTAATTTAAAGACTGCCTGATGGTGATTGGCTCAGTATTTCAAAACTCTTCTTAATAAAAGGGTACTAAACATACTGAGATAAATTTTTTTTCTACAAGATAGTTATTCATAGAGTATCTCCTTCATCAACACAAGGATTTGTGTTGATTAAATGAAGAGCATCATGAATGTTGGAAAATATTAATGGCTTTAAGTTACTAATTGTATTTGTCTCTCCAGGAGTGTTTCATTATGAAAAATTTACTAAAATTTGGTGTAATAAAACCCTACATCTCTCAGTACCCTGTGTCCTGGTTAAGACTGACATTTTTTTAGAACTGTTTTAAAGTAATTTTCTGTCTCCCCAAAGAATGAGCTGTTATAGATGAATTCAATACCCCAAATTGTTTAATATAAAATTTATTTCACCTCTAATTTGCATATCTTTTACGTCTTTTTAGCTGTCAAATTTATAACAAAGTGATAAATAGAACCTCCTAAGGAATTTATTTCAATCAAGCTTCAGGGTGGTCCTTATTTCAGTCAAAACTAGAAAATTGATGCTTGATTTCCAAAGCAAAAGCCACACCAAGCTGCACAAAAATAATTCATTCTAGCATTTTACAGAGTTTCACTGATGTGCATTCATGGTACGTTCCACATTTTATTAATTGTTTATGTATTTTAGTACTGTATTTCCAACAGCCTATAAAAGAAATCTCTAAATGTGACTGTAAGAAATAGTACAGTTGACATATCCTTTAATTTTTCTTCTAAAATAAATTCTTTCAATGATACTTCTTCTAAGCAAATATTACTTTTTTTCAAAAAAAACCCCAGTTATTACAGAATACTATAAAACATTGAAACCATTAATGTACTAAATACAATAAGAATCAAAACTTTTTTCAATAAAGTATTCCCACAAAAAGAACAAGCATAATGAAGCAAACTAGAAAATTTAAGACATCAGAATACAGGAAACATGGTTTAGCATTTAAATGAAAATGAAAATTACAAGACTTTTCCTGCTTATCTTAAAATTAAATACTACATTTCATTTAAATGTTTTTGAGCAAACATGATGGATTTCACAGGAGTTGTCATGTTTCTAAGCACCTTATTTACTTTGTGTCTGTCACAGAGGCAGATATCAAAAGTTACCCTCTCCCCACTTCCTTCCAGTACAATACTTACACATTTGTTGAACGTTTTCCTGTCACCAGAAAACATCAATACAATAAAAATTACATTTGATTGACCTCTCCACAATTGCATTGCAAATATATTGATAACAGTTGAGACATACTAATACTTCTTACTAACATTTCTAATGTCAAGTAAAAATATTTAATAATCTCAGCCATTAAATTTGCAAATGAGTGTCACTTGTCACCTGAAAACATTTGGTGCAGTAAATCCATCTCAAAATATAATTTTGTCCTTCTTTAGTGACTAGTCAAGTAACTTTTTTCCAAAACAAAAAACACTAACTTTCCACTGGATTTCTTCCATATTTTGATACACACAGCATGTGTTGCTGAAGTCTACCCTTCATCTACTCTGGTAGGTCTGTATACATATTTTATTTCAATGTTTAAAGTGTGTATACTTCTATTTGAGCTCAGAGGTTGCACATGCTTTTGGGCCAACTTTTCTAATGTGAATTGAAGACATTCAGCACCTCCAGAAAACTATTCCCAGCTCCCTCACAGACAGCTCCAAAACACTAGCAGATATGAAGAGGCTAAGACAATATCAGACAAAATTATAATTCACACAAAGAGCCATTCCTGTGGCTATATATTGCTAGTTAATAGAAAATTGTAAAAAATACTCAGCAGAGTTGCAGACATGTCTCTCTTCTCTCCTTTTTTTTCTTTTCTTTTTTTTTTTTTCCAGTGCTTTTAAATTAAATTTGTTGAAGTTAGCACCATGTTGCATACTGGAAACACATGGGTGCAAATGCTCCTATCTGGACTAAAGACTAAAACTGTAGGAGCACAGTCAGATAATGATGCTGCTGAATGTCATCATTCACGGGAACAACTGATTTTAATTCCAACTTGCCTTCCACAAAAGTACACGCTGTATTTCAAAGAAATCATGTCCTTCGTGTTTAATTGCTAATGTTCTAGGAAGCCATGGTAAGTTTTCAGGGCCAGGACTAAAATAGAACTACAGCATTCACTGATGTCAAAGACATGGTATGGTCCGTTTATGTCTTGCCACAGTTTGTAGAGGAACAAGCTCATTTGTTTATAATGTAGCCAAATAAACATTTATCTTAATCTTTGTCAATTGAAATAGTGTCTCAAACTATCTTAAATAGTTTGTCTTATCATAGAATACTCTTCCTGAAAGCAAGTATTAAAAATTTTAACATTCACACTAAAATAGCATTCTTAGTGAAATGAAGGAAATAGAAACAGTGAGTCACTTTCTATACTCCAATTTACATAAAAATTGTAACATAAAAATTGTATTTAGAGTAAAAATATTAAAAACTCCTGGATGTTGCAATTCTATTGCTTTAAAAAGTGTCTTACTGAAAATAATCAAGCCTGCTAGTCACAAATAGAGGAATGACTTCAAGATATATTACTTACTGTTTGACATGACTCTACATCAACCTCCTGAACACTGGAGAAATGTTGTCCCACCATCCACACCAGTAATTATTAATTGCATGACATTATAAGCAGTAATTTCCATCAGTTCAAATTCAGCCAAAAGAAACAAGAATTACTTTCCCACATAAAAATTAGAACAGCAAAAGTGTATTCTACGATATAAACAGAGAAGCTCCAGGCAAACGACAAAGAATGGAAGATGTTACATTCATGTCTCAAAATTAATTCTGAACAAAGTAATCCCTTTACCTCATCCAACCCTTGTCCATTCAGAACTGGTTTTCCCCTTTCAGTTATCCTCTGTCATGAGTAGATTGAAGCAATAGGATTTCTCCTAATTACTAAGGAAACTTATAGGTTCCTAAGAAGCATTTCATTTTCTTCTTGATATTTTCACTTTTCATGTATTCTGCTCGTGTTTTAAGACAGTTATTTTTCATGATATGCAAAATCTACCGAATGCAGCCACATCAGGATTCTCTCTCTCGATGATCAGGCGTTAGGGCAGCAGGAAGGCACAGCTCTCTAGATACCTCTCTCACTACACTTTACAGGTACAGCCTAGAACAAGCGTTCTCAACTTGACAGGGCTTGACAGACTTTCAGAACAAGACAGTGGGTCATTTCTTAACTGTGCTGTTTTCTCCACTCACAATTTATTTCCCATTCTTCCTGTTCCAAGATGAGTCACCACCAGCCTGATTCACAGGCTGTTTCACTGCTCACCTCAGAGAGTCATAGCCTAGCTCTGTTCTGAGCAGAGCTGTGAATACACTTTCTTCTCCCCAGCCTTTCTTTACATCTGTACAATGCACAGTTCCTTTGTGCACCCTTGTCTTCCTTTGGTTCCTGCTGTTCATTCCCTGTAGTAATTCCGTATGAACTGGGTGGATTAGATGGCGAGCTCTGAGAGGAAGCAACCAGATCTCTGGTGTACATGGCGTCATTCTCCTAGAACATCCTCCACGAAAAGCACAGATAAGATGACCAAAATAAAGGTCTATAAAGGAGTCTGTTGAACAGCAATGACAGTAAACTGGGGTTAGTCACTTGATAGCCAAATAAGCTTTTCTGATTACTCCAGGTCACAAAAATCATGTAGGAGAGCCAAATATTTAAGGTCAGATGGTCCAGTTAATTCCACACTTCATGGCAACCATTAGAAAGGTTAAGGACTTCAAAAGGTGTCACAGGAACTTACTCTACTTGGCCAGATGCCACAGGACATAATACTCCAGAAAGGAATAAACAGCACAGCCTGTGTGCAATGAGGTAACTGCCTTTCAAACAGAAATTTGCAGCACTGTGTAAAGCCCACTGTGATGATTAGACTTTAGAAAGGAGACTCTTTATATCATGGAATTGAAGCCTGCATAAAAAAACAATTGAGCATATAGATCTGAGTGTTTCCCATGTTTTATATGCCTTCCCTCAGGTAAGAACAGAAATATCAGCAAAAACAACATAGGTGTACGTAGCCACATAGTTTGGCCTATGTTATGAAATCCAAAGATATTTAAGTTAACAAATCATGCCAGCTTCCTCAGCATGACTATTGCCTCTTCCCAGTCATTTCCAGAAAGGTAAGTGTAGCAGCTTACTGGAAATCATAGAAGCATAGAATGCTTTGGGTTGGAAGGGAACCCAAAGATCATCGAGTTCCAACCTTCCCCTCACCAGACCAGGTTGCTCAGAGCCCCATCCAGCTTGGCCTTGAACATCTCACAGCCTTTATCTGTCTCTTTAGGGTCAGATTTTCCAAAGTCTTGCCTACGTCTCCCCTACCAACAAGGCCTTCCCCTGACTTCAAAGGCACCAGACACAAGCCAACACAAATTGCTCTCACAAATCGAACACTCATCTATTTGGTTGCTCCCTTCTCCCCACCTGAGCATCTCCTGTTACCCTGGGCAGCAGCACATGCCAGTTCAGGCAGGGGCAGCAGCCCAGCCATTTGCAGGCAGCACAGTCCTGACTTGAACAGTAAATGAGGAGAACTCCCCACTGCTGCCCTGATCTGTGCACAGCATTCCAGTAAGTCATAAAGAAGGGACATAATCACAAAGTCAATTGGGTTGGAAAAGACCTCTGAGATCATTGAGTCCATCAAGTACTGTGAAGAATAGTTCTGGTGGATGGTATTTCCAGACTATGTTTAGGACAAGCCACAGAGGTTGTAGCCTGGTAAAATGTGCCTAAGAAATGACATTGCTATGCATAACATATTTTTTGCTACCTGAGAGCAGATAAATAGGGTAGCAGAATAGTTAGAACTGCCTGCTGCCTGAAAGCACTAAAAGAGAGGCCAGCTATTAGAGAATTGTCCTTGTCTCAAGCATATCTCAAGGCCAGGCTGGAACCAGATTGCACACAGATCCCAGAAACTTGACACAGGTATGTAAAATAGAGGTTGGAATTAAGGATGGTAATTATATTCATACCATATGTCCACTGACATATGGTGAAGGCACAGCTGGAATTAATGGAGTTTTCTAATATTTATTCAAGTCCTTCTGCATGTCCATACCATCCTCAAAATGTTGCCTTTCCTGAAAATTCTGGTGCGGTCAGTTTTCCAAATCCCCAAGGAACTCGATTTGTTCCTCTTACTATTTGCTAGCCTTTTTAATTCTCCAAGTATCCTACAGGCCCTGGGTTGGTCAAGGGACTAATAGGCTGTGTGGTTAAAGAATCCAGTGGACCAAGAGCAACATTCATCAAAGACTTGGATGGAGGTGGCCAAAGGCATCACAGAACTGAGGGTGGGCCTGTTCCACAACTAAGCCCTGCATAGCCTCAGTCTGCTCAGTAATTCTTTTCAATTCATGCCTCCCCCACGGGGTCAGAACGCTGGAGTAGGTGGCCTGCTGGTCCTCTGCCAAGTTTGTTTCCCCAGCTCCTCCAAATGTCCGGACTTAGCTAAGGGAAAACATACTGGCTGACTTACCAAGCCTTCTTCTTTCTGCACAGTTGACCCACTGACTCTTCCTGCCTCATACCTCTAACACCAGTTTAGTTGCTCTGGTACAGTGTCTCACAGTCAGTCTTACCACCCCACTTGCCCCTTGCATCGTCCCCCTCATGTCCCTGATAAATCTGGTGCTATTTCCCAGTCTATCCCATCTCTCCTAACACATGCCTTCTGTGCCTCTGCTCAAACTGTCTCTTAACCCAAAGGCCTGGATGAGCATGAGGGAATAATGGCTTTTATGCTATAAAGTGGGCAAGCCTTGTTCCCAGTTTCAGAGTCCTGGTTCTGATCTTCCTGGGTGGGCTAGTCATGACCCTGTCTTGACAAGAATTAAGGACTTTCCACATGGGTTGGGCAATATTTAGGCACGCGGCATGAGGGAAATGAATCAAAACAGAGATGGGTGGAGGACAGAAGGCTAAGTTGGCAGGGGAGAATCATATGAATGTGAGAAAAGCAACTTAGAAGGCCAGAGGACTTTATAAATCTATGTGGATGGCTATCTGAATTCAATGAGTACTGCAACCTTAGGAGGTGGGATTAAGGAGAAGAGGAGAAAAATAGACCAATGACTTGTACAGCAAGACTTAGCTACTGACCTTCACATAACTAGCTAAATGAAAGAGAGAATCCTAATATTAATTTCAAGAATATTATCCGGGAAAACAAATTACTTACCCATTTCTATTGAAAATACACAACCTTATCTTTTAAAACATTTCTGTAGCCTAGTCTATTTACTGCACTCTCTGAGTTCTCTGGAAATTTGGTGTTTAGAAGTAAGTTGCAGTTTTCTGGGATGGATAAAAAAATACTATAATCACTTTACGTCCATGCAGGTACGTTGAATGAAGAAATTAACTCTTTGTAATATCATTTATATTACGTTCATCTCACCAAGTACTTCCATTATGACCAAGAAACTAATTTTAAAGTAAGTATCAATGAAAAGCAAAACTAAGCATTTGCATCAGAAATTGGAATTTAAGAAAATTACAGCATGCATTTACTAGAACAGAGTAGTAATACTGTATAACTTTTATGATCACTAGTAACCAAATAAAATAAACTTTTAAATTATTTTTTTCAAACAGCAAGTCATACCATGTTCCAAATTTCTGAAATGTTTTGTTAATACATTGTTTCAAATAATCATATTTAATCACTTCACTGGTTTATGGTTATTCAGGAAAGATTTTTTTTCCTTGGCAAACTTATCACTACTATTTTTCTTTCAGCCAGTAAATTTGACTCATGTTAGCACGAAACAGGAATTGACCCATCTTACATTTAAAAACATGATAGCTTTTTGATGCACTCTTTAGAGAGCTGGATTAGCCCCACAGAGAAGAGAGATTAGGCTGGATTAGGCCCCCTTCACTCCATGATACAGCCTATAAACTTCAAAATTGAATTTCCTGTTTCCTACAAGCACTTCCACTGATTATGCTGTACCCATTTACAACTTGTTAGTTCATTTTTTATTTCTCCATCCTCTCTAGACCATGCTGTTCATCACAATTCAGGCACAGTTTCACAAGCAGTTTCTTTCACAATCCGCATCCATGTTGCCACCAAAAGAGAAAGTTCTCCCTATTTCATTAAGCCCTTGGCCCCTCCTTTATGCCAGCACTGGATTGCTGGGATCAGATGGATTGACTCTATTCAGCTGAAAACTACCAAAATTAATTAATTAGTTTTCAGGCAGATCAGTTCTCTGGTCCAGCCACTTATCCAGCTGCATGAATGCTGGTGCCAGCAGAAGAAAGGCATTAGAACCCATTGCCTGGAGCAGAAAAGTGGTGGGACAGTAGCAGAATAGACTTAAACTGGTTTACACCAATTGTGAAACTGCAGCCCTAAAATCACATGTAACTTTGCTGAACATACTGATCACCATCTTCTTCAATAGAGAGGATAATAAATAAAAAGGGAGAGAACAGTGATCCAAACAAAAGAGCACTTGGAATACTAAATGGTCAATTAAATAGTTGTTAATGTGACACGGTGAATATGTACAAACTAGAAACTAACATATGACATTATGAAGCACTGTATCACTTGTTTATTAAAATGCATACTATTCTACATTATTCATTCCCTTAGGATCTTACTGAAAAATGGACCTTTTAGATAAATTTTTGCTCCTCAGTTGTTTTTTTATGCTTCACAAATGCTAATGTTTTTACCTTGCTATTAAACCTTACCTAACAAAAATGCCTGGATTGCCATTTCATCACACAATGAAAATGTTAAATAAATTTTATCCTCATCTTATGTCAAGCCAAGCCCCTTAAAAAATAACTTTTACTGTTACTATACACATACCAGTTATATATTTTTGAAAAAATTGGAAATGTATTATTTTGATCAGTCCAGTAACAATAAATATATTCATGTACAGGTTTCATCTGCTTCCTCACTGTTCATACACTTTGTTTTATTTGTTCCTGTAACTTTTAGCCCCACTGAAGATCCTAATAGGTAAACATAAATGGGTGTTGCACATATGAAACAAGAAAGACATATCAAGTAATGTACCTGACTAGAACACAAGGCACTAATTTTCTAGAAATGTACTATTCATATCTGTTGAAACTATTTTGCTTCTAAAAGGAAAAAAAAAAATAGTTACAAACTCTCATCTTTATCCCTTTCATCTTAACTATACGGTGCTCAACATAGAGCAGTTCCTGGGATTCCACCAATTTTATCCAGTCAATAATTTTAAGTCAGCTCCACAAAATGTTATTGCAGAGCTCTGCTGAAAAAACAAAGTAAGTTTTCTCAAAGAATAGCTGACTGTTGTCAGCTATTATATATTACTAGGGAGAAGTTTGTCCCAATATACTAATGCGATCAAGAAATAATTATCTTCCTTCTCTCAAACATCATATTCCCAGCTATTCCAGTAAGAACTTTGTTTTGTTTATTTCTCCCATGGATCCTCTAGACCACACTGCCTAAAATATTTAAAATCACCACATTACTTTACCATAACTGACATGCTCCAACCCTACCTAATTTCTGAAGAGCCCCCTGACACCAGCATATTGCAATCAGGAATTAAAAAGAAAAATCCAAGGAAAAAAAAACACCAAAACAAACCCAAAAAACCCAGGAAAAAAATCAGGTATTCTGGCTTTTGTTTTTCCATTTCACCTTAAAATGCCAGAAGTCACTTGTCACTCTTACTGAATTACCTCATAGGCATTCAAAGTCCGCCAAGTCCTTCTCACTATTATTTCCTTCAACCTTTCAGTGTGATGACTAATCTGCTGCAGAACTACATGATGTAACACAATGGTTAAAAATAGTAAGGAGTATCTTTGCTTTCTTTTATTGCCAGTCATTTCGAGAGTTCTTCACGCCCTCACGTAACTTTCTGTCCTTATAAAACAGAATTTTAAGCAGCTTTATGTCCTTCAGTAACACTTACACATCAGTCTGTTTGCTCACACTGCATTATATATATATATATATATGTATATGTGTAATTATACATATCAAAAATGTATATATTAAGGCTACAACTTTAAGCACTGAAAATTTAGGAAACACTGGAATAAGTGTTGTTAGTACAACCCTACTGTTGGTACAACCATACTTAAAAAGTAAAGAGTGACAGAGGCCTTACAAAAATATCAGAACAAAATGAATAATTCTACCTTTGAACGAGGATTTGAAATGTCTGCAATAAGTAGGGCTTGGGGCCATGCATGATAAGGGCAAAGCAACATACTTAATAGCTGCTCATTAAGTGCATCCAGCGTGAGGTAGGGATTCTGTGGAAAAATAATCTCATAATTAAATGTAAACATATGAGGGACCAAGTTTACTCCATCAAAACCTCCCAGTCTTTTTCCCATTCATTCCCCCTTATCTCAGCTCTGTTATCCCCACTGTCCACCCCTCTCTTGTTCTTGTCCCAATTCCTTTTTTTTATTTACGGATATTTGCCTTTTCCTCATATACATTCCACCAAGGCACATCCTCCTCTCTGTTTCCATGGGAGTAACAAACAGCACAAGCAAAACAGATTCCTTGATTTGCTCCAGTGACTGGACCTAGATCCAATCCAGTTTGAAACAGCCCAGGAATATATGTGTCCAAAGCAGTTCAGTTCAAGGTTATTGTATTTAAAGAAGAACACAACTGAAAACTTGATTTTGTCACAGGTGGAACTCTGTAACTTCAGTGATGGGCAATCCTAGGAGCAGAAGCCATGCCTTAGGATGTGTTTGTCTGTTCCAAGCACTGTTGAACAAAATGTTGGAGGTCATGCAATTAAATATGGTGAGTACACAAAAGCTCAAATCAAGCTGCACGGGTCACGCTAATATATTAAGTCCTATTATTTGACTTCTGAACTTGACAACACTAACAGTGTCCTTTTAATACAGGTTGTGTGTGTACGTGGCTGTACTTGTATGCAATTTATTTTACAACAAAACTGAGTTTGATCAATGCTCTTGATATGAGCTCTTCTCACACTGCTTTACACTACTGTGATTTTCAGTGTAGTTATTTCTGATGCATATTAATTTCCCAGTAAATTATCGATTTCTTTTCATACAGATAAATACTGCCACACATACATCAGGTTTTATATATGCAGTCATATATGTACAGGTACCTGCACACTCAAACATTATAACAAAGAGAGTGTAGAAAGCAATTTCTGTCTACTACATTTTGTGGATGGCCATGTTTGACTGCATTTGTTCTACTGTGTTTTCTGGAAGATTAGCTTCCTAAGATCCTATTCAAGCTTGCTGCCAAAAAATTTCAGTTTAGCACTAAACTGAAAGCTAAACTAAGGCAATAAACTAAACTTACCCCTTACTCCCGGAGGGAGTCCAACAAAAAAAAGAACATAAAAGATGCTTGTTCAGCTGTGACACTCCTCTTTTAAAGCCATTGTATGACTGCCTTTATTTCAATGACACATGCTGCCTGTCAGAAGGTGATAGTCTCTGTCATATTTATTAAAAGGCATTTTGGTACTAAGCAGCCTTAAGTAGCTAACTAAAGACTGTGACATAAATCATGTATGACATTATAAGACACAAAAAATGATTCTCAAAGTAGTTAGCAACAAGTGACCCTATCATACAATATTTTTAACAACATAAATGAGCAGAAAAATATAGGCTTGCAGGGCAGAAGCTTCAAAACATTTGAGTGTCAAAAGCCACAATTCCCAGGAGTTGAATTTGATTTTGCCTCTCTTTGATAACTGAAAAGGTATAGAATCTTGCAAGCTAGAAGAAAGCTTCTAGCTATGCCTTTTGATGGACTCATGAGAACTGTTTTATCTAACTATTTCTTTATCTAATTAACTCTGTTTTTTTAGAGCGTTCCTGATTGCTGATCAAAACATGCAATAAATTATGCTTTGTTTTAGAAGTACTTATTTACTATGCCTTTTCTGAAGGTAATCTTCTAATGCATTATCTTTTACAAAGCAATAAAGTAACATGGTATTTTATGCCATCAGTAATTTACATCATAGAAAGGTCTGTACAAAAGACTGGAGTGCAGAGACATCCAAGCTCACTTTAAGCCAAGTACAAGAAAACATCCTGCTGCATGGCCATGGAGGAACATATCAGCTTATTTACTTTGGAAAACTTGCATGTTTCCCCAGCAAGATTTCTACCAGTGGTTAAACTTTCTCATTTATACAGGTATTTGGGTACTTCTACATTGTACTAGATGTGCAGGTTACATTTATACATCTCTGGTCCTGCCTGAATTCCACAAGACTTCTTGATTTGGCAGCACTTGCCATGTTGCTGTTACTATAAACTTGAAAAGTGGATTTCTTTTTCCCTTGGAGATACCTAGTATGCAATCCTGATATTATACTAGTATGTAATCCTGATCACATATGCAATTAAGGTTTTTAAACACACTAAGCATTACTTTTCTCTCACTGTGCAACCCTAACACCAGTGCATTATTGGGTAATTGTCATTAAAATTGGGACAGTTACCTTAAATCTTTTCCTTTGAACAGTAAAACACAAGGAAATACAAAATCTCAAGGAATAAACCACAGTTTTATTTTGTGGTGTCCCTTTATACATATTACACGTGATTGTTTTCATAAAAAAGGTGGACAATTGCTTCGTAAAGAAAGGAAAAGTTGGTTTTGGCTGCATAAGAAAATAGTAGGACAAGAAGAAACTCTGTAGAAGTCCTCCTAACAATATTTACTGTAAAGCAAACTTACAGCTCTGTAGCTGGACTGTATAAGAGAACAGAAAGACTTGACCTCTGCTTGGCTAAAGGAGGAGGATGTGAAGAAAGACAAGGAGGCTGATAGGGGGAGTGCAAAGGTTGAAGTCCTAAACCAAGCTACTGCAGGCCTTGAAATGAGTATAAACCACCAGAATCAAATGGCTGTGAGATACAGTGCTGCTTATTTCTTTCTGCAAGGGAGTAGATAGCAATGTTCAACACATATTGAAGTACATAAATATTAGGTCTTCAAATTACACATAGAAAATAGATGGGTTTAAGGAAAAAAAGAGATGAAAGTTAAATGTACTGTCTCTACTACTTAAGAGTTTTCATGTTAAATTTCTTATTCCTAAAGACTCCATTATCCTTAGACTAAACAGCCCCATTTCTGTAAAGCAATCAGAAGCACCATCCTATCAAAAACCTATTTTGTGGGTAAGAATTTGAAATCTCAAACCTGGACAAGTAATCACTTTGAATGATTGCTGCTGACAAGTTTGCTTCATGCTATTTCTTGACATTGTAGCTGGGTGGTAAATAGTTCTTTTCCTGTGAAATTTTGAAATCTCAAAAATATTTCTTCCCCACATTAGAATTAACCCCAGAAGTTTCAAAGTTTCCCCACATAAAAGCAAGGAAAACAGAGTCCAGAACAGCCAACAGGCATTGTTGCCAGTGTCTTTATTTTAATGTCAGAGAAGGGATTTGAAACTCAGCCTTCTGCAACCCAATCCCAGTGTCCCCTTTATTTCTCATATTTTTCATTCATTTTTTTTCTTTCCTCTTCATTGCTAGTAAAAGTGTTCATGAATTAGCATTTTCAGGGGAAAAAAAATTATCCTTCCTTAACAGCTTTTATAGAAACAAAGAGGAAAAATAGCCAGGTATTTTGCTTGCTCTTACTTCACCAAGCAAACCCAGGTATGTGAAGAAACATAATAATTTGCTTGATAAAAATATATTTGTTTTAAGCAACTTGAGAATATTAATCTAGTCAAGTCTAAGATGTGAGTGTAAGGATGTAAACCATTCTGTTAAATAAGATACTACAATAAATCAACGTACTATTAACAACTATTCTAAATATTCTAGATTAAACTGGAAGTAAAGAGATCGGGCTAACATTATTACCCAAAGAATTTTCACCACTCATATGAATTTAAATTATTTAAGCCAGTTTCAACATTTGAAGAACTTTCCTACTCTCAAGGGAGATATTAAACGTATACGTCAGTAATTCACAGATTGCTGCTGCTGCTGCTAGTCATCAGAATCTGGCTTTAATTCCATCCAGTTAAAATTTCTCTTCAAATCAAGAGTGTTTAATTCACTAAAAACATACCAAAATCAAACAGAAACTAAATAAACTTCCTAATGATAGACGATTTAAAATGATACCTTTCCTTTAGGACTTGAGAAGGGAGGTACCTTAATATCTGAATTATCTGGAGAGTGAGCTGTGAGCTCATTTACATGGTAGTAATGAGCACATAGCTTTCAAATTACTTCCTGGACCATTTGCAGACTGAGCTGACTGAACCTGGAGTCCAGGGAGCAAAGAATATGACACTGTGGGGAAAAGGAATAGTTAAGCAAAAGGAGGTTATAATAAACATTTGGATACAATTTGCATGGGCGTGAGGAAAAAAACCTGGATCACACTGTGGCAAAGAGTTCACTAGTCTTCATTTCCCACCCTTCATACATTTTAGGGCTACTGTAATGCTTCACTGTTCCCAGAAGAAACAGAAGATGAGGTAGTGGTCTTGACATTTCAGTCTGCCTTAGGCAGGGCTCTTGTTTGTTGTCTCTTCTTGAATGACAGCGTGGTTTCAGAATGGCCAGCAGAAGATGTTAGATTGTTAATTTGCCCTTTCATTCTCCCCAGCTATTAATCAGATAGGCAGGGGCTTGCACTTCTGTTCTCTCTGAAATTCTCTTGTACCATTCCTCAATAAACCTGGCTATAAAAGATGGCTTTCAGAGCAGTCGCCAACCATGGAAGGGATTAACAAATCATTTAAGTGCTACATGGCTACTTGAGGAAAGAGGGGCTTTATACTCAAGATCTAACATATTCTCTGCAGATACTGAAGCTGAATTGCCAAAGAGTTTTCAAGGAATGCAAAGTGGACCCATTGCTATGTAAGAATTCATTTACAGTTGTATTTATTGAACAGCAGGGTAAGTCATTCCTTTTCGATTTCTTTCCTGCAATGAGCCCAAGTGTCAGCTAGGCTTTAGCAGAACTATGTTACTTTTACACCAGAGGGAGAGCTGGCCTGACAACCTTTATTTCACGTAGGCAGTCAGATACACATTTTAAAACTCCCAGTGATTACTTTGTTCCCCCAAAAAAAAGTTTTTTTTCTAGAAACTCCTGTTTTTCAGATGAATCTGGAAATTTCTGTGATGTTAGGCAAATAATGCTGTATCTAGGAGTCTTCTAAACCTGTGTGTGGTTATCCACTTTGATTTAATAGATTTAACCCCATATCTGTAAAAGAACCAATAAAGTGGCTTACTTATACACTTCTACTTGTGTTAAAAAATTCTTATAGCTGTTTCACTGAGAGGGTCTTCCATCTTCCTTCTTTGAAGAAAGGACTTAAATTTGGCAGGGTCCTTTTCACTGTCACTGCAGTCTCAGCTTGTGAGGAAAAGCTCTAAACTTCTGAGAAAAATCAGGAGTTTGCACGTGCTCGATGAAAGCTTGCTAGAGGGTATCAAGCAACGTTCTTTACAGAGTCTGTTTTCACATTTTGTCTTCCAGACTGAACAGAGCTTTTCCTTGCAATAGCTCCTCATGGCTGCCAGAAACAATTATGGCACTGGGCACTGGAACGGAAAAGAGGCAAACAGTCTTCCTGTGTTCTCAATGTTCTTCTTGTTATACACAGAGCTCAGAGGAAGAATCACTTGGGTTGGAAGACACGGTGCTCATAAAAAAAAGTGAGTGAAAAGTGTATGGGAAGACTTGACAGGAGAAAGGCAGAAGGGGCAAACTGTTGGGATAAGTGTGAAAAAAATTAATTAGTACTACTAATTCCAACTTAGTACTACTAAGTACAACTACTTCCCACAAGAACCTGGAAGAGGTCACACAGTTCTCAATTCTTAAGATTCCTCTGCTGTAGGTATACTTTTGGGAAAGTCACTACTAAACTGCATGAGTCTTCTCCATGCTGTGGTCAATCCCCAAAGGAGATGATAGCTTATGGCTGTTGCCATATACCTCATCTGCAGATATGCAAAAATCTGTGCTACAGGTCTGTAAAACCTCTATTTAATATCAAGATTGCAGTCTGTGTAGCTCCACCTAAGAACAAATTCTGTTTTTCAGGAAGGTCTTATTTCCTTTAGTGTATTCTACCTTGTCAGATAGGATGGTACATGAAAAATCTGGGCAAAATATGACACATGCTGCAAAGTCTTATTCAAAGTTTAAAACATATCAGCATTAAGTTCACCTGTGCAATCTTTAACTGCTTCCTGTGTGCATAATGATTCTATTTCAATTTTTCTTACATGAATTTGGGATCCCTGCCTCATTCAATAGTCAGGAAGTATAGTGTTTAGGGAACAATTAAGACTTAGGCCTTGAACGAGGACATTGTCATTAGACTTCTGCCTCATTTGCTCTAAAAGGCAGAATGAAGCAAAATCAAAGATTGGTCTTCTCTTCTGAGTGTGAATTTAAAAGTCTCTGTTGAGCTGAATAGGAGGAGATCCTGAGGGAAGGAAGAGTGCTGTAGCCCTTGAGGGAGTAGACTGTGTCAAGAGAGAGGTGAGGGAAGAGAAAGCGAGGTCTCACTAATGCAATGGAAGACTGCTCTGTTGGAACTGTGCTCTGCCTCTGAAGTCTGTCAGAAGACCTGAATTCTTACAACACTGACATAAGTCAAGAAGATCTCTGTTTTTCACACTTCAAGCTCTATAAGCGCCTCAGAACCACAGGAGCAATCAGGCCTAAAGTCTCCTACGTTTCTGAGGACAAAACAAGATTTGCTTTCTCAGTGTTTCAAGTACACAGATATTTCTGTGGGGACATGGAAAGGAGTTAATTTCACAAAATAAATTATTTCTTGCTTGCAGGAAATTCATTTAATATACCACTAATTGCATAGAAAATCCCACATGGAAATTAGTTACTCAAAGCAGGGTTTGGCTAGAGGTCACAAACAAAGCAAAAGAGGAAAACATTGATTATGCAACCACAAAGTTATGCTGTGTTGTCAGCTCAACAGAGGTATATTTAACTGGAGCAACACAGCACCATATACGGATAGACAAGCTTGCCTGGACGACAGACACTGTGCCCTCTGGGACAAAACACCCTACTGCTCAATAGGGCTATTAAGATAAAAGATTCCTGAATTAATTAAAATAAACTTATTGCCCAGAATTTGTTGATATTCCTGTAAATAACAGGTGCATGCTAGGAACTATGATGTAGGGCTACAGGAACCCAAAAGGACTAAAACATCCCCAGCTTCCATGTGAGTTCAGAAGCAGCCAAGAGAAGAGTGTCTGCTTTTCTGCACATTTAGTTGGGAAGCAGATAACTTTTAACTCTTTGCCCTCCACTGTGATCTGTTGCACCAGAACATAAAACTACAGCATGTCTTACACCTTGAATAACTTTGGAGATACAATTCTGCCTCTTTTGGAGAGCTGCAATTTCATGTCATTTCCTCACAGGACTTAACTTGGAAAGCACAACCAGCAACTGATTTAGTAACCCACGTGTCTCAGACAGGAGAAAATATTGCAAAGAGTCCCGAATTCACAAAATTTTAAACTTATGAAGGAGTGTCTTCATGTCTGAGGATCAGACTCTTAAAGTCCAGTCTGTGCAAATGTTGCTTACATGGCTCTTGGCTCAACGGAGGGACCACAAACGTTGTATACTGTGGAGCCACTCAACATAATCTGAAGAGAATATTTCCTTCAGTGCAGCTGCAAAATACCATAAATAGGCATTCCCTCTGCTTCCTTACAAAGATCTCAGACTTGGCTCAATAACACATCTGCTTCACTTGGGGGAGAGAATCCCCTTCATTTCTTTCCTGCAATTATGACTATGTAATAGAATCAGTATTTGAAAAAAAGGACAAGTTTACATTATGGTCATCTTCTCTGACTTCATTATCTATAAAAGACAAAAAGGTTACAACAGTATGCTGGGGTAAACTTCACTCCCTATAGGCCCTCAAAGAAAAATTAATGCTCAACAAGGAAGGGAGCAGAATAGCATGGAAATCAAAGGCCTGTTCTAACCACTCTTTGTCCCACTTGTCCCAAACACTATGGCTTGGAAGCTAAGGCAAGTTTTTTCCTTTTCTGTCAAATGGCTATTGACTTGAACAGATTAACTTGTTGTGAAAGTTGTTTAGGTATATGTATTATAGTAATAAGTGAACCATGTGCATGGTTCACTCTGATACTGAGACAGGTTATGCTCACTGCAAGTGACAAAATTGGAGATTGAGTGCCCATAGCCATTCAAAGTACAATATTGCCTGTTATTTCTCCCTTATTGTCACTAAATTGCTGTAAAAATTAATAATTCACATGTCAAAATAACACAACCGTAATGAACCTCTAACATGCAATCTAGTCCCAAATAAAATGTTCCTTTGTTTTTCAATAAAGAAAACATTATTATCTACTTTATTTTTCTCTTCCTTGAGACAACAGTTGAAAACAATTAGCATGTAGAACATTTTTTACTCCTCATTTTTTATGTGCGTTCACCAAGGACACAGTGGGCATAGGCTACAGTATTTTGTGTTGTCCTCCCTTCTATCTGACTTTGTAAGTCAAGTATTCATAGAACCATAGTTTAGGTTTGAAGGGACCTTTTAAAGAACATCTAGTTCCAACTCCCCTGCCACAGGCACGTATACCTTTCAATAACCAATCATAGAATCATGGAATGGTTTGGGTTGGAAGAGACCTTAAAGATCATCCAGTGCCAACCCCCCTGTCATGGACAGGGACACCTTCCACTAGACCAGGTTGCTCAGAACTCCATCCAACCTGGCCTTGAACACTTCTGAGGATGGGGCATCCACCACTTCTCTGGGCAACCTGTTTCAGTGTCCCACTACCTTCATGGCAAGTAATTTATTACCTGTGTCCACACTCTTTAAGTTTAAAACGATTACCTCTTGTCCTATCACTACATGTTCTTGTAAAAAGTCTCTCTGTCTTCCTTATAAAACCCCCTGAAGTACTGAAAGGCCACAGCAGGAGCACCCTTGAGCCTTCCCCATGCTGAATAACTGCAACCCTCTCAGCCTGTCTTCATAGGGGAGGTGTTCCAGCCCATTGGTAATCTTTGTAGCCCTCCTTTGGACCATTTTAACATGTCCATGTCCTTCTTGTACTGGGTAACCCAGAGCTGGCTGCGCTACTCCAGGTGGGGTCTCACAAGAGTGGAGTAGAGGGAGAGAGTTAATGGCCGTGCTTCTCTTTAAGCAGTCCAGGATACAATCAGCTTTCTGGGCTGCAAGCACACACTGATGGCTCATGTACCATTTTTCATCCACCAGCACCCCCAAGTCCTTCTCTGCAGGGCTGCTCTCAATTGGTTCATCATGCAGCCTGTACTGGTACCAGAGACTGCCCCACCCCAGGGGCAAGACCTTGCACTTGGTTTTGCTGAACTTCATGAGGTTCCTATGGGCCCAACCCTCCAGTATGATAAGGTCCTTCAAGGGAACATCCTTTCCCTCAAACGTATCAACTGCACCATTCAGCTTAGTGTCATTCAGAAAGCTGCTGAGGGTGCCCTCCATTCCCCTGTCTATGTCATTAACCATGATCACAAACAGTATTGGTCCCAGTATGGACCCTTGAGGGACACCACTCATTGCTGGTTTCCCTCTGAACATTGAGCCACTGACTGTAACTCTTATCCTTCTAACAGTCCTTCCATCGAATCAATATCTCTCCAATATTATAGGCAAGAACGTTGTGGGGGACCACATCAAAGGCCTTACAAAAGTCCAGATGGATGACATTGATAACTCTTCCCTTGTTCACTGCTGCAGTTATCCCACCATTGAAGGCTGCACGATCAGTCATGTACAATAGGCCCTCGGTGAATATTTGCCTTTAGTGAAACCATGCTGGCCATCCCTAATCTAATTTCTGCAAAATGCTGCACGCCTTGCTGATGTTTTAGTTAAGGATATGCTTCTGTCACTTGAATTTAGCAAAACTCATGGTACTCAAGTGTGTGATACCATTTCCTGATACTTCCAGGAAATGCGGCTTTTAAGCAGAAAAATGTTTCAGCCACAAAGGTTATGGTATCTGATTGTTCACTGGGCTGGGAAGCTACAGAGGATTCACTGGTTTTCAGCATGCAGTATACTGTTATCACACACAACACCCACTCATAATCTTTCATAGCCAATGAGGGGTGACTAGCATTTTAGAAATGCTGACAAAACTACTAAAATGATCTTTTATTTTGGAAATTGTGTTCTTACACATATTGCAATAGGAAAGCTTATGAAGTTTTTATAGGACTGTTACTCCACCTATGCCAGTGGCTGACTAGATTCTGCCTGTGGCTATGATTCCACTAAATCAGGGTAACAATGCAGAAAATAAATGTAGACACAAATTTTGGATACTATCACCAGTAAGATCCAAAAAGTTTGACAAGCCGCTGCTCAATGGGTAAGTAAGACTTAAATTCCTCTAGCTGAGCACTTCCTGCCATCCAAGCAAGGAATAATTTAAACAGTGTGAACTATACCCTTTTTCAAACCCATTAGCTTCCTAGCACTTCATTGTCTTATCAAGAAAATTTTGCACCCTGCTTGAAATTGCCTTAATGAATAGTGTGTGTCTGGTACCCTCAGTAAGCTGGTTCTGCTGCCATTTCCACTGATCCTGTATTTTCTATCATGTGTAACAGAATAGTCATTGCCTGTTCTCAGTTCTGGGCTACTTTTTTCTGGTTTTCAAACTGCACCAAATACTTGCTGCAGATCTTTATTGCCTCTGATTCACCATCTTTTCATACTTCATGTATGGCTATGTAGTTTCCTCATCTTATTTATGTATCTACTTCTTTCACTAACTTTCCTTATCCTCCAGTGCTATTTCTTTCTCCAGGAACACTTCCAGAGACATGCACACTACAATTGTTTGTTAAATATATTTAACATTTGTAACTATGTTTTGCCTCTACTTAAACTTTATCTATTTTAAAATATGCTGTCACATAGTCTGTCTACAACATGGCTGACTGTAATTTTCAAGTAAAATTCAGTTTCACTAATGAATTATTACCCATAAATAATCAGGGTACTTGTTGCTGTTCCTGTTAGAGGCTTTAATTCAATTATTTATTCCTGAACAAAAGTTTTCTCTGAAAGTTAGCATATGTCTTAATTACTTCAGCTGTTGTCTTCCCTTCCTCTTTTCTGTCATCATCAGTCATGGCCCAGACTTAAGGCAAGGTTAGGGAAGACAAAGGAAAACAAAGAGGGGTGTAGGATAGTGCAGGAAAGGGAACAGAGCAGAAAGAGAAGGGAAACGACAGACTGAAGGATATGGGGAGAAACTGTGGAGGGGAGGAACACCAAAGGAAAACAGGGATGAATCAGTGTGAAAAAGAGAGCTGAGCATGAAAGGAGAAAGGAAGGAAAAGGAAAGAAAGACTTGGGGAGAACACTATAGCTATAGATAGCATAAAGAGTAGACAATAAGGAAGAACAGGCAAAGAGGAGACAGAAAACAAAATTAATCAAGACCAAAAAACAAAAGCCCTGGGGAGATGATCAGTATCACAAATAAGGGGTGTTTTTAACCAAAATTGGAGATGGATGGTATAATGGGGAACACTACAGACCAGAGTAGGACAATAAACAGAATACATACTTTAAAATAAATGAGCACAAAGTGACTAGAGCAGTTGTGCTGCTGTACACTCTAAACAGGAAAGGAGTTGTAAGTTATGAACACTAAACTGGTGTTTCTCTACAATTTAAAGGAAAGCAGGATGCTAAAAGGCATTAGTATAAAACTAAAATGTGACATTATGTTGGGGGTTTTCAGCTACATTCTCCTTGACACCTCTATGTGCTACAGTATATTGAATAAGGATAATAAAACTGGCAGAGCTCTGCTGCCAGCACACAATGATATAAGGTGACAGTAAATGTACATTTTACATTTGGGTATATTCCTCCTGATTGCCTATTTCAGCCTTTTGCCAAGCTGTAGTCTGCCCCATTCTTGCTCAACGTTATAAATATTTTTAATGGAAATGGAATACACATCAAAAGATGTGATATTATTGTTTTATGAGGCACTGGTTAGACCTCATACTTAGTTGGGCTCATTTTGCTACAAAAAGGCTATTATTGTACAACATAATGGAGTACATGGGACAAGTTCAGCTTTTGAGATGATTTCTTATGAGAAATTGCACGTTGGCAGATGCACTGATTCTAAGTGAGGCACTCATGTGCATCTGAAGGTAGAATATTCTCCAACAAAAAGAAAAGTGCAAAGTAGCCAAATGAAACCCTTTGAAATTCTATTGTCAGTTTGACAAAATATACTTGGTTCTTACGGTGCTTTCACTGCACAGAGCTTGGTTACTGCCATCATGCCCATCTTGCCTAAGGAAAAACGGCAGAGCCACCTGACAGAGGGCACTTGGCAGAGGCACAGCCTGAAATATTACCCTGAATTAATAACATCAGCCTTGTTGAAGTTGATATTAAAATTCTAACTAGCTCCAACTGTCCCGGGGCTCAAGCACAGTTTTCCTCTCCATTTGTCTATTAATTTATCAGTCTAACCAGGAAAAATGACTGTGGCCCAGTTCTTTTAGGGACAGGTGCTAGGTTCCACTTGTAGCATCCTCTTTGAAGACCTGTTTTGAAAGGGCAACTAGCCCCTCTAGACACCTGGCTGTGCTCAGGAAAAGGGATGTCTAGTGCCAATCTCTTTTTCTGGGTGGACATGGCACAACAGTTGGGCTTTAAGCGTGGTTATGTATCTGAGCAATAGATAACATTTGCTTGTGAGGGCAGTGCATGCCCTTACAGGCATTTCCTAGCTCCTCCTTGGCAAATGCAGAAGGCCAGATGGAACTGTTCCTTGGGCTGCCAGTTGGACCACCCTGGTTTGTACCAAACAGGATTTTAAAAAACCCAAGGGGATGGAAAACGTCTGAAAATTAGCAACTAAAAATAAACAGGAAATGAAGGCAGAACTGTTTCACATGAAATACCATAAGTAAATGAAACAGAATCATCCAGTTAGAGTTATCAAAATTATAAATTTAAGTAAAAACACTGAATAGTGAAAATAATTCCAGGACAAAAGGGAAAGGAAGAGCTATATTTAAACAAAAACCCTAAACAACCACAGCTACAACAATGCTAGCACTAGAACTACACCTAGGTAAAGGAATGTGTGCAGCACCTATGGAGTGCAGCCTGAAATTTTTTTTCCTTTAAGTAGTAGCTTTGAGATATAAAGGCTCACAACAAGTACATGATGGAATTTTGTATTCTGTGATTTGTACTGCATAACCATGAGCAATCAGATAGGAGAAAGTTACTGCATAATAACAACAAGTTTACTAGTTATTCAGAATCAGTTAAGATTTAATGCAGATCTTTTTTTCCAGATGGATATAAGACACTGTTGCGGTCTGTGAGAAGACATTATTTTCAAAAGACATTATTTAATGGAAATATAATGCCAAAGAGAAATAGCAATACCTACAATTTGATAGTACTTTTTAAAGCTGAACACGTCAGAAAAATCTCAAAAAATACAAGGCACAATCCCCTACTGCAGAGATAAAAACTAGATGATCGACACATGACCTTTTCCTTCTGTAGGTTCTGGTACAGCAAAGACCTATGAAATTGCTTTCTGATTATTCTATTTTTCACTCAAACCAACAAAACGTAACACAGATAAATAAACGGATTTTATTTACACAATGTATCATGTGTGCTAATATTGAGACATTGAGTGAAATAGTTCACTACGCAATCCCTTTCGGTATTTCACTCATCTGAGACCTCGAGACACTGAAGGCTGTGTTTTATAATTTTGGAGTTTTACACAAATGCGGGCACTGGAGCACTTTCGTCATCTAAACAGTTCCCAAGAAATTTAAACACAGTGAAGCACAATCAAGCATTATCAGATAGCTTATTAAGTAGGACTTGCTAGGATACTTGAACTGTTAACCAAAACAACATAAGCAGCCCATGTTTGTGCAGCAGACTGGGAGCCCTGGAAAGTCTCGCTCTTCTGCAAGGTGAATTCCACTGAATAACACTTGATTCTGTGGGAGAGATGGGGGGCTGGGGAGGAAAACAACAACAAAACAATAACAGAAAAGAGACATTGCTTTCCTGCAGGACATATGGAATGCAAAGCATACGGGACAGTAAACTGAAGTATCACTCCAGAGTTCTTTGGATTTGGTGAACTCTCCCTACAGTTAGGCCAGCAACACAGTGAGAATCTTAGGTGTTTCCATACCACCTCTAACTCAACACTTTTTGAAGCAGCTGTCTCTATAAAGTGGCATCATAGAAAGGATGTCTCAGTGATTGTGCTTGTCTACCAAACCTCTTAAATTAACAGGTGAAACAGCACTAGGTCTTTTTTTATTTTATCTTTTTTCAGTCCCATTCCTACAAGCATAACCTGAAAATTATACCACATTTTTCTGGATCACTCTGCCTTATAATTACTAGCAATATTTCTGTATTTGCAATGTAAAGTAATGGGGAGAAGACTAATTCAAGACAAGACAGGCTGACTAACAAAGAGGACTTCATAAGACCATTTAAGAGGGTGAAAGGAAACTGCATCGTGCTTTAGTTGCCAGGCCACCTTCCTTTCTTTTGCTACTGAAGTGCCATTTTAATATTCTAAAGTGATAAGGTGTAAGATGGAGCAAAAGGCATTTCGTTGCTGATTTTTGGGTATGTTTTTATGCCTTCCAAAGAAAATAACACAGAAAGGTCTTTACAGAAAGATCTTGGGGCAGATCTGTTGCTAGAAATCACTGTAACTGAAGTCAACAGAGACGGGACAGTTTCAAACAGCTGATGAGCCTCCTCTTCTCTTTTAGGACTGAGACTTGAATGTGGCCATAAAAGGATCACAGAAAGTCCCATCAGAGAATTTCCATGCCTCAGACATCAAGCACAAAAATCTGACTCTGATACAGGTTTTAATGAAGTTTAGCTATTTTTACTTCTTTAATTGTAAGAGTTTGGACACTTCAAAAGCTTAGTCTTTTTCGAATTTTCTGTAACTTAGAAATTTTCAGTCTCTTAGACAGTAATGGCCTGTTTTCCTTTCCCAAATTTAAAATTTACATTAAAATCTAAACAATAAGTAAATTAATAGACCTATTAATTTGAGATTTTCTTTTCTTTTTAAAATAAGATGCAATCTTTACTCATTTAATTAGAATTATTCATAAGACAAAACCAGGAAATTACCATTCTGAATATTATCTATAGCTCAGAGTTCACACCAGAGTTCAGCAAGTCTCAGTTACTGCCCAGAGATGTTTAATTTAATAATAGAAGGAAGCATGCATTTTCTCCATATACAACAGTATCCTAATAAATGTTCCTTCTACAATCTCCATATTTTCTTAGTTTATTTAAAATTTACTCTAATATTAATCTACAGACTACTGTAATATGAATTAGATGACAAAATCAAATGCAGATTGCCATTGTGCCTGGCAACATACAAATACATTTAAAATACACATGGAAAATGAATTTCCAGGGGGCTTAAACAAAAGACTAGAGTTATAGTGAACTAACTTACATAACAAAGGTTCTTAAAATAACTGTATTCAGCTTCCTACTTCATTATGTGTCTCATTCCAGTGCCATCACTGTAGTAAGTAAATTTCCAAAAGCCAGGTGATTCAAACACCGTTTTAACCATGACACCATGTGAAAATAAAATTACTTTTGATGCACATTGTATCAAAAACTCAACATAGTTCCTGCAAATAGTGCTCTGTAGCAATATTCATATTTTTTAGTGTCAACTAAAGTATTTAGTGAAAACTAATTACCCATTCTCAGTATGAAACATGGATGGAGTTGGCGGTAGAATCATACTTGGGTTGCAGGACTCCTCGCCATCTCAGCCAAAATTCACACAGCCAAGGGTGTTGGCTACCTGTAAAACAGTGATATCATCATTTCCAGTTGTCTCCTTTCTACAGATTTGTAAACAAATCACAGCATCAACCAATACGGCTCTTTGCAAAGCTGCATTTCCACAAACAAAGCAAATTCAAGGAACTGCAACAACAGAGTATTTTATATCTTTTGAAAATGTAAAACTATTAATGTGAAAAAGAAGGAATATTTATCATTCATTTGAACAGGAATAGCTGAGTATTCACGTGTTTCTGATATATATTGATGCCACAGACCCTCAGTTCTTTTCCATCAGGACAATAATGAATATTCCAAAATGTTAATAAATCTGCAGACTCATAAGGCACTAAACTTGTATGACAAAGTACAAGAGCTCTCAATTTTTGTTGCTTTATGTTAAAACAGTTATTCAGAGCACTTGATACCAATGAAAAATGCATGTTTATCACATATAATAATTTAATAATAGAAACTGCAGTGATACAGTTCTTTTCTACTTTGTGGATTGCCATACATAATGACTATATCTTACATGCAAAATGAAGCAATGAAACATTATTCTCATTTAAACACTACAGAAAGTTACAGCACAGCCTGGTTAAATAAATTACTGCGAAGATCTTAGGTTTGGGAGTGCAAGAAAAATTTCCTATTATAAACAGTACTTGGCACTTAAGAAGTGCTTTGCATTTCCACAATACTCCTCAAACAAGCATTGTACAGGTAAGGTCACTGACATGGACATCTTTCTCTAAGAAAGATTTAAAAGTATGTGTTTTCTCAAATAAGAATCAGAATACATTGCAACTGTTTCTGTTTCAGGGCTAACCAGAAACCATGGCTTCCTCAGTTGCTCAAAAGTTAAGTGGTACATGAACCCATTTGATTGTCCTATCAACACAAGATTGAAAATATTCCATATTAATGTAATATTAATGAGTATAAAAATAAACATAGGTATGTAAGTCAGCAAATACTGTATATGTAGCTAGGTAGCATCTTTGCACTCCTGAGAAATAAAGTATCAAAGTTCAGTTCCAGGGGAGAAGGATCTACATATTAAAGGGGAGGATCAAGACAGAATAAGGGGTAATGACTTTAAACTGACAGAGGGCAGGTTTAGATTGGATATTAAGAAGAAATTCTTCACTGTGAGGGTGGTGAGGCCCTGGCACAGGTTGCCCAGAGAAGCTGTGGATGCCCCATTCCTGGAAGTTTTCAAGGCCAGGTTGGATGGGGCTTTAAGGAACCTGGTCTAGTGCAAGGTGTCCCTGCCCATGGCAGGGGGTGGAAAGAGATGACCTTTAAGGTCCCTCCAAACCCAAACCATTCTATGTTTTTATGATATGAAATTCAGGGGAACCTGTTGAATGGGCTCTGGATCAAGCCACAATGGAAAAGATAAACCATATCTGAAAGAACCTTGACTTCATTACTCACTTTTTAATCTATTTTATCATTAATTGTAGTTCTTTTCTTTAGTATTTTTTCAGTACTAGTTTCATTTTACTTTTATTCATAAAGTTTTGTTTTCTTCAAATAAAAGGATCTTTATTTAGCTCTATCCATCAGTGAGTGAGTTGCTGCCTGCTTTGTGAAAGGATGTAAAAAAATCAGGATTAACCCATTTAAATATTATATCTTTTCAGAATTCCATCTCATCCTAATAGCTGTAGGTAGGTGGATCTCAAGATACAGCATGGAATCCTATTTGAGAAATCTCTAAATTAAGGAACAGTAAGGAAGAAGAGAAGCACAGGACTGTTTCCCCATCAAGTTCTTTTTCTAGAGGTGTTCTATTTATGTCCTATATGACTCCCTTCCTGTAGGAAAGCAGAAAAATAAACAACTTATAATTACTATATTATCCACTTGAAATTACATTTTTAACAGCATGTTAAAAATTAAAACTTTAAAACTCTGTCTCCTGCCCAAGAATACTGGAAAATTTATTATTACCTGTCCACTCAGCTCTGTCAAAACAATTTCACTCTGCAGACTTCCAGACTAGTTCATTGATTTCTTGGTACAACAGCACTCTCAGGGAACATACAGCTGTCACTTAGAAGTGTTTCCCCAAAGTTTTGTCTGGGCAGATTACCTACTCCTGAGACATGCAAGTGCCCTTGATGTTAAAGTTCAGACCCTTTGGAAAGCCATGCTTGGTGGAGCGATACGCAAGCCTCCCACAAGAACTGAATGTTTGGTGTGAGGTTCTATAAAAAACCCACAGATCCAGAGAGAACAACCCACACAGTCCCTCTGCTCCTTCAAGCTGCCAGAGGCACAAGATTCAAACGTCCTCAGAGCCTTCCTTCCTTACATATATTCAGATAAGTTTATGATAAACAGTTCCACAAAAGTACAGTGCTAGCATCTCAGACTTTGTATTGGAAACAAATGACTGCTGGAACAAAGAATTTCCTCATGAACATCCAACTGACCCTTGAATTTCCAAAAAATGTTGAATGGCAGTAGAAACTCCCTTGACTTCCACTCATACTTGAGTGATTTGCTAGCAAAATCCAACAACTGGTCCATGACATGCACATTGTTCTGCAAACAATGTATTTCCATATTAAAAATCATTAAGTATCATTATTCCAGTGGATGGGTCTTGAAAAATGATCCTTATTATTGTCCTTTATGAAAGTCAACACTCAATATCTGATGCTGACCTATACCTACTAGTCTTACCCCAAACATAGAAAGTAGTCTGTAATTTTCTACCGTCCCTGGAATGCTATGATTCTGTTCTAAATAATCATTTAGAACCTACTCTAAAAAATTATATGGGGAGTAGGAAAGGTCAAAAAGCTGCAGTAGTGACCACTTTAAACCATGTTTTTGCCAGAACTAGAACTGAATCTCTGCAGTAAGGGTTAAGTGCAGTCTGTTTACCTCATTCAGACAACATCTAGTCTGCAGTGACCATTCCTTGGGAAATTAGGGATTCCCTCACATCTGTAACAAATTACGTGGAGCAGTACAGCTCATCCTTAAAGTTCATTTGATAGTGATTGTAATACATGCCTTAAGGTTAGGATGGAGTGCTTAACCCAATCACTTGATTATATGCAGAATTTCAAATGCTGCAGAAGCCAGGCTACATATAGAAGTTCTGGGATTGAGGACAACTCACCTGGAGATCAAGGCCATTATTGTTCATATCCTACCACAGGCAGACCACATTAATAGGGAGAACACTACTATCTAACAGGGGAGCATACAATAGACTAGAAGAAGTTTTTTATTAGAGCTGTCCAGGAACAGATGGTTCCAGCATCAGTTCTGTCTCCTTATCCTGGGTAACATATTTATTTTTTAAAATAAGGTTCGGCCTTAAGTTCAGTCAAAGTTCATCTGGCATCCACATCAGTTTACATCTTTATCCAAGGATCTTCTTTGTTCATACGTCTTACAGTCAAATGAAAGAAATTATTCACACATTGCCACCTGTGTGTGAACCTACCACCTACTTAGATTTATTTCTCACTGAAGTTAATGGACTCTTCATCTCAAGGTTTAGAAGAACTTACACAGTCCAATCTGTCTTTGAAGACCACATTCCTGGTAGAAGAGTATCAGCCTGTAGAACCAGGGAGTCCCAAACCCTGATGGCTTGACAGTGCTCTATGCAGATAAAGCAGCTTTATGACCACATCCTTAACTACTAGCCAAACTAGTGCCTACATTCCATTTTAATTACTGTGAAGTTGAGCACTGTCTTTTAGTTAAAGCTCCACTGTTGTAAATAACCTAAGATCCATATGCTTGAAATTTGCTGCGCATCACGTGAGTGTGAGGGGGAGTAAGTAGGCCAAACTCAGTGAGTTCAATATCACTGAATATCCTGAAGAGCACCCTCTATAAGAATTAGCTTTCTACAAAATCACCTGTTTCCTCCAGCTTTTTCTTTACATAGCTGGGACTCGGGCTACAGTTTTAATCCTCTCCAGACTGATCTCATCTGGCCAGGATTTAGGCTGTTAACACAATGTTCCCAATGCCCTTTCAGAGAAACAAGATAGAAAAAGTTAGGAAAAGAGAGGGTAAAATTTGTAAGCACAGGTCAGTGGAGGCTAAATGGACACTTAGGAAGGCTGGCCCGATGTATGGATTACACTGCACACAGAAGACAGCCCAGCAGTGCACATGAGCCTGCAGAGGGATGTGTGATGCCAGAAACCTGAGGCAGTGTTCAGCACCATTCTGAATCGTTTAACATGGTAGAATGGCTGATTCTGAGCATGCTGTTTGCACATGTCTGAGAAGAGTGTCAGGTACACCAGTACTTTCCCCTGTGTGCCAGAGCACTGAGTAGCTGAGTGAACAATGCACCGAAGAGAAAATATAATTGAGATGAACTCCCTGCTTTCCGAAAGAGAACTTTTGGTACTGAATTAGAAGCATCTTTCTGAAAGCTGCATTACACATATGAATTAGACACATGCTCTTCCACAAAAATATGTAACAATGGCTGCTGACACTATTGCTATTTTCTACCTGTGTGAGAAAAGCTTTTTTACTGTTTGGAAACTATCCTTAAATAGCACAGTTAATGCAGTCTATATGCCCTATAGGCAGCAATGCTGTACATGGTTCCTTACCATGTATTACACGAAAGCCACTATCAAGAATTTCCCCAGGTTTCCATATCAAATAGGAATTGACTCACACCGATGTATGTAACAAGGTGAAATGCACGTGCACTGCATCAACACAGGGAAAACCTGGGGAATCCTGTCTGACATCCTAGTCATTGAGCAGCTCAGAGCAGAGCTTCATGACCGCTCAGTTTTAACACTGCCGGGCTATAATTTCCATCCCCACACTCAGCAGGCAACAAAGAATACTAGGCACAAATATTTCAGTCAATTATTTAGTTCTGACATGCAGAATATCACTTATTCAGAAAGACCTTTATTCCTTTGAGAACTACTACAAGCATTTCTGAGTTTCCTTGATGACATCTTAAGCAAATTGTTCCTACAGCAAGTTATGGATACTTCAAACACTGGAGCAAGGGGCAGCATACACGTGGCTGGTAAACTGCAGTACAGAGTGGGATTACTACAGTCCCTGGGAGGAAAGAAAGATTTTTCCCACAGCAGCTTCTTTTGTCTCTTTGTAGCACACATAAATAGAGACCCGCCGTTGAGGTGAATTACTGCAGGTAGTGAAAGCATGCAGACTATAGGCAAGAAGGCCTCTTGAGTCTTCATTCCCTCACAAAAATGGTTTGCTTTATCTGCCTTCTAGTTAGAGCAGCCTACATTGCAAAATTGAACACATGTAACTGAAGGTTTGTGTTAGCAGCTCACGTGATGTGCTAAAACAATCTGCAGTTCTTACTCCCTGATGGGCCAATCAAGTGGAGTTAACATCAGCCCAATGCTGCTTTTGTACACAGACGGGAATCAGGTTTTTTGAAGTCATGTTTAGAGAGCAGACACATTAGTTTACAGACCCAAATGGTCCAGGTGGTTTCAGCTGAGCTGGTTTAGAAGATTTCTAAGAGCCATGGGGAACTCTGTGGTAAAGACATACGCTAAAAACCTGTCTGTGACTGTCTGGGCACCTATTTTCCCATAAAAAAATATCCTAACAAGTCCTGTTCATTCATGTTATACCAGCTTTCACACCTTGTATTTGTGGTATGCAAAGACAAGCAACATGTTATTCTCAACCCCATGAAACGATGTGGGCTATAGTATATGGTGGATAGAACCAACCAGAAATGTTTTGACCAACTGAAAAAATTCTGTTACATCACAAACAGAAACATAAGCAAAAATATAATGGTTTTATAAACTCCTGACTAACCACAAGATGCTTTAGTGAAACCATTCCAGCAGTTTTCCTTCTTCGTTACCAGAGGAGTTGCTACAGCACATGGGCTTGCGGAGTTCACAGCTGTGGGGAACTCCTGCCATGAAGACTGTCCCAGAGTCAGAGTTTCCTGATATTTCAGTTCTCTGCCTGAAGCCACAGGAACCCCAGCCCCAGTGATGCAGCTGAGAGCCAGAAAAAACTCTCAGCTTCACTTCTAATGGGACTCTCAGGACACTTGGGCTTTCACCCAAAAAAAGCCAGAAGCACAGGAGCCCAGACTGCCAAACCTTGAGATTCCTGCCCAAGTCCTCATTCCAAATTTCCATATTCCTGTGTCTCTGTCCACCTAGCCAACAGAAAACAGGGAGACAAGAACTCTGAGTTTTAAGAGCCGCAGCTGAAGCAGAAGACTCAGAGCTCGGACTCTCAAGATTGGTGTTGTTTCAAAATAATTTAAATTAAATCTATGACTATGTGATATTCAGGAAGATTTTTCTGTTTTTCTTTCTAAATGAAAAATAAAAAAATCCAAATTAAAGGCTTCCCCCCCAATTGAATCTGGAAATGGAACTCTAATTTTGAGCATCTACAGTGGAGAATCCATGATCAAGTGTTTCTCACTTGTCTATGATACAGAGTGACCCCAACAAGAACACAGAATTTTAGAACATCTCAAGCTGGAAGGGACCCATAAGGATTATTGAGCCCAAATCCCTGCTCATCACAGAACTACCTAAAACTAAGAAATAAAGTCAAATCACTGACTTCACAACACATCCCACAGTTTACAGAGGGCTCGAAACAACACGTATAATGGGCTCAGTGGAAAGTGTAATAGTGACAAGATATGGAGAGATTCCAGTCTCATTTCATCTGACAAGGAAGTGGTTCTGAAATAAAAGAAAAAAAGCTTTTTTTCTCTTTACAAAATAATGGCAAGAGAAAAGTGTGTTTCAGAAGTTCAACTCAAATGTCAGCTAAAACAAGAGCAGAGTCACTCTCCCAAGAACTGAAATCCACCTGCCTTTGACACAGAGGGGTGATGTTCCTCTACTAGTACTTTAAATACCATAATTTCTCAGATATAGACCAAGGTGAGTGATGGTTTGTCTCCTAGCCTGTTCTAAAACTGCAATATTCATCCTCATGGCATGCCAGGCATTTGCCACCAGCGTGGAAAGTTGGAATTTAGCCCTGATATTGCTGCTGAGAAGATACATCTCATACTACATGGGCTTAGCTGTGAAAGCAAGGTGACCATATATAAAGTTCCCCGGTGAATCACAACAGTATGTAAAGCTGTGCCATCAGAAAACATCTGTTGGGACTTTAGGAATAATTTGATGTTACTGTTTGCTTCCATCAAATCTGGTGTCATGGGATCACTTTGCCCAGCTTCTGCTCCTGTCTGCAAACTCCTGTGATAACTCTATTTCCCAAAACTGACACTAGCTGCTACACATAACCACACATTTCCTCTTCTGTTCAAACTACTGGGGAATTCATTGACTTAGAATCACAGAATCATTAAGGCTGGAAAAGACCTCCAAGATCATTGAGTCCAACCTTTGACCAAACACCTCCATGCCAACTAAACCATAGCACTAAGTGCCACATCCAGTCGTTTCTTGAACACCTCCAGGGACGGTGACTCTGCCACCTCCCTGGGCAGTCCATTCCAATGTTTAACCACGCTTTTAGTGAAAATATTCTTCCTGTACCTCCCCTGGCACAACTTGAGGCTATGTCCTCTTGTCCTGTCACCAGTTGCCTGGGAAAAGAGACCGACCCCCACCTTGCTGCAACTTCCTTTCAGGTAGTTGTAGAGAGCAATAAAGTCGCCCCTGAGCATCCTTTTCTCCAGGCTAAACTACCCCAGCTCCCTCAGCTGCTCCTCACACGACACTCTCCAGACCCTTCACCAGCTGCATTGCCCTTCCCTGGACTTGCTCCAGCACCTCGGTGTCTTTTCTTGTAGTGAGAGGCCCAAAGCTGGACACAGCACTCGAGGTGTGGTCTCACCAGTGCCAAGTACAGGGGGACAATCACTGCCCTGGTCCTGCTGGCCACACTATTTCTGATACAGACCAGGATGGATGCCATTGGCCTTCTTGATCACCTGGGCACACTGCTGGCTCATGGTCAGCAGTTGTCAACCAGTGCTGGGCCACTTTTCCAACTTTTGGCTGTTGAGACCCAAGTGTGGGACCCGGCACTTGGACTTGTTGAACTTCATACAACTGGCCTCAGCCCATCGAACAAGCCTGTCCAGACCCCTCTGCAGAGCCCTCCTGCCTTCCAGCAGATCAACACTCCCACACAATTTGGTGTCATCTGTTCCCTACCGAGGGTGGACTTCATCGATCCCCTCATCCAGATCATCGATAAAGATATTAAACTGGTCTTCAAATCTTAAAGCAGGGTTCTTGGTGCAATTAAATTCCCTTGCAAAATATGTATGACATAAACTGAGAGATAGTAAGTTCAGGTGCATGCCACAATTATCCTCACACTCTTGGAAAGGCATTCTGTCACATTTAATCCACATGATACAGGGATTCATGATATAGATAATAATACAGAGAATTAAAGCAATGGCATAAATAAGCACAGTCTGCTTTTCTCCCAGGCAAAACTAGAAGAAAATCTAGCTATATTCAAACATTGTGTCAGCAACTACTTCCTTTTTTAAGACTTTCTAACCTTTTCACGCGTAATTGCACTGTAACCCAAAGATTCTCATGTACATCTGAACAAACAACAGAATTTACTCAGCTCACTTATGGCATCACCATGTTTAATCATTTCTAGTAATGAGTTTCATATGACAGAAGCCAGGTTGCCTTAGGAAAACTGATGTGTTTATTATCCATATTTCCTATGTATATGTTTTTACTTCATAAGTATTCCCTTATCTCTGTTTATCAGAAGCTGGAAGTCACCTAAAGTTGACACCCTGAACTGACATAAACTAATACTGACCTTAACTTTGCATTATTAAAAAGGTTTATAAATAAAACCCTGTATCAATCAGCTTGAGAAAAATACTTTGTTAAAAAAGAAGCCAACATGTACTTTTAAAGTGTGGAAAAGAACATGAGATTAAATCAGGTCTTTTTGCACAAAACCCCAAGAAAAAGCAATTTCTATTCAGAGGTTTTAAAGAACACTCAACCCTATTCAAGTCTTGCTTATACATCTTTACATCACTCTATCACTACAGAGCTCGAATTTTTGAGCACTTTATATTATACAAGGTCAAAAGTACACTCCATAGAATTTCTGGGAAATGTCTCCATCATAGATCTGTGTAAAATTTCTGTGTAGAAATGGACCCTCTGGAACAAACTGCCATCTCTTTCTTAGTTTGGCAGCTTGATCTAAACCCCATTTCAGGAAATCATTCTCTATCTAATTAATACACCTCAAACTCACCTTCTCTGAGAACTTGTACAGGTATACATAGAAATGGATATTTATGCAGGCAGCACTTGAAGGAGGAAGAAAGATTATTTACTAACAGCTGCATTACTTTGATCATACAGATTTATATTCTTCACTTCCTCTCTCCTTCAGAGAGACAGGAACTGCAAGGACCAGGCCACAACTGCTCAGCGGATATTTTCATGGAACATTTGTTTTTTCAAGAGGGTATCTGCCCCACACTCGCTTCCTTCCACCGAGTTCTACTTTCCCGCTCCAGTAAGGGAGATGCAGTACACAACCTGCATGAGAAGCATGAGCACCTGTCTACACAGGGAAAAGAGGCATACAGACCTCCAGCTGTGTCCTTAGGCCACTACAGTTCTGCCAAGTAACCCTCTGTAAGGAGTCTGCTTGGGAATAAAAGTGACTTCTTTCTGATACAGTTACTCTGATGTATACCAGACTCACTTTTATTTTAAAATAATCTACGTAATAACCCAGAGCAATGAAAAGGGCATAGCTGTTGTAGTAGAGCTACATTGCTACAGTTCAGCCATGTCAGGTTGATCATGGAACAAGTCAAGTTCACGTATTGCAAAGCAGTACTTTTCTCTAAAACTACAAAGCAGGATGCTGCATCCCCACAATACACTCTTGTTTCTCTCATTAACATGAGTGCTGGGACCCAAGCTGCACCACAGGCCACCCTCACTCGTGCGGATGTGGCTCGGGCCTTGGTTGGGAACACCACCTTGCCTGGGAGCACTGTCAGTCAAATGAGAGTCAAGACAAGGGGTAGTTGTGAGTTAAAGGAAATACTAAGCTTCAAAAATGCACTTGAGGGGAAAGAGTCTTTATGCCTACTAAATAATTTATCTGATGTACCATTTATCTATGCCAAACTCCTGTTTAGTTCAGCGTGGACTGTGTAAGAGTTCAAATGTAAATATGGAGAGACTCATTTTGTTTGGTGAAAAACAAATGGGAGGTGAACAGGAACAGCGCCTAGTTGGTTTAGAGACACTAGTACACATCAGCACACATCCAGGCAATACTTCTTTCCCTTTCTCCTTGCTAAGGGAGCTCTTTGGGTAAAAGCCAATTTTTTCTCTAAATACACCTCTGACTTGCTACTGCCCCAAGTCAGTGGCAGTAGCTGCACCCTCACTTCAGCCACCTCCGAGGGCTTCCCCTCCTTCCTCTCCTCCAGCTCCCTCTTCCCACCCGTGGGGCTCTGCAGCACCTCCTCTCAGCGTTCTCGGCCTCTACCCTGTCCTCGAGTTCTCTAGGCTTTCAACGTTTTTCTTCCCAAATCCATTTCCCCCCTGCTCACACTGGGCTGGTCTTTCCCTTTTTGGTTGGCTTCTGGTCAAGCAGGTGCTCTCTTGCCACCAAGCAAAGTACTCGGCTCATCCCACTCTTCCCACACGCAGGTCCCCCGTTCTCGGCACACCAGGACGATGTTCACCCCTCCACATCCCGCTCCCTCCCACCTTTAGAAACGGCCTCCATGCCGCCATTACCAACAGGTTGTACTTTGGTTATCACGGGCAGAACGAAGCCGTGAGTGTCACCGCGCTCACAGACACCGAGGGGTCTGAGAACCCACCGCAACTCCGGTGGCAGTAACTACTCCGCAGCTCTGCTGGAAAAGGCCACCGGGAGCTGAGGGCACCTCCCGCCGTCGATGCCCGCCCCGCGCTTGGCCCCACGCCTCTGGAACCTTCCCTGGCGTTCGGGGATGAGTTATAGGGGCAATGGGCGGGCACGGGCGAGCAGAGCCAGAGCCGAGCGCCGAGGGAGCCCTGCCCCGGGCGCCTCGGCCGTCGGGGGCGCAGGACCCACCTACGACGCTCGCCTTCCACCGGGCACCGACGCGGCTCCATCGGTTCCCGCCGAGACAGGGGAGGGCGGAAGGCGCCCGCCTCCTCCCTCCCTGCCTCCCTCCGGGAGGCCCGACTCCCGTTCCACCGGGAGAGAAGGGGCAGCCGGACGCCCCTTTGGGTGGGGGGGATATCTCTGTGGGGCGGGGCGTGCCGCCTGCCCCGCGCCCCGCCGCGCCCCCGCGCCGCTCCCTCCCGGCGGGCGCGGCCCCTCCGCCGCTCCCGCTTCCCGGCGGGCGGCACGCGCGGCGCGGTGGATGCCGCCGGGTGACGTGCAGGGCGCGCGGTGGCAGCACCTCCCGCGCGCCCGCTTAAAAAAGAAGAAGAAAAGAGGGAGCGAAACATGAGAGCCCGGGCGAGCCGCAGCCGCCGCCGCAGCAGCAGCAGCAGCAGGCGGAGGGGCATCGCCCGGCCGGCCGCCGCCGCAGTCCCGCCGCGGGGACACCCTTCCTATGGGACGACAAGTGAAGGGCTGCTGCTGCCGCCGCCGCTGCCCGGCCCGCCCCGAGCCTCGGCGCCTCGGCGCGGCAGCGGCAGCTGCTAAAACCTGTGCCGCTCGCACAACTTCGCCGGCTTCGAGCATCCTCCCGCCGGGCGCTCGGGGGGCTCGGTCCCCCGCTCCTGCCTCTTCGCGTCCGCCTTTTTGGAAGAAGCGAGGGGTGGCCGAGGTGCTGTTCCTCCGTCGGCTTTTTAACCGCTACTGTTATTATTCTCCTCCAGACTTTCCCCTTCTGGGG
>NW_021938789.1:54907485-55069985 GCF_001715985.3 Manacus vitellinus | reverse complement strand
CTTTAAAAGTAGCATTTATGGATAGTGCTTTTAGTCATCCCCTGTTGGCTTCAGACTTTGTTCTATTTGGCAGACAATGACCTGAATGAATTATACAGGCCCCTTCCCATCAAAATCACAGCATCCCTTAATAAAGTGCAGCTCATGCAGATTACCTCAGCAGCATGGATTACTGCAAGCACGTCAAGTCTATTTTTTACTACCTGGACTGCAGTCCTAGGCAGTATTAAGTCAAGCTCAAAGTTTTAGTTGTTATGTATTTTGGTTATAGTTTATTGTAGTTGTCATTGTGTTTTTAGTTCTTGACTTCAATGCATTTCCCTCCACATTTACCATATCTAGAACAACATACAAAACTCAAGACTAAGGTTAACAGTTGCAATGCTATGGCTCAAATGAGCAATCTAGCAAAAAGAAACTAAACTTTTTCAGGAGAGAAGAGCCTGCAGCCATGGAAAGAATTCCCCAAAGAATTCAGGACCAATGCAAACCTTCTGCCATACATGCAACATGCAATTAATTGATTACCATCCTAAAGGGTTTTTTTTTAAAAGAAAAAGAGAGAGAGAGAAGGCAAACCCTTTCCAAAATATGTGAGACAGTTACATTCTCAAGAAGGGTCTGAAGAGAGATAATAAACAATATGTGGGGCAGATGTTAATCACACTACTGAATTGCAGGTGCTATGAAGCTGAGGATAGTGTGAGAACAGATAGTGTCAAGAACAGAACACTTATTGCATTTAATGATCCTGGCAAACCTGGAGGAATTATTTTTGACGCCAGTGGCAGCATATCAAGAATAAGGATAGAAGCCAAACGGTGTTCTAATCAGGGTCCCAACTTACAACATTAAACTTTAGTACACATTTCAGATGGCCTTTTGACAATATATGTATGGTAAGACTAAATTTTTCTGGGAAGAGTTTGCCTTCTAAATCAAGGTTGTTTTAACCAGAATTTCATTTAAATGTACAGGCTGTACATATATTGTGTAATATTTTGAATACCGATCTGTTGAAAACAACAGCAAATGCATTTCTCTCAAGCTTTTGAAATTCATGTAGTTATGATCTGTAAATAGAAAGATGAGTTCAGAACTGTGTTATCAAAGTACAGCATCCAAGAACAGATGTAGGAGACAGCATACTCAAACATATCAGGAGTCTTCCTGCATTGAATAACTTACTTTTTCAGAAGTAAATTAGATAATTCCCCTTTAATGTTACGTTGCAAAGGAGTGACATTGAAAAGTCCTTCTACAAATCAACTCAGAGATATGAGCTATAGCAAAACTAGCAATGTTTTCAAAATGCTATTTACAAATATTTACAATTTTTACAAACACAAATATTTGCCACATTAATATTTCTTAACCTAAGTGTCTTACAGTCCTTGTTTATAACTCTGTTAAATAACTGGCAGAAGGAACCTGAGCTTTGTTTTTGCATTGGATCAGATTCAGTCAATCTCAACAGAGGAAACACATTTCCCACTACCCACCATTGGGATGAATGATCAAAAAACAATCCATGTGGTTAACAATAGATTAACAAAGTGCACTGCATTCAAAAGCTAATAAAGACAACTCTGCTGTTTTCCATTATTTTTCACAATTTGATGACGTGCTCCTTAGGCTCCTGTGTTTACTTAAACACACCATCAGTCGTGGTTTCATGCTTCTTCAAGTGCTATGCATACATAATATACGCTCTTTTTTTCAGGACAAAGTTACGGATTCAATATTGACGCAAACAAGATGTTACAAATTCTACTTTTTCACTTGTAGAAAGATATGTCTGCAAACACACAGGTTTTCCCGCCTCCAAGTAGTTTGCACTAGAGAGAGCAAAAAGCAGGGCAGCATTTAAAGCATGAAAAATCCACGGCACCTGCTCAATTCCACAGCAGTCATTTCTGTAGCCAGGCAGTGGTGTCGTTCAAGATACACCTATTTTACACATACCTAGACATGTTTTGATGGTAGAACTTTAATTTTTAGCCTCTAAACACCTTACAAGTTAGATTTGTAGGTATGTCTCACAAGAGAAGTGGATAAAAGGCCTGCTGATATAACTCCTCCTTATATACATATCTCTCTAGTTGAGAGATTGCCTATATGATTAAGAGATGGCAGGCATGAGTCTTTAAAATAACTTCAGTGCTATTATTCTTATCTGAGAAGCAAGCTCAGATAAGAAATCCTATAGAATCTTATATAAGGTTCTTATAGAATCTTATGTAAGAAATCAGAGAAATGAAAATCTCACCGTACTAATGGCATATTGCACATTTCATAGTAATTTCATTGCACTTGAAACAAAATGCATTGATACTAACTGTATTTGTCCCACTAGCATTGTTTATTACATTAGGTCATGCAATCTTCCTTTGTGTAAGATGGGGGAACAGGTCATGTGTTTATTTGTCTCTGGTTTGTGGCTTGCAGATACTTTCTGTTACCAACAACACAGAATGTGCGAAGCTACTGGAGGAAATCAAATGTGCACACTGCTCACCTCACGCTCAGAACCTATTCCACTCACCTGAGAAAGGGGAAACAGCTGAAAGAGAACTAACTCTTCCCTACCTGTGCAGAGACTATTGTAAAGAATTCTATTATACTTGCAGAGGTCACATACCAGGTAAAACCTATAAGAAAATACGGGGCTAAAAGATGTCTGTTTTGATATGTTGGTATTGCCTGAGCGGTTATAGATCCGGCTTTTAATTGGGAAAAATTCCCATTTATATTCAGGGGATTTTGCCCAAGCAAAGACAGAATGTTTCAGTCTTCACAGTGGATCTTATGTAGGGAGGTAAATATTTTGAGCACTTTCTTGCCCACCCTCCTGTTAAACTCTCCATGACACACACGTGGCTTGATTGTTGTCAAAGGCACCTCAAACTTTTACCTTTGCTGGAATATTTGCCTGTTAATTCAAATCACGCAAACAAACAGTTGGCCATCCAAAAGGCTATTCTAAACAATAGATTGCTCCAAAATGCAAGAAATAAAAGGTCCTGGCTGTTTGCTTTAGACTCTAAAAGCTGATGAGTAAAGTGTTTTTTTTCTGGTTTTGTTACCCTAGAAACTGATGTTTTTTTCCACAGGGTTTAAAGCCCATTGAAATCAAAGGGAACGATTTGATAGACTTCTGTGATCTTTGAATCACTTCCAACGTGCTGTTAACGACCAAATTCTTAACTAACCTAACACTTCCTCACTGTAGTCAGTAGAGTTAGCTGGACATAACCAAAAGCAGAATTTACCCTGCCTTGTCTAGGGCAGTCACCAAATGTGTGCTATCACTTGTAACTGTATCAACAAAACAACCGCAGAAGACGGTTCTTTTAGAAACACTGTCTTAATACACTCTTACGTTAAATAACATCTTTGGTATTCTCAATAGTAAATTATTTATATGTTTAAGACTGTCATTTTTAAACTATGCTTTTTTCGCCGTCCAAACACTACTTACAAACAATGCCACACAGGAGAAAATAATTAAATTGATTGAGATTTCTTTTGAGATTTCTTTTTTGTTGTTGTTGGGTTTTTTTTTTTTTTTTTTTTTACTAGCAGACTGGAAAAAAGAGTTGATAATGAGACGAAAAATGAATTTGTAAATAGTCATTTTTTACATATGAACACATCTCTGTAATAGAATATAAACATATTTGAGTAAAGGGGATAGTTTAAGTGGATGGGATTTGGAGGAGGGTTTTTTAATTGCATGTGTACAGTGTGTACTTGTTTTCTCTGAAATCCCAAGAGCACAGGAGTTTTTTTGCAGTGTTCTTTTATTGACTTGGGAAAACATTTTGAATTGACTTACATTTTCCCTTTACTGTGGTTTAACATGTATCTCAACCCATTCAAATATGAAAATATTATTATTGTCTTTATAAACTAAGAGATGTTTCTAAGGCTTTCTTAAACCAGCTGTTTCTTGCTCTTTATCACATTCCCCAAAGCAAAGCAGAATAGATCATAGTTGCCAAGACTGCCTGCTGAACAGCGATAACAGATTAGATATTCTAAATGTTTGGCCCATATAAGAAGTCCACACAAAGACACTTTTGACATGAGTTTGTAGCTAGTGCAAATGATTATCATATTCTGCAGAGCAAGACCCTCAGAGTTGTTTTGTGAAACTCTGTGTTTATGAGGAAACAATGTGTTTAACTGAAAAAAGTGAAAGAGGGAAAAGGGAGAAAGAATGAGGAGGTGGAGGGAGGGAGAGAGAATGAGAAAGGGCTGAGCAGCACAGGAGCTGTAGCCACAGGAACCTCGCTCCTCAGATCAACATATGCGGTGACGAATGACAAATTTATTTTTCTACAAAGTTTGTGTATATGTAAAACTGCTGAAGTGCATCAAGATGTCAAGTGCTTTTTGTGACCACCCAGGTTGTCTTGAAAGATAACCAGATGAAAGCATAACTTTAGCACTGGGCAGAGCACTGTGCTTTGCAGGAAAAGAGCTTACATACTTCAGCATCAGTTAAAATAGGATTTTTCCTACATCAATCAGATGCTAATAATCATTCTAAATACTTGTTCTGAAAGTAGGCTGTGCTAACAAAAAGTTGTTGCATACTTACATCCACCAACAGGGTTAATTTGGTGACTTGACTGGTACATATGGTTGCTGATACCTATTCTAGGATTCCCAAAGGTATTAATTAAGATTCAGGTCCCTCTTTTTGAGAAGATGGCCTACAGGATTTCAGTATAGTTCAATAGTCTTATACATTCTGAAATATAAATAATTACAATAACAACTTATTTGGGGTTTCTATTTTCCTTGTGAGACTCATATATCCATAATAATATTTATTGCCAAAGACAGAAAAAAATAGAAAACGGGGAAGCCGTGTTTTCAGCTTAGCCTGGAGGATTAAACAAAGAGTTGAAAATTAACAGGCCCCCAAAACCAAGGTCTCTGGCAAGGATTCACTGTGCATTTGTTAAAAAGTCGAATAATTACTCTTCCTCCATTAGGGAGTGCTAATTGTTTCTGAACACCAATACAAGGGAGTTTAAGGAAATCGCTGACTACAAAAATAATTTTATCCCTTAAGTCCCGCACAAATGAGAAATATTATTAGCATTTTAAGATAGCAAGCATCTTTTCTGGGATTGAAATTTTAGCACTACATATTAACCAAGACTGAGTTAGCTTCAAAAATTCATTTATTGTTCTGTCTCTTTTTGCAAAGATGAAAACTGTAGCAGATGCTTGGTTAACTCTTTCGAAGACAGCAGTTTGCCCACCAGTTATGACTGTACCATAACTTCCATTGACTTCTTTAGGAATACTCAGAGAAAAAGGGGACCCTATTCTTTCTTCAAACAGAATAATAAAAATAGCTGTTAAAATTGTGTGGATATGCAGGACAGTGTAATGTTTCACAAAGACTATGAGATTAGAACTTCCCCGCTTCATTCCAGGTAACTGTTGTGATTATTTCTCATCTAACCTTTACTGTAAGCCTCAGTTTAAGTGATTAGTGGTGGAGACACTGGAGTGAAGTGGTTTAATGAAGTATCTTCAAACGACATGAATTTTAAGTTTTACAAGGTCATAAGGGAAGACTGTCTAATATTTATTATTAATGTAGCAAGTAAAGAAAGGCATGGCTGATTCTGCCTTTGGACATAAGCAGAAACTTGATCCATGCCAGTGGAAGTGGTGTATTCTAAGGAACAAACCTGTGCCACAGCCACAGTGCCATTCAAGGACATGGGAGAGATTTTTGAACTGTCTGGTCTCCATTATTTTCATTTGAAGGAATGGGTTCCAGATGATTGTGGGTGAATTCAGATCCAGGCCCTGATCTGAATCCAGGCATTACAAGAACAGATGCTTGATAGGATTTTTTTAACAACAAACAGGGGCACCCCACCCCCAAATGCTGGAATTCTAAGAAATTCTACAACTCACACAGCGCTCCCAGAAGTTCTAACATCACTGATTAATAGTCACAGTCAACACAGTCAACCTGCAGAAAAAAATAGTAGTGGCTCATAATTTTGCTACTGATAACAAGGGCATCAAGGGTATTAACCCTGGCACTGCCCATGTGCAGGTACAGGCAACATCTGAGTATGAGAAAAGGGCTACTGGTCACTTGAAAACCAAGAGGAAATGATGTGAGCTACCAGTGGACTTACTACAGTTTGAAACAGTCAGTCTGGAATCATGTCTTTGATTTGGTTTTCACTGGCAGTTGAGAAGAGAGAGGCAAATGCAGTTTTTTTGTTCACATCTAGCTGTCAAAAGTGCAAATCAGGAAAAAAACCCCCAAAGCAGGAAAATGCTTCTTTTACATAATACTGAACTGTGTGCTCAAGGTCACAGCAGAAATAAAGCAGGTGAGCCTGATTTCCAAATGTCCTCAAAGCCAGGGTAAGTCTACTCAGACGAGAGGATGATACTCAATCCTGTGTGCAGTGCAACCAGGAAAGGGAGTGAATAGGAACTTAATTTGTTGTAAAGACTGGGACATGGGCTACCATGACACTGGAGTTGTATATCACAGAGAAGAGGCAAGGGAATGGATAAGCAGGGAATCCAGCAAAATGGAATTTGGTGAAGGTAGGGTAGGAAGGGAGATACGGTGTGAGGAACAACTGAATGCAAATACAAGTGGAGAGAGGAGGTGGAGATCAGCTGAAAGCAGTTTTCCTTTGAAAAGGCTTGTAATCATGCAACTTATTCCCACAGTGTTTTATAAAGGGGAATACAGAAAGCCTTCACTGTAACTGCCTTAACTGAAAAGCCTGTCATTTGATTCTTGTTTGCAAGACAGAAAGTTTTAAAAGCACAGAAATGCAAGCCTGTGCAAAATCTGACACTTAAACATGATGTTTAATCTTCCTTTGTGATTTCAATTTTCTTTGTTAACACAGGCACTGCTCTGTCAACACGTACACAGATGGTAGGAAATTTGTAATAATATGTATGAGTTTTAAAATAAAGTAGTTAGTACAGAAATTCACACAGGACCAAGGGTTGCAGTCCTTATTAGGCACAGTTCTCACAGAGGACAGTGACGGAGCTGTATTTGACTGAGCAAAATGATCTTTTTTTTTTTCTCTCCAAACAGTTCTACTGCTTAGGGGCACTTGTCAGGGACCATTCTTCTGGACACTGTACAAATGCTGAACAAAATGGCAAACTACACTAAAGACCTTACAATCTAAGCACGAGACAGAAGACATTAAATGGCTTCAAGCAGATAGGGAGTAGAAGCAAATGTTTTTCTAACTGCCTTCAGTGATTCTGTTAGTATGTTAAATTGAGCATATATAACACATGCAAATTTTTTCTTTTTTTTTTTTTTTTGTAAGTTACTATGGTTTTTATACAACAAAATAACAAAATTCCACTCTTAATACACAGGTGAAACTGTATTTACAGAGGTTACATTCCTTCCAGTAATGCAACATTTTTCTCAGTTTAATTCTAGCCCCATTTTTTTACAAGCACTTGTAATGAAAATGGAACATAAGCCTTATCCCTTCTTGGAACCTGCTGATGGGCTTGCTAAATAGCAAAAGGCAACTGCAGTGCAACATGTACTTAAGTGCATGATAAAATATTTCATAAGGAAATGGGATTAGTCTTACATGTAAGAAAAGGCATTGCACTAGTCAAGTGAGTTTGCATCTGATTGTTATTTGAAAGGGACATGTACTGAGTGAACATGATCACAATATGCTCTCAGCTTTCCTGACTAAAGAAACCATTCAAGCCAAGAGTAATTTCCCTATAGTAAATAGGAGATGGTATACTTGGAAAATTCTAGAAATTCTTAGTAATCGTACACCTCTAATTTGCTGTTGCCTTTTTTTGAATGACCCTCTGTGCCTAGAGAAATAAATCATTAAAGACAAAACTCTGTATTCTTAAGTCAAATAATTCAACAGCAAGATTTTAGATTACCTTTGATTTTGGCTTTATATCTACAAGCCTTGGAATAGCACTCTGTGATTATATCAGAGTTCCTCTTCCGTTGTTCCACTTGGAATTATATCTTCCATTTTCTCCAAATAACTACTATAAATTAAAACCAGCTCCTCAGAGATGAAATTTACTGAAGCTCCAAATCATGGTAATTAAACTTTTACACCACAAGACACTACCATGTGTTTCCAGATATTATTTTATAGAAACCAAAGGCAGGCTTTGTCATGTTATTTTTCCAATATTTTTAAAGGAAGATGTATATGAAAAGAAGTATAGTTGGGTGGGAAAGGCTTTCCACTCCACAAAAATTCTGGGATCTGAAAAATTTTCCTATTCCACATAAGGAAGAAATTGAACTCTTTCGAAATTTTCCATGAAGAAAGCCACAGAGAGACCACCCCAGGATAGCTAATAAAGTCGTTGTTAGGACATTTACTTGGGAAATGGGAGACTTAGGGTCAAACTCTTGCCTGACAGATGAGGGGCATTGACCTGAATATTCCTCCTCCTAATGAAACACCCTAATTACAAGACATTGGAGTATAGTGATATGAGGTTTGCTGTCTCTTTCTTTCTCATTTAGAACCAGAAGTTTGAGTTAGGACCAGAAACATCATGTTAGCTAAAATTTTGTCAAAACTGATAATGTTTCTGAAAAAGCTTCGCTTAAAAGAAACTGGCACCTTCCAATGAAACACAGCTGTCCCTGATCAGCTCTTACTGTACATTGTAAGCCAGGGGTTTTATGGCCAAGACCTATGGATTACTGCATTATTCACAAGTGGTAAAGCCATGCATAAATTAGGCCTCTAATTCCAATTAAGTGCTAATTCTGTGTATCCTGTGAGTTATGTCCTGGACCACAGTACATCGTAAGACAGTTGCCAATAATACAAAAAAGGAATGAAGGCAACTTAAGGCATATTATCTTCACGTTCTAATAACATAGCACATGTATAACTAGCCAGACTCTGTCTTCTTAGATTTAATACTCGTGCTTAAAAACTGGATAGAAATTACTAGAAATAGGTTTGTGAACAGAAATAGATACTTTTAGTGTCATTAAACATAGTGTAATAGCAGTAGTGGCAGGTTTTTTCCTCAAAGGCCCTCATTTTACCAACTCCTTGTTTATCTGGGCCTTCAAACTCCTTCCCATTTTAACTTAAAAGCTGAAGACCACTTTTCATCCAAGCCAGCTCCAGTGCAGCATGAGGCATATCCTCCTCCTGAGGGCTTGGGGGCTGAGAAGCTAGACCTCATGATAGGACACTGGGTTCACCCACTTCGATGCTGGGAGTCAACCAGAGGCCAAGTGCATGTCAACCCAGGGCAGTTTTCAGCAGCACTTCTGCCTTTCTGAGATTCACCTGACTGGTGATTATTCGCCTCTCCAAGCGATGCCCTTTGCTGGCAGCACTCCACAGTCTTTACTTCATGACTTTTACCAAAGTCTTACCGAGATTTTGACTACAACAAGCCACTTAAAAAAAAAAAAGTTACACAGAAGCTACTCGAGCTATTTTACTGCAGATACTGCACTTGATTGATAGGTTAAAATCAGGGAGAAGTGTATCATAGCCTTAACTCTGAGCTCTGCCTCTTAATTTTTTAGTCAGTGAATTGTTGTGTCATTTTGAATTAATTGGTATTTTTACATAAGCACACTGAAATCAGGTTTAATACAAATACAGACGAATAAACTATAAAAGGTAATACTCAGTTTGTGTTTATTCAGAGCAGGCCTTTTTTTTTGCAGATAGTGCTTTGTTTAAAATGACCTCTTTTTCCACTGTAATCTATTTAAAGATGAGCTTGATGACACTAAACTGCAGACATCACAACACACTAAATATTTGTATGCTCTTTTGCATTTTTAAGGTTTTCTCCAAACTACAGCTGATGAGTTTTGCTATTACTATGCAAGAAAAGATGGTGGCGTGTGCTTTCCAGATTTTCCAAGAAAACAAGTGCGAGGGCCAGCCTCTAACTCCCTGGACCACATGGAAGAATATGACAAAGAGGAAGAGATCAACAGGTTCATAAAGATAAATGCTCTTTAATCTGAAAAAAAAACTCCAACAAAAACCTATCAAAGCCTGTGGTTTTCACAGTGAAACAGCTCAGTATGTCCTTATGCTCAGCAGCTGTGTTTTCCAGATGTTACTTTCTTTTGCTGCTGCTAGTGTACATCAAAAGAGAAAGTTACATTAACTTCAACATTTCAGTACCATTTGATATTTGCCTTGCTGAAAAGGTGTTAGAATCCTGGTTTGATCCACCCTGTGGATCTTGGTTATCATCCAGCCTGTGGATCATATATAGTTCTGGGAAGTAATTTCTACCTGAATGTAATATTACTTTACTTTATTGTAAACAACTACAATAAGTTTATTAGTAAAATATTTATTTCATGATCTTCAATTTATTTCGATAGTGTATTTTTCTTCATGAAAATAATTACATTGGATTATCCCGTTGTAAGTCATTATTTTTAAATGGGTTTTAGAAGCCAAATTTTGTCAAAGTGATGAAATTTAGTATGTTTATTTTATGGTAGAAATTCTGTGTTTCTAAATTATTCTCTTCTTTTACCAATTTTTTTTCTCTCCCATTCTTCTACATATTGGATCTAAGTTTATTTAATTTTCTCTTTCTTGCATACAGACCAAATTTTGCTCAAGTGGAATTCAAACTGATTCTCAGTATTATCTGCTTCCCTGCATTCAAGGAAGTAATTTATTCTGGATATGTGATTATATATTTAAATACATAAAACTGGTTTATAATATAAACTTTCTAGTATCACTACAGAACAGAAATTTTATCTTTTAGGGACGTTGTTGTGTCAGGGTTACGAAAAAGAAGAAACATCTCATGTTTTCTTTAAATTTCTTTAGAAAACACAAGCACAACTGCTTCTGTATTCAGGAGGTTGTGAGTGGACTAAGGCAGCCTGTTGGAGCAGTACATTGTGGGGATGGATCCCATCGCCTCTTCATTCTTGAGAAAGAAGGATATGTGAAGATTTTCACTCCCGAAGGAGACATACTCAAGGAACCTTTTTTGGATATACACAAGCTTGTTCAAAGTGGAATAAAGGTTGGATCTTATCTCTACCTTTTTATATTTTAGCATGTGTAAGGGGGGAAAGGGAAGAAATGCTTTTCAGAAATTATTTTAATTTAAATAATGAAATAGAGTAATGACAAGAGACACTACAATTCTTCCTGGCAAGGAAGTGAAAACTTCCTTGTACTGGGAATGGAAAACATAGCATCTTATAACTCTTACCAAAGGTTTTTCTTTCCCTTCATCTTTCCCTCACTTTAAATTCAAATGAAACTACTCAGCAACAGCATTCCACAGCATTATCTTCGTATTTTCATCCTTTGGGCTCCTTTCCATCCTATTGAATTCAGCCAGGGTTTGCTGTGATGCCAGGAGGAGCAAGTTTGGCTTAGGGCCCCCCCGACCTGTGGGTGCTCAACATTCCCATGGGAGCCACAGGACACAGGAGGGTACCTGGGCGTGCTCAGGGATCCCAGAGAGAGGGGATCTCTCTTGGCTCAACCTCAAATGCAGCACAAGCTGCCCTTGGTGGGAAGCTGCTTTAAAACTGTGCATATTTGAAGGGCACATAAAAAGCAACAGCTTTCATCCTGTTTAATGGGGAGACTTTCATGGGCAGAGGAGTGAGAGGTGAATGGGCACTGATGGGAATAGGTTGGAGGGTGGAGGTAAGAAATAACATCTAGTCATGGGGTAAGTACCAATGGAAAACTCCTAAGTCTGTTGGGGGGTATTTTACTCTGGAAATGCGGTTGAGTGTTGTTCCATGTTGATTTCTTGTCACAATTTAGAGTGGTGATGCAAGTAAAACCCAGATATATCAAGAAAATTTAAATTGTAATCAGGTTATGCCTAGAACAGTGAGAACTATATAACAAAAAGCTTTCATGGATGAAAGATGTATTGACACACTCTTGACAGAGTAATCTTAAATAACAAACTATATCAATTTAAAGTGCATAGGAAATGCTAACTGACAATTTTGTGTTTCAGCTATAAGGGCAATATGCAAATTAAGACAGTCTTTTCTGCAAGAAAGGGTTTTGGTTTGTGTTGAAAGGGTGAGAAATGAAATATATTGCACCTTTTTCAGGAAAAGAACCAATTTATATGATTCTGTGATTTGCTGAATGCTTCCCTTTCTGCCCCTGTAGGTAAGGTATCAAAACAGAAGGGACTTATCAGGGGTGTTTTTGAACATCCATCTAAAGCTGTGTCATATTTCTTAACCAAAAGTTCTAATAACTTGTACTTGTGAAAAACTGACAGCGAAATTCCCACAGAACTGCTATTGGTCCAAACCAAACCTTTCCTGAGGAAACTTTTATAGCTGCAACTTAGAGACAAGGCTAAAAGAAAAACTGATTTTTCTGAATAGGCAATAACCTGCTTGATATGACTCTCAACAGGTACCCTCAGGATCAAATTCAACTTTTAGTTCTGTTTTAAATCAGTGACCTGATCTTTTTAGTCTTTACTACCTTAACCATCATTTAATGCTCTAAACTGGATCTGTTTCAACTATAATATTTTGTGTAAATAATTTGATGTTTCTAAACTAGGAAGTCTAATTCAATTCCCTGAGATAACAGTCCAGTGACAGAGGATAATTGTATTGCAATGTTTAATGCAGGCTGGCAAGAACAGAGGCTTTATATACTTTGCAGGTAAGGAGGAAGGGAATGTGCCTAGAAGCAAGACTCCAGCTCTTAAATAGAAAGAGTAAAGAATTTGAGGAATGAGTACATTATATAAAATAATAAATAAATAGAATAAAACAAACCCCACGTAATCCAAATGGTAGTTTTAAAACAAGGGTTCTTATAACATTTTTGTGTTTATCCCCTGCAGTCTGATTCCTACAATCATTGTCCATGGTCCCTTACCTACAAGGATGGGAGATTGCTGTGACAATGGTAGCAATTGTCTCTACTTGACAGACTACTTGGTTTTGCTTATCTGTTATAGGCTTTCAAACTAGAAATCAGTGATGGAGAATACTATGTGGATAGATGGTTTTCCAGCAGACAGTGCAGAAAGTGTACAGTCAGCAATTAAAAAAACCCCAGCAAACCAGTATCTAAACCACTGCATCCACACACAAAGTGCAAGGATCACTGAATGTGTGCTCTGGGCTTCCTCGAGAAAAGTGTGTAGTGCCAGAATTTTGCCTGTATGTATTTTGCACATTGTGTCTGATTCTTCCCATATACTGGTGTAGTAGAAAACGTAAAATGGAATCAATGAATTTTTGGTTGTCCCTGATCAAACTTAGGCCAATGTATTCCAGTGAAGTGCTTTGCTGAGGTAACTCATTGCCTTTTTCAAGTCCTCTATTCATTTACACATATTCATAGATGTTAACCCAAATATCCAGTCTATTCCATGCTGTGGAAAGGGACCTGGGGGTCCTGGTCGATGGCAAGTTGAATATGAGCGCCCTGGCAGTGCCCTGGCAGCCAAGAGGGCCAACTGTGTCCTGGGGGCATCAGGCAAAGCATCACCAGCTGGGAGAGGGAGGGGGTTGTCCCCCTCTGCTCTGCTCTGGGATGGCCTCACCTGGAATATTGTGGCAGTTTTGGGCACCGCAATGTAAGACAGATATAAAGTTATTAGAGAGTGTCCAAAGAAGGGCCATGAGGATGGTGAAGGGCATGAGGGGGAGCCATGTGAGGAGCGGCTGAGGGCACTGGGTCTGTTCAGCCTGGAGGAGACTGAAGGGAGACCTCACTGCAGTTACAACTTCCTCATGCAGGGAACAGGAGGGGCAGGCACTGATCTCTGCTCTGTGGTGACCAGGGACAGGACTGGAGGGAATGGGCTGAAATTGTGTCAGAGGAGGTTTAGGTTGGATATCAGGGAAAGGTTCTTCCCCCAGCGGGTGGTTGGGCACTGGAACAGGCTCCCCAGGGAAGTGCTCACAGCTCCAAGCCTGACAGAGATCAAGAAGTGTTCAGACAATACTCTTGGTCACAAGGTGTGACTCTTAGGGCTGTTCTGTGCAGGGCCAGGAGCTGGACTTTGATGATCCTTGTGGGTCCCTTTCAACTCAGGATATTCTGTGATTTCCTTGATAACATAATGCATATAATGTTATTCTTTAATTAACTTAGAGACTCTTCATTGAAATAAGCAAAAACCATTCACCTCTTTTCCAGTCTTGGAGCAATGATAGTAACAAAGGGCAAACAATTCTTTTTCCCTAAAAAAAAAAAGTAAAAATTTTCCCTCTTATACATAAGTGTCTGAATATAGCAGTTTCTGTTATTTTTTTTTTGTCATCTGCAATACAAACAAGTACTTAACTCTAGTGGCAGTAAAAGCAATAAAAATGTTTTTTCAAACTTTTAGGTATATATGTTGTATCCAGTAAATAATTAAAACGATGATCATGATGATGCTGATGCTGATAATAATAATGCATCTGTGGTTGAATGAAAGGTAATTTAAGTTGATGCCTCTGAAAAGCATTTTGGACAGCTATCCCTATAAGATGTTTTTTTATGTTGATAGGTGGAATAAAATAGTGGCTGTTGATTTTCTCTTCTTTTTCTAACATGAAGAGGAAATTTAGCAGTGATAAAATCATTATATTGTCGCAAAGCAGCGAATCTGTTACATGATGATTTTCCAAAGAATCTTGAGGCTCTGATATAACCAAGAAACTGAAGTGACATATTTCCTTCATAAAAATAATCCTGGAGTTTAGTTCTGATCTCACTAGCATATTTCACTCATCACAGCACTGGCAGTCAGATAAGTAGGAAAACAATATACAAAAATAGAGGAAGAGAGGTGACAGCATTGCATAGCAATGTCATATTTCCCTCCTAAAAAGATGCCATTTTGTTTCTTTAATGGAACTAATAGTTCCTGTGTTGATGAAATTCGTTTGGAGCCCCTGACATTGTTTTGAGCAAGTTTGTAGGGCTTCTTCACTAGTCCTGCACATAAATAGGATTGTCTGGAGTTGCTTCTTGTCAGTCACTCCTGTGAAGGTCTGTGGATATAAGTAGAAACTAAGTAAGAAGAGTGGTACAACCTGATGTGTAACTTTTATTGGTCCATTGGCTTTTAATATTCATTGAAGTCATTGAGGTCTCTGCTTGAAAATTGTTACTGCAGGAAAATTACTGACAGTGACTTGATTTAATTTTAAGGAGTTCAAATGAAAGAGAAGAAGTGATAATTTTGTCTGCTGCCAGTATCTCAGGAGGAATTAAAAGAAGCATGTAGAAGTATTTCATAATAGAGATAGATTCTATGAACAGATGATGATTACTTGTGCTTCTTGGTGGCTCTACTCAAGAGAAAATCAGATGCAAGATTACTGCCGATTTAAAAAAAAAAAAGAAAAACAGCTTAAGAAACAATTCTTCTTTGCACATCTCCCAAATTCTAAAACTCTTTCACAGCATAGTTATCAGGAATGTTCTTCTGGTCTTCTACTTTTCAACTTAGTTATTGGAAGCCGTGAATGGATCTTACCAATGAATTTGCTGATTCAACATCTGTGGCCTTCTCCAGTGCATTTTATGTCACCCTGGCTACATAAGTATTGTGGTATGTGTGGATGCATTGGGCACTTGGCCAGGTCTCTCCTCTTACCCCTCAGCCTTTTCTTTCCTATGTCCAGAACGCAGAAGCTGCCTCAGTCTTGCCTCCTCAAAGCTGAGTAAGGACATGAGTGAGACATGCACCTGTAACTCAAATCTTGGTCATGCACCTGGGTTCAACTATTTAGGAATATATAGCTCAGTGTAGTGGAGAAAATACTGATTCCACCACTCGATATGATATTAACGTGTCCATTAATATTACAAACTACCTTGAGTATGTGTTATGTATTCAGAAGAAAAGAATAAACTATTTACTAAAAAAACCCAAACCTAAAAATCTGCTTCCCTGTTCTGCTGATTTACTGCTCCATTATGTTGTGGTGAAGAGAGTTATTAGCTACAGAGCAACATTTTACAGTTCTGCCTTCAAAGTCATGTAGCAAAGACAATTTTTTAATAAAAATATTAGTATCTGCTTTTTCTTTCAGACTGATTTTCACTAGTGTTATTTTCTTTTTGTTTTAAACTATTGCCAAGTAGAAGAGAGGTAGAAAGTTTGAATGAGAAGCTATTGAACTAACAGTGGTAGCACTTTGGTTTCAGTGACATTTAAGGAGACCTATATCAACTATCTAGAAAAAATAGACCTGATCTGTCTGAATCTATTGTCAAAATTTAGGCATAATAATTAAATGCTTTAAATTTGGATATAATGATTTTTTTGAGATGCAGCAGTGCTGAATATGTTATTACTACAAGATCAGTCACCTTGTATTCCATCTGTACCTAACATACAGAAAAATGGTGAATACTGTAGCAGTTTTTCAACTTTTCTTACTCCTGTGGCTGTATTTTATCTTATTAAATGTATTATTTCCTAAGATTTGGAAACCTTTAGATTAGTAACAGCCACCATAAAATGTAGCACAATCTATTACATCAATTTTCACTCACTTTCTTGTCTCCTGAGCCCAAAAACATGTATTGGTCTAAAATGTATCGGTGTAAAATAAATTGTTCAGAAGGGAAGTCATCAAGGTATGGTTTGGCAACAACAAAAAATTAAGAGCCTACCACTTCTCTTGGGAGTTAAATGCTATAATCACCTTTCAAACTACACTCTGAAAAGCTAAGTAGCTCTAGGGTTGCAACTGTTAGTCCTTAAATCATTTTTGTGGTCCTTCCCTATAATCATTCAACTTCCCCAAATCCCTTTAAAATGAAGGACATCTGAACTGTACAAAGTAGCCAAGTTTACGTCTGACTGCTGCCAATGGTAAAATCAAGTCCCTGTAGTTAGATGGTAGTTTTCTACTTATAAATCCACCAACTGAATTAGCTCTTTAGTTATGGAATCATAGTAGGCCATCAGGTTCAGTTGCCTGTCATCTCTGATCCTTAACTTATTTTCAGTTTATTGCATCTTTTTTTTTCTTTCTTTCTTTTTGATTGTGACTAAGCTGTGGTGTGTATCTGCTGGCTGCAGGCTCATAAATTGTGCAGCCAGCAAGAATGGCTTCATTCTGTTGCACTTTTTGCCTCTCACAGTGCCAAGAGGAGAAACCCCTATAAAATGAGTATCCTTAAAATTGCCATTATGGAATTATCACTTGGACTTGTGTAGAGATTTTATTTATTTAATTTTTTAATCTAGTAATAAAATATCCCTAGTATATCTCATGGGAATACTGTGATAAAGGGCAAAGTCTCTGAGGAAGGAAAGGGCAGGGCAGGGGAGGGAAGGGAAAAGGGGCAGAAAAATTAAATGGTATCAGAGATCACTGTTAAGAATACATGATTGAGACTCCTTGATGTCTGTCACCTTCTTCTCTGCTCTAAGACTGTGGTTTTCCTTGTCAGAAACACTTAAACTTTAACAGAAACTTCCCCTAAATCCTAAGCTATAGTCACCTTTTGATTTCATCTTACTTTCAAATTAATCAGTAAGACTAGTTTTATATGAGTTTTTAATTCCCAAAGTATTTTAGATGCTATATTCCTATATAACTCCTTATAAATACAGTAATATCCAGTTTTCTTGGCAGTGGAAAAAAATGTAGAAATATCTGCTCAGCAGATTTGCAGGTAATAGTCTTAAGATGAGTTAAAAGTTAGATAGATCTCTTACTATGTTCTGGTAGTTTTTATGTCAGAGCTCAAGCATTTTCAGTCCTGCAATTAACTAATTATTAATGAGTGATCCAGTGATTCAAATAGGAATTTTCTGTGATGCCATGAAGAGTGCTGTGAAACACAGCAATCTGTATGTTCAGTATAAAACTACGAAAGTAGACTGTCAGGCATTAAATCTGTTAACTGTGCTCCTATGAGCCAGTTATTCCAGGGCTACTCAGGGTCAAACGAGCATCTTGTTGCCATAGGCATCTTTTTTCAGGAATGCATGGCTAGCAGTGCAACATCTACTATGCCTTCATGTTTGCATCCAGACACTGGAGTAGACTGCCCAGAAAAGTGGTGTTAAAAAGGCACATGGGGATATGGTTTAGTGGCGAACACGGTGGTGCTGGGTTAATGGTTGGACTTGATGATCTTAGAGGTCTTTTCCAACCTTAATGATGCTATGATTCTATAACCTTTAATCATGTGAATATTTATTCCTCAGATAATTAAATATAAAATCAAATAAATTTTTTTTTAAAAAAATCACCACTACCTTCAGCACTGGCACAGCCTGTTTCAAGGAGCTTATGGTAGGTTGTACTGTCTTTGCAGTGAGGAGTGCTGCTACAGAAAGATATAATAAACCAGGGATAAAATATATTTAAAACTTAGTGTGTGAATAGAATCAGATTGTTAGTGTTATTTGCTGAATTGCTCAGTTCTATCACCAATAAAACTTCTGAGATATTCCTCTGACAGTGGATATGTATATTTGTTTTTGCATCATGTTGATATACAGACAGACTTAAGTTAACATATATACTGACCATCAATACCCATGAGATTTATGTTAATGACAGAAGACCTAAAATTCACATAGTTCATGCTAATCCTTCCATCCAAGTCCAGTAATTTCAATTTGCTTTCCTCTGAAAACTTACATGGATGGGGGTGAAATCAATGAACCTTTCTTGAACTTCTTTGCCTTGACATCACAGCAAGCTTGGCTTTCCCCCACTTAGCACTAGTTTACAATCTCAACAAAAGTTATCTTCTGGTCTCTGCTTCCTAGAAAGCCAAACTTATAGTGACTACTAAATTTGTGACCAATTAGTCCCAAAGGGGATTATTTTGATGTATGGAGAGAAAGGGCAGCAGTGGAAGGATGTACTTTGCTCCAGGTTTTAGAACTGGAAGAACAAAGGAGAGATCCTATCTGAATTTCTTCCTTAGTCAACCCAATGGGCCTGCAATTCTTCGGAGTTTTTCAGAAACATTGTGAAAACTCTGGAAAGTAAACCCTCATTGTTCTACCAGACCAAGCACTCATCTGCCTCTGAAGAATAGAGATAGTCCTCTAAAATAACAACATTAGAGGACAGAACATAAGTATGACATATATCCTACTATGAACAAGTAAGAGTTCATTTTACAATTAATTCCACCAACGCTGAGTGCAAATTGTATTTGCTGTCTTGCTCCTGTACTTCTAAGACTAATTAAATGGTAAGTCCATTTAAGATATAGGAAACTTTAGAATGTCTTTGGTGAGAAGTTGATATGCTGCGTTGCCTGTGTTGTTGCAAAAATAACGAGGCAAACATTACAGAGCTTGGTTTTCTGATGGAGACTGCAGAGGGAAGTGATGAAGACTATTTTTCAGCACAGGACTTGCATGTGAAGTGATGTGAGGTCATAGGACATGGGGGGCAGAAGAGCAGCAATCTCACCTGTGGCACAAGACATCATTTTTTGAGGCCATTTTTGTGACCTGCCCACTAGGCATCACAGTTAATTGGTTTTAAATGTCTTCACACAGTTGGAGCAGGAAACTAGGAAAGAAACAGTGGTTAAAGTGCACAAATGGCCAAATGTGAAAAAAACCAGGACACTGTAAAGATAAACCAAATAGAATATCCTTGTTTATTATGATCTTAAACATTAATGAAATAGGCACAATGCACACAACACAACAGCCTGCAGGAGAATTCACCCCTCTTCATGAAAAGGGTGGGCCTTTTTCTTTTTTAGTGCTAAGTTCTTTGTAGTTTTTCAGAGGGCAATAATACTTTTGTGAGGACTTAATATACTTCAACTGTATTCAGCAACTGTAAAATACAGCATTTTAACCAGCTGTATAATGACAGTGAAACGTGCCTGGATTTCTCATTAACAATTTGCAGATTTTGGTTCTAATCCTAATAGGGGCACAGTAGCCCTTTGAAAGAGGCTGTATCTCAGCACCATATAGCTCCGTTGCTTGCACAGAAAATGAAGTTTCTTACAATTCTGAAAAGCGTGTGCCAAAAGCTCTAGAGACCTCTATTTTTGTGAGAGAGACTGCACTAGATAACCATACCCAAGCTAGCAATTGTGGAACAGAGCGGTGACTCTCAGGTTGTAAGCTGACCAGATGAAGAATTGCCAGTTTATTCTAAGGAAATCTGAATCAACAAAACAGTCGTTTCTGTTGATTTTGGGTAGCGTGTCTTCGATTTGAGGAGCTGAGAGGGGAAAGAAGATAATACTTTATCATTTTACATGCACATGTGTAGATTTTAATGTTCTGTGTTTCCTTGGGAGGAATCCCATGGTGCCAATTAACCTAACTTATTCCAAAACAATTCTCTGTTTGGAAAGAATAATTTTCATTGTGGGTGTTCCATGAAATTGTATGCCTCATACCCTGTTATTACTGAGATGTGTGCAGTGCAATTGAGAATGCCAGTTTCTTTTCCATGTACTGTATAGATTATAGCTGTATCCCACACACAGTGCTAGATAATCCCTACTTTAATTTTGTTATGTGTACAAATCCTTTTTGAACATTTAGCGGTTTTAAAAATGTAAAAATCCGTCATCTTCTGAAAGTGCATTTGTTAAAACCAAAAGCTGAATTTAGAAGTGATCAAAACCAATGAATAACATGGCAATTATCTAATTAAAAGGAAATTATTGCGTTTGCTGAAATATAACAGGCAGATCATGATAGCCAACACAAAATGGCAAAGAAGGAATAAAGTTACGCAGAAAATTCCATGGTTTTTAGCCAACACAGTTTCAACCACATGTTTTTCTTTAATGGGAGGAGGTTTAACAGTCCACTAAGGCTCCAGGATTCATCATCCCTTTAAGCTCTTGGACACCCCAAAATCTGTAATGAGCTCCTAAGAATACTTCAGGAAACCCATGAAGTAATGGAGCTCTCAGAAACAGTACTGTGTCCTTGAGACTTCTGTGTACTTTCCTGTCCATCATAACCATGGGATTTCCTCTGGTGCTACATCCCTTGCACTGTGGCACACAGAAAATGGGTCATGTCTTTGTCTTGAAAGAGATGAAAAATTGAGTAACACATATACTGTCACAGTTAATACAGCCCAACTGCTATTCCTATATATACTTCCCCCAGATGCCACAGAACAATTTTCCTTTATATCCTCTTACACACGTTTTCTCAGAAGCTCTTAAGTCCTATTCCTTAGACAGGATCAGCAAGTTGGATTGAGGGAGGAACGCTTCCTCCAATGGAGCAATGGTATATTATCATGTTTTCCACCCATTTTATCCCCTTTGCAGTAAAAGTTGGACAAATGATCTGCCCTTAATTAATGGTTTATATATAATTTTAGCTTTAAAAAGCAGTCCGAACTAATTTTTCCCATTACCAAAAACAGAAAAAAGTTCCAAAAGATGAAACCACTTAGAAGCTGACACTTATTTTTCTTCAGTGTCAGTGTCTGCCTACATTCTCATATTGCTGGAATTTTTAAAGAAATTATTCCATAAATCTCAATAAAGTAATATTCTTTCTTAGATTTAATTTGGAAAATGGAATATACAATCTGTGGGAGAGAGGTCTGCAAAATACTTTCAACCATTTGTTTTTCATTTACAGCAGATACTTTTTAAAACCTTGATCTATCTTCACTGGCACTGGACTGCAATCCCTAGAGCTGAATTGCAACAACTGTAATTTATGTAATAATCATTATTTTTATGTTAACTGAATGCCTTGAAAAGAAATAAAAGAGGGAGTAAATCACAAAAAACTTCTAGATTTTTGACATTCCTAAAAATTTGGTGAATGTCTATCAGCTGGATTCTCAATCACTTCAGCAGGCCAGAGACAGCAGCACACCACAAGCACTAGTAGATGAATGGATCTGAGTCACACTATAAATGTGAATGAGATTTTTTTAATATCAAGATACACAAGAAAAAAAGTTACTCAAGCTCTTCCTTAAAGAAAGCACATGCCTTTCCATGGCAAACAGAATGCTTAATTGTTAGTAATGAACGTAAAATGATATTGTACACTTCATAGAAGCCTAGTTGAAGGTGTGACTAAGCATTATTGACTCCCTTTATCAAGTAGGGGACAATGTTTAAGAATGTTAACGCCTGCACTAAACCTTGAGCACTTTCAGGATCTCACCAAATCAGTGGAATTTCAGATTAGATGAAAGGCAATACAAAACATTGGCAGCTTCCACTGCTGCTATTTCTCTTCCCAGTAATTGCCTTGCAAGGTATGACAGGACGATATTATCAGGAGCAAGAAGTCAGGTCTCATCTAACAAGCACGTGTGTGCGTGTGTAAATGAGTCAGTACCATCAAATAAAACTTAACAAGCCACCTATGAGATTACTCCAGTTTGCCCCTGCAGTTACAGATCACTGCCCTGCCAAATACAGTGTAGCTCCAAATGTCATGACAAAAAGCTTAAAGCAACAGACAAATCCAAAAGTAGGGAATATTAGGGAACTACCCAACAGAAATCAGTCTCTGTTGGGTTTTACCCCTCTGCAAGTTTTCCCCTCACTGCAACAAACTATCTCACAGACAGTATCCATGTTTCTCCAAAGGCCTGGGGGGCTGGGAAGGCCACAGGTAAAATTGGATCAAACCTTTTATTTACAAATGCTTGGTAAAAAAAAAAGTGTGATGGATTACTTATTTTAAAAGCAGTGTCAGTTCTTGAAGCAGAAGCATGAAGAACCGTGGTTTTGCTGTAAATTAACGAGTCTGTATTTTGCAACTTGCAATATTTTGCACCTCTTGTAAACATACATTCTCCTTGCAAATTATATGGTCCTTTAAAAATATTGCTTTTGAAATAGTCCGTTAAATATATAGGACACAAATAAAAGAACAAAAGGAACACAGTTCTATACATTCCATATAATCCTCTATTTTGTATAAAATGCCTATACATTTTATCAATGTGTATAAATTTTATTATATTTTACTATCTGCATAACTATTTCAACTTCCAGAAGTATTTCTAAGGAAAAACAGTAGCAAATGGCTATGGGAAATGAACTTAATTAGCTTCTTACTAACCTAGTAGCTTCTGAAATCACTTAATATGAATGGTAAAAAAAAAAATCCCAAACAAAATGCATGAAAGAAACTATTACGCTGCTTTCAATCTGAGCAGAGGTAACATAATCTTTTAATAAGGCCTGAGGAATCCTCTGTTCCATAAAACAAAAATGTACCTTCATCAATCAGTGAATAATTTAGGTGAATGGAAACAAAATGAAATAGAATCCTTAGTACTGAATTTGATTTATTTGGTTTTCTTAGGTGCTGTAGATCATCAAAATAGAAATTACAGTTCTTCTCACAGAAAGTGAAGAGAATATCTTATTCATGTGTTAGATGTGCAGTGAAGGAGAGGTTTTTGGAGAAAAACAGCTTCAACACTGAAACACCGGATTTTAAAACAGACTCTGCAATGTGCCAATTTTTAGCAAATGTGTATTACCACTCAACAGCAACCAGTGATAAAATAGAAAGTGCAAAGGGTATTGCTGCTGTTACAGTATCACTGTGTCCAGAGTATTCAGAGAAGCTCCCAAGGCTGGACTGCACACAACTTGCACTCCTTCCATTATGTTTCCTTGTTTTCTGTGTGAATTCTGCCCATTTGCAAAAAGGTGGAATAGTGTTTCCTTTATTCTGCCCTCAACTACACAATTCTTTATTTGGTTAAAAACTAGTGGAATTAGGATTTGTGTTTGACTGATTAAAGGTCTGGGTCCATGATACTCTGTTTTAGTTGTAGCTGTTTGAAACTTTATCGTCTTAAGTTTGAGACTGAACATACACTGTGTTGTTCTAATTGCACTGGCTTTTTGCAAAGAACTTTGTACTGTATTCAGCCAAGTTACAGGGTTTCCAAGATCATGGTCTTGGCTCAGGATAAATGGAGCCAATGAGCTAAACAAATTCCTGCTTTCTTGGTTCTTATAGTACGAGAAAAATGGAAAGAGCAGAATACTTTTACTGCTTTGTACAAGTGAAACAATCCTGGAAACTGAAAAAAATATAAGTTAACTGTGTTTATGTCAGCAAGACACACTATTTTAGAAATTATTTTTAGCTTTCTTTAGAAATGTGAACCACAAATTGTAACGTTAATGAAGGAAACATTTCTCTCTTGGCAAATTTAAGAAAAGTTCGATTTAAAAGTAATCAGTTTGGGATTTAAAAGAGTAAAGAAATTCAGTCTAGTACAGACAAATATTATTGTTCTCATATCATGTAATAGTAATAGCTCTCTTGCACTGTGCTGAACGAGGATACACATGTCTATATCTGTTTCAAGTTCTGTTACTGAGAATGCTTTTCTAATGAGCTAGATTTTAAAACCAGGATTGAAATAAATGAGTAATGGAAAAAAAAAAAAGGGAAGGGACTTCTAATCAGGAAAACAGTGTACATTCTTTCAAAGTCATGTTTATAAGTTCAGAGAAGCAGTGGATCTAGTTCAAAGACAAACCATATTTCAATCTGCTTTTCAGAACTACCATATAGTTCATTACTAAAGTTTGTTTTCAGCTGAATCTCGAGATACACTACTGTACATCATAACAGGCTTTCACTTGTAAGGTAGCACAATTTCTAGTTACTACAGGTCACAGAATCCTTAATTTACAGTTTGGATTTCAGGTGAGGGTTTTTTAAGGAACCAACTGCTGTTTCAGTGGGCTTAGGCTCTCAAGCCATGGGAGAACTAGTAATTGGCATTTGCTGATTTACAATAACCATGGGATATTTGACCTGCAAGGATTCGTGCCATACAACCATGAATTTCAACATATGCAGAGTTAGATGTGTAGCTGACCTCCCAAACATACAGCTTGATTCATGCACAGAAAAGGAATATTTGAATAAAAAAAAACTCCACATGCTTTCACTGACAATTAAGCCCTTTAGACTTTAGGCACACTTAAAAGTGCACTGAATAAACAAGGATTTCTGGATGACTTTTTCATGTATCTCACAGACACATATTTTTAAGCCCTCTCACTGTAATACTGGAATAGTGTGTAGGCACCAAAGACAGTCACTTGTTACAAGAATTCTGGAATACTGAAAGGGCAAATCTAGTCTTGATGCAAGTCTTGAGCAAAATATATTAGCTGATTCAGGAAGTTAACGTGGCTGAGCCACTAAATAAAAGTGACCATAATATAATTAAGCTCGACATCCTCCCATGGGAACCTACCATAAGGTAATAATATTACAGTACTTTTCAAAAAAAGGAACATTTTTATATTGAGGAAGTTAGAAATAGCCTGAAGGGGAAAGTTAGGAAATTAAAATCCATAGAAGCAGCATGGAGGTTCTTTAAAAGTACCTTATTAGACTCAGAGAAAGTGTGTATATACTGAAACAATTAGGAATCAAGAAGGTGAGAAATATAGCAAGGTACAAGGGAATGTTCAGGCCCCAAAAAAATAATAATCCTATAATAAAATGGAAATCCAACTCAAGTGACACTAATAGAGCAGAATATAAATTCAGCACACCAGAGTAAGGGTTATATCCTGCCATTGTTTCACTGGCAGAGTAAGTAGGAGTTTCCCATAAATATTTATGATAGAACAACATTCTGAGGTTTGAGAGGAAATTTTTAAGGACAAACAGGGAAAAATACAGAGATTTTTTAATTCATTGTGATAAAAGAACTTCCTCAAGCCAGGTGATGGTCTTTGGCAGAGGCTACTTAGCTAGACCAATAGAGTATAAAAGCAAGAGCTGCAGCTTGATTTCTTTCCTTAAGAGAGACTGGGAAAGACACATCCCATAGTTGGTGTTTAACATTTGCCATTTCTCACCCTGTAGAATGAGAAGGGGAAAAAAAAAAAGAGGGAGAAGGGAAATAATGGAAAGAGCCAGCATAAATTACCCTAAAAATAAGTGCTCTAAAGGAACTGAAAATTGGAGTAGTTAAAATGATGAAGTTGTACTATTTGTTTTTACAAAATTTCACTATTATCTGAGTCTGTCTGTAAAAGGGCTCTGAAGATCATCTTGCAAATAACAGAAAGGGAAGAACCCCGAAAAAACCCTAGATGAAAAATTAAGAGAGTTGTAAGATTAGGTCAAAAAAGCACCATGTTTATGTGTTGATTTGTTGCCACAAGCAGAATGCTGTCAAAGAATTAGATAACAAAGGAAAAGTAGTTTATATTTCTAGAAATTTTTAAACACTGTTTCTAAAGAAACTAGTATGAGAGATTGCTAGTCATATAATAAAAAAGCCTTGTTGTCGTTCTGACTGCATTCAGGGACGAACCAATACCTCTGGACATATTTCCAGAACACTGCTAAATTAGGAGTGAAAGACAAATAGAAGAAATAAATAACTCATATCTTTAAAATAATTTTAAAATGTGTCATCTAGTGTTGTTTCCAGAAAATCAGCTGTTAATTTGAAAAGCTCATAATAACAGGCAGAATTTGCTGGTGATACAAGATTAGAGTGCATTGGTAGGAAGTCTAGAGAAATCTTCTAAATCTAAATAATGCAATGGCACACTATATTCAATATAACATCAAGAATCTTTAAACACACAAAGAGCTCTCACCTTATTCTTTTCTATCCTGAAAAATATATAAGAAACATAAGTGCCAACTTAGAGTAGCTATCCAACTATAAAATAACAGGTATTAAGCAATATCTAAAAGAGAGTTTGAAGTACTTTGGATAATGAACACTGTCACTATTTAACTCAGTAGCATTTTCAGGAGTTCAGCAAGATACAATTGGATAATAGTGTTGAAAAGGGGTTTTGTTTGATGGCATCTAAAAATATATTTAATTTGGAAAAAATAAGATCTAGCAGAAATAGGTGAAGTAATAAATTTCAGAGAAGGCAATACTGCCTTTTCATTCTCTTCTTTTCTTTGATGAAAAAGTTTAACAAATTGAATTGTCACACTTAAAAGGAATATTTGAGCAACATAATCACTTGTTTGTTACATGCTGCTGCTTTGATAGTTTTGATTCAACACCAATTAATGAAGTATTCGCCAGTAGCTTTTCTACTACTATAATTAATTATCCAGTTGTTTACAAATAATACAGCAGCCATGTAGCGTTTCTGATAGGCAATTGGGTCATCTCTCAATAAAACTGGGTTCAGGTAGATCCTATCTCTGCTGATGTGGTAGCCTGTACCAGTATCACATTTAATCTTTGCATTGAATTCCTTATCCAGAAATAACGCAGAGTTAATGTTTGTTTTCTGTGTGAAACAAAACCAAGTATCTCAAAAATAATCTTTTATGTGAAACTTGAGGTATGCTGCAATGCTTGGTGACTTGATAACTCTTTTAGGCTATTAGACTCACAAGTCTGGTTTATAGCAGGGCTGGATGCTATAGTAAGCATTTCCAGCTAAGTAACTAAGAATTCTCAAGATATACTTCTGGGGACAGTTATACAATTGCAAAATATTGGAAACAATATACGAAGTGACAGATGAAGTTCAGAGAAGCAGCTCCAAAGGCACATATAAAGTCAATGGACCTTGCTCATAGAGACCTGCTGTGCTACTGCATGAAACTAAATAGTGTTTGGTAAAAGAGACTCACTGCTCTATATAGATCAAGGAAGTTATTCAGGGTATGCAAGTTACAGATTGTAGTTCCTGTCATGAATCAAGTGCAGAATTCCTCTTCCAATTTTAAGGAAACCGTTGTTTGGAAACCTTCTCAGGTTAAAACTAGAAATTCTAGTAAAGACAGGAAAAGAAAATGAAAAGAAGTCCATAACAACATAACCATTAGCTTGATAGGTTAGATTTTTAAATGGGATGTGTGAACTGACTATTTTTTTATATCAATTAGGATTTTACAACAACACCTGCCACAGAAATGTTTTGCCAAAAATCCTAGGCTAGCATAAGGGTCATAGACTCTCATAGAAGATGATCACATCAGTGATATCATTCTCTATATTCATTACCACACTTAAGTGCCCACTTGCAGAACAAGGTCCCAAAGCCTTCTCTTCTCAGGGCTGAAAAATCCCCACTCTCATGTCCTCTCCCCAGAGGGCAACACTCCAGTCCCCAGCCACCCTTCATCGAACTCACTGTGGTGCAGTGATATCAGTCTGGCACTGAGGGGCCTGTACATCCAGATGCAGTATGCTATGTGCAGCCTTGTGAGTGCAGGGTAAAGGGAGGATGATGGGCTTCTCTGCTGCCTGTGCCCTTGTTATACAGCCCAGTATGGAGCTGGTTTTCTCTGCTGCCAGGGCACACTGCTGGCTTACGTTCAATTCGCTGTCTGCCGAGACCCCAAAGTCCCTTTCAGCAGAGCTATCCCCAGCCAGTCACTCCCCTGCCTGTATTGTTGCAAATGTAATGGGATTTGAAAAAGAAAAAGTCTGCAGGGATCTGTGTCTGTAGTTCTGATTCACTCCCTCTGACTGGACTAACCAGTCAGAAGTAGTTCTTCTCCAACTCTGTGAAGATCAAGTTTTCTCTTTAAAACCTTAATCTAGAGACAGCCTCCCCTGAGATATCTTTCTTATCCTTCTGTCCCTCTTCCCACTATAAAACTCATCCAGTTGCTTTAACCACTGTAAGGTTTAGAGCTTCATATCAGGCTGGCTCCTCTCTGTCTAAAGAATTGCTTCAGAAATAACAGATGCTGTCACGCTGTTGACTGAGTGGCTGTGAACTGCACATGTGCCTAGAAGGGTGTGAAAGAAGCCTCGCCACTCACAGTATTTCCACTGAAGACCATCTTTTAAGGGGTTGATTTTCAGAACTCTTAATCACTGCTGTAACCAGATACTTAGACTTGAATATTTATTATATACATAAGGCATTAAATACTTATTGTGATTTATAGCTTGGGTTAGGATGTTATTTTTAAATAAGCCATATAAAGTACCTTCAATCCTGTCCATTCACACACTCATGAGGCAGACTCCAAAATCATGAAATTGGCTTTAAAAGCCATGTGCTTAAAAAAATCCATTTGGAAACAGGGGGAGTGGAAACTCACTGCCTCCTTACTTTTTAGTTTGATTTGTGTTCTCAGACTTCTTCCTGCAATCAAGAAGTCTAAAGGTTTCAAATTAAAAAGCTGAAAACCTACTTGCAATGTTTTATTCTACTAATTTCAGCTTTCAATATACCTCTTATACTTCGCGAGACTTGTAATTTAATTGCAGGCATTGGCTACACTACATACTAAGATGTGGACACACATCTATGTAGCTGAAAATTCCACAACCTAATGAAATATTAGTTGTAATTAACAAGAGTCTGGATTGCTGAAGTTCTGTGGCATGCCTTCAAATGTTTGAGCCCACATTCCTTCCATACAGTCAGCTCTGACGAAGTTCATAAGTCCCTCATGCAGTGAGACTGTGGGAAGAGCCCATATGGGCAGAGAGCAGGGGAACCTGCTGGTGTTCTGGAGAATATCTGCTTTGTTTCAATCTTCATGTGAGAAAGGACAATTTTCATATTACACTTATTACATTCCGTGTGTCCCTGGGAGATTTTTCTCTATCAGTTCCAAGACCAATTGCAAGGAAACATTTCTGAGTTTATGAATTTGTAGAGGAAGCTTAATTTGCCACTTTTAAATATGTTTAAGCTGTTACATTTGTATTCCTCAGATACAGCAAATTGTGTATAGCCTGTCATTTTTTTCCAAAGTTACTGTTCGTTTTCTCCTAAGGGAATATGATTTCTGTAGCTTTAGTGAGGCTCTGCTAATTATTACATACCTCGTATTTCTAAAGAAGAAATTATATTTATGTTAGCTATTTTTCTTTCAGAAAATGTTCCATTCAGTACTTAAGTATAGAGTGCAAATGTGTGAATACCTTATTCCTTTCTGGAGGAGGGAGCGTAATAAAAAATGTTGGCATTTATCAAGGAATAATTAATCAGGGTATCACAATATTCTGACAATGCTAGTAATTTTTTCTATTTTGAATATCAATAACTGTCACATTTAGCTAATGTCCATTCAAATGCAAAAGTCATCATGTGTAAATAGTGACATCACTTAAAACAGATGCCCAAGTTTTCCAACTTGGGAACACAATAACAACAAAATCGGGAATAATCAATAATATTTGCCTACATTTAAGTTTATATTAAGTAATTCAATGTACTATCTGAAAAAGTTGTCGGGGTCTTTGGATAAAATTGGTCTGCATGTGTTTGAAAGATGACTTGAAATGAAAGATATAATTCCAGTCGATAATTTTGTTACAAATGAACTCAACTGGTACGTATTTGTCTAGATCAAAAGTATGTTAGGGACAAAGATGCTAATGAGCCAGTCATGCTTTGGAGCAAAACAGCACAGATGGTTTGGGGAAGGCAATGGGGATCATGTCTCACCACCACCTCTCTTGCTCATGTGCTCCTTTCTGGGAGTGGAGAGATGGCTCAGACACCCTTGGTCTGCATGTGGGAAAGGACACAGTAGGCAAGACACAGAAAAAGCAAGACTTTATATTCCACATGTGGAACCAGACTTGTTGCATGTGAAATACAACTTTCTCATCTTCTGTGTATGTTATTAGCATGTGCTGTTGGATAGAATTGTAATGTTGTGGTGCTGACGTATCTCCTGTCACTAATAGAGAGCAATAATGAAATGAAACTACCACTGTAGAAAACTCTAGAGTTAAAAGAAAACAGAATATGAAAGGCATTGGCTGGCTGTTCTAAAAGCATGAATTATCACTTAATAGACAGTATTCTAATTAATGTAAATATAAGACTAAGATTTTCAAATGTGGGTTATTGCTTGTGGTTAATATGAGACTAGTTTTGAGGAAATACTGATTGTTCTATCTGTGATTCCTATACACTTTTTATTTGTTTTAAATTAAACATTAAAAATGAGGAATCACTTTTAGAAATGTCCTTAAATGCTTCATATCTCAAAAGAGAAGCATCAAAAAATGAATCCATGGCTCCTCTGAAACATATTTTTAAAGTCTGAGTGATTCATTAGAAGAAGCCTTTGCAAGTCAGCTGTGATAAATGGGCTTATATCACAAGAAAGAGAATATTGTTTCCTACGTAAAACAATTATGATGATGCTTCTTTCTGTTTAAAGAGAACAACACTGAAAAGCATCGTCACTTTTTTATGTGAGCACTGGGACTCAGGATTGAAATTTTGGTTCTTATACATTGTCACATTTTTGACAATTTGCTACTGCTGTACTCTTATTATTCCTGGGCTGTTTGGGTTTTTGTTTTGTTTTGTTTTGTTTTGTTTCAAAAAAGTTACAAAGATGGCTTAACTTCTGAGAGATTTTCTTAATGAAATCCATTCCACCCAGAAGGTGTTCTCTCTAACAAATGGGAAACATCACTAAATTTAACCCAAAGTCTGAGCATATGGAAAGCTACATAGATGATGTCAGACATTACAAATATTATTTGTACTTGCTAGTTTACTTCAAGGGAAATTATGAGAATGACATCATAATGATGACTGACTAATTTTTATTAGTGTTTTCTCTCTGAAACTCTAGACTTACAGTTATAAAGAAAAACAGCTTTTAAAATGCCATATCTGTTATTCCTTTCTAACAGTTTGTGATTGTCTTATTTATAAAAGATATTCATATTTTAAAATACCATAGATACTATCAGCTCTTATTCTACTCCTTTGACATGTCAAATATTTTTTGTCCAAAAGGAAAAAAAAAAGTATTATTTAATGCTCATAAAAGATAGGAAATGATCACATCTTCTTTTAAATTAATTGCTGCTTGGGTTGGCCTACGAACCTATAAACTCTGCTGGAGCAGTTGTAGCAAATTTCTTTGCAACTGTTTCTTACTATGGAAATGAATTATGCTGATAAAGGGGTGATGACCAGCTTAGGATAGCGATATGTTTCTTCAGTCAGCAAAGACAAATCACGGGGTGCCACAACTTTAGGAACATCAAAAATCCACAAAACCAGTATAACTCTCTTTTACAGCAAGAAATGTGGCAATCCAGGGCTGTGCAAGTACTTTTTAGAGAGGCCTATTGGGTAATTTTGCTGAGGACCTCTTCCCAAGAAGTACTGTATCAGTTCCAGCTCTGCAGGACTGCTCAGACCTTGTGTGTTATCTTCAGAGCTGGAGACAGTAGTAGCCAAGGAGACCAATAGAACAGTATCTGCCACAGCAAGGCAAGAAACATTTTTCAAGCCCAGACAAAGGGCATCCCTACAGGGATACTGTGAGAGTCATCAAGGGACTAGATATGATGATTCAAGTCACTAGAGACTCTATAACTAAAACCTGTTGGGTGACACAGCAAGCAAAAGGCCATCTTTTGTGGAGAATTCCTCTCCCTATTTTTAGGAACTTGCCACCACCAGAGCGCATTCTTAGGCCCTTTACTGAGGATGAGATGAGGCCACAGTACCACAAATCTCCATGACCATATTAGGATCTTTCTCCCAGTGCTATTGTCCCATTCAGCACCATGTTTGTATTGGACCTCAAAGGCAATTATTGATGCATTTATGGTTGAGCATGTTCATAGGTGTTTCATGTGACAGGACCTTTGTTTATCTATGAAGACTTGTTTTCATGCAAAATCAGTATTTATGGTGCCAAAGTGCTTATACACATTAGGGTACTTAAATGCTGTGCCCTAATGGAACACAAAATTCATAGTCCTGAATTAATTTAATATGCAAAATTCAGGGATGAATTTAGCATCAATAATCCCTACCAGACCTGCATATATGGCTCTGACTCCTGGCATAAAGTGATGCATTGCAGTCTCAGCTCCCACATAAATATACATAAGCATATGAGTTAAGTGTGCAAAGGCAAGACTGACAATGTGACTCCTATGGCTGAGTTCAAACCCTACTGGTAAAGCAGCTCCAGTGATTTGAAAAACTGCCCCCCTTCTTTGTCATGCTCTTGCCTCAGCTAATGCTGAGTAACTGTCTAACTCCTCCCATGTCATTCCAGTGCAAAGCTAATAAAGTTCAGCAGATAACTAAGGGGTGGTATCTTCATACAGTGTTACAAATTTTTAGTTGCAGAAAATCCAACAGCATATTTGGTAAATGATATATATTCTCTATCCTGAAACAAGAGGTCTAGACAGTATCAATGGCATCATTCATCTCAGCAGTGGGAGAAAGTTAGTTCTGATTTGTAGAGCTCTTCTGGAGAGAGTTACACCACCATGTAAAGGGCCTGTGCAACATTGAATGCTCCACTAACCAAACCCATTTGCAAACGATTTTCAGGATAAAAATGAACAAATGATCTGTAATGGATAATGAACAGCTAATCATTACCTCACACATACCACATCAATTAATATAGATACATTTACTAAACCTCTTTTATATTAGACATATCAAAGCATTCTGTTTTATCAAGGATTCAAAGGGATTAGATTTTAATTTGTTATTTTAGTATACTATACCTTTAAATTGTTGACATATAAGTTGTATAAATAGAAACACCATAAATCTCTTAAAAAATGTACCATAAATTTTTTATGTATGACCTTTAAGTAACAGCAGTCTGTTGCATAACTCTGCAGGGGAAGTCACATGGTGGAAATCTCATATTTCCTTAAATTTATGGTTGTTTCTTGGTGGTCTAAAAGACTTTTTTTCTTTTTTTTAGTTTCCTTTCAAAGTTGTAATCTTAGTAAATTGTTTAATGTTTGGTCTAATGCAGGTCAATGTAAGTTCTTATTTAGATTTATAATAGGAAATATATAATATCAGATACCAATGAAGCCTGGCTAATAAAGTTAAGGATACCAGTGTTATGTTTCATTCTAATGATGTGAAGATAATGCCTTTAGCTGCATAACCACCACGTTAGCTACAGACCATAAAAAAATCTTTATGACATCTCAGGGTAAGATTCATTAAGAGAAAATACTCCATTTTGTCCAGTAATTTTGTTGCGTCCTCAATCAGAAGCATTTTTGATTGATAAATCCCCTGATCACCATTGTATCAGATCTCATTTACTGACACCAAAAGTCAAGTAAACTCTGACGCAGAGAGAATTGGCTGCCTCATGTTATCCTGTTTTGCTCTAGACAAAAAATAAGTGAAGTTTGGGCATGTGCCTAAATACTTGCTGAATTAGGGCCTTATGAAACAAAATTTTATATTAGGGTAATTATTATTGCCATTACTTGGAGGAAATTTCACCCTTCCCTACTCCAAAAGAGTTTGGTCTACACTCAGAACAGTGTTATCAGCATCAACAGAAAAGGTCTGCCTCAAGTTAAAGCATGCAAGTGAATATAAGTTGCGTGAACAAGAAGAACTTATTAGTGGTTTTCCACCTCCACTGAAATCCTCAGAATCCAAAACAGGAATTTACAACACTTGGCAGAATAAAAATTAAACCCCACTCAGAAATGTCAATATTTAAAATACGTAGTACAACCATAATGTAATGAGTTCTTTAAAGAACTCAGGCACATACATGAAGTGTACAGTTTTCAAAACCCTTTTCCCCCAACATTAGAATTGAATTTCATAGGCATAACAATATTAACTTATTCTATACTATAAAATAAATTCTTCTAGGTGGTTCAAAGACCATTTATTTAAGCCTTAAGATATGCAAATCAAGCACTGTTTATATCCACTCATGTTCCACCATTGGGACTACAAAAAAAGAATTAAATTTGAGGAGAATTTAATCTACAAGGACAAGGAAAACTGTGTTCACCTAAGTGCTGGAGGAAAGTCTATGTAGGCAGTATATGCATGACACATAAGCATAAACAGCTTGGAAAATTCAAGCCTTGCACAGTCATAAATTCTCACCTGAAAGGCAGATGAGCACGTTCCACCATAGGTGCAAATGAAAGCAGTGCTTTGTGTGTCCAGCCTAGCAAAGGATGAGGGGAGGTTTAGATTAGATATTAGGAAGAAATTCTTTACTGTGAGCATGAGGAGGCACTGGAACAGGTTGTCCAGAGAAAGTTGTGGATGCCCCATCCTTGGAAGTGTTCAAGGAGAGGTTGGATGTAGCTTTAATCAACTTGGTGTAGTGGAAGGTGTCTCGGCCCACGGCAGGGGTGTTGGAACAAGATGATCTTTAAGGTCCCTTCCAACCCAAACAGTTCTGTGATTCTCAATTCACAGAATTTCACGGAATATTTTGAGTTAGAAAGGACCCACAAGGATCACTGAGTCCAGCTCTTAAGTGAAGGGCCCATAGAGGGATCAAACCCCACAACCTTGGTGTCAGTAGCACCATGAGCTAATATCAGGCTGTACCATTCTGTAATGAAGCTGAAACAGGTACCAGTAATTCATTTTCCAAGACTAAGGAATGGGTTTACCATCAAGTCATACATTCATAGGCTATTAGGTAGCAAGCAGGGAACTCAACCCTGATGAACTGCTCAGACTTGCAGTTGCAGTGGACTCTGTGGCTGTTCCTACCTCAGCCTGACTTCTTCTTCAGAGAGCCCATGCCAACCTGAATGTAATCCATCAGCCAAAGACACACAACAGTGTGTCTTTAGAGTCTTAATAACATTTGGTTCAATAGACTTTGATCATCCTGTCAAAAGGTCTCAGGTGTTACGCAGGTTCAATTTATACTAAAAAAGAATGGAAAATAAAACAATCAAAATTACCATTTTAATTTTCTGTCTTTTGGGGTTTTCTGAATTCTGCATTCTGGGTGAGCACTAAAACAATTAATACATGTTAACTAAATATCTCCAAGAGTGTTTAACAGTGATACAAATAAGCCTGTTCACATATGTCAAAAATCTGCTGAAAATCAGACCAAGATACAATGATAGACAGTTTACTGTCCTTGTATGAGCATTGCTCAGTTAAGGAACATGTAATTTGTATAATGAGTGTCTTTGAACCTGGAACAGGGCTAATCTAGAATCTTAACAGACATGAAAGACTAGCAAACCTTTTATCTTCCCAATAATTTTCTTTTAAAAGAGCATTTAGAGCCAGAACTTAGAGAAAGGATGATAGTACTAAAGGCTAGTCTGGAGGAGAAGGCAAATGTGCACCAAAAAGAGAGCCTGGAACTTTTTCCTACCCATGCAAGGCATTCATTATCCTCACAAATAACAGAAAAATCAGCACTGCTGGGGCTTTCACAAGTAGATGAGGGTGTCAAGGGAGAGGCAAAAATCCATCCCGCAGGCAGCGAGTCTTAGGAACCTCAGAATGCTGGCAATGGCTTCGTTAGAAACCAGAGAGCCTTCCTATGCCAAGAACAGACACTAAAATCTCAGACAGTTAATGCAAGAACAGGATAGAGAGGAGTGAGAATATTCTGAGATTTTGAAAACATACTCTCACCAAGTGTGGACTGAAAGATTCTCAGAAAGGGCCAAATGAAATATTTCATTTCAGTGTTGACATTCTTTTAACTAAAACTAATTTCTAAACTGAAAACAACTCACTGAAAGAATCGAAATCCCCAATTTTACAAATGTTAGAACTGGATGTTTCAAGAATTTCAAAACTATTTTACTTTTTGCCCTGCAAATACAACATTTGTCACAAGCAAACCTCCCTTTCCATCGGGGAAAGCGGGGGGCTTGGACAAATCAGCTTTTTTAAATCCTGTCTTTACTCAGAGAGTTTCTGGCCAATTACACTGAAGACATTTTTCATATTAATTTACTGGTTGTCTTAGGACAAATGAATTCTGAAGTTCTATGTCTGCATCAGCTATTGACGCACACAAACATATTCCTCCAATTACTCCATATGCATGCAGTGCCTCACCCTATTTCATTTTTATAACTGTGCATGCTTAACGCATTCCTTCTTTGCAATGTCCAAAACTATCTTTGCATTCTCAACAAGAAACATATTTCTCATTCACACATCTTGGGCCAAACCCAGATGGTATTAGTTTCCTACAAGGGTATTTCCTGTATGTCTGAATTGTCAACACGGCTGTGGATTGCCATCATTCTCCTCCTATATACAGATTCTAGTCATGGAGAGCAAACCGTATATCCTCCACCACCCTGGTTTTTCCACTTGGCACATTTCATAAAAATATTCATGTCTCTCTTCAAAATATTAATATTTTTCTCACTGTTTTAGTTGAGAGGTAAAGACGAGATCTGTATGAGTGATCCTCAAAAAAGCTTGATTATTTTCGCTTCCTCCGGTGTTCGCAAAACATCTGAGGAAAAATCTGTATTTCTCCGGATTTATTTACTCCTTGTTTTCAGGTGGTTGGCAAATTACATATATTTTTTTAAGACTTACTGAAAGAACTAAAATAATTTGATTACTCAAGTCAGTATTTGAAAGTTTAACTGCAGCGGTGCAGGTAAGTTGCACGCTGGCCTTTCTGCCCTTGGGCTGCACAGCTCAGGAGGATGATGGGATTGGCAAAGTACCAGTGAGAAAAATGCTTGGGCAGTATCAGAAAATTGAAATGCATTTTTTTTTCCCAGCTCCCATGCAGTGCCTTTTCAGAAATGCCAGGGTTTGATGCTTAAGTGTGTTTCTGACCCAAGTACAAACATGATGAACATGCACAATTTTTGTTGGAAAAAAAACAAGAATAGCATTTTCTGGGGGTTTTATAGCTGTATTTGTATCAGAACTCCAACCAGTGCAGTCCTCACACTTCAAACAGTTTGATTTTGAGTAATAAATACAGTTCCAAGGCTCACACTAACATGTGGAAGCTTGAAACTCAGTAGCAGATGCTGGACCTCTAAATGGGTTTTCTCTTGGCATTTATGCCAATAAGACAAGACTGTTTACGTTTTGGAACAGTTGAATGGACAAAGAACATAGGTATAAACAATTTCAATGTTGGAGTAAAGAGACATAACAGACTTGCCTAGCATTCATCCACTAGTGCTGCTGTATGTCCACTGTTGGAGAATACTTACAGGGCTTCTAAGAATACAAAGTCTGACTTTGCCTATTATGTTTAGCATAATAATTACTGAGAAAACAAGCAACAAATGCAGCCAGCATTTGCTTTGAAGATGTGACACATTATTATCAAAACTATGCTGAATGCTGATGCTAAATATAGGCTGAAATATGCCTCTCCATGCCTCCAGATTTCAGAGTCCGAAAGTTCTTCGGATATTAGAGAACAGAATAGCATTTGCTTTATCGCTAGAATTTGCACACACATTCTTTGGCAATGGAAAGATGGTGACATGCTCCCATCTTTTGGTGCCTGCAGGCAAGACTTACATTCTACTTGGTGTCTGCCTTCAGGAGAAAATCTCAGACAAGATGATAGGTGGAATATAAGCACCAATTGCAGTGAACCTTTCATATGCTTCCTGTCTCTGCCCTGTGTTTTTATGTTACATGAACTCCTATCCTTCAAATTGTCTCCCACTGCCCTACTAAAAAACATTTGGATAATGCAATTTTCCAGTTCCTTACAATAAGAAAAGGAGATTTGAAATATTTTGCAGAATTCACTTCAGAACCTTTACTAAGTACCTTCAGAGCCTTAGTGACTAAAGCCAGAAATCTGCTAAAGAAATAACCTTCAGTGAAGAAGGTTACCTTTGTATCTTGCAGTGAAGAAGAGCATCATTTTGATAAGCCACTGAACTCGCTCTTCTCTCAAAACAGTGACATAAAGCCCTCAGTTTAATCCAGGTTATGTTTCAAACATGAATGATTGTCATAGCAATACTTGGCAAAGAAGCAGAAACAGTGTGGACTGAGTGAAGTGCCTCTGGTCCTTTATTACCCTCTGGCAAAAGATATCCTGTTGAAGGGGTACTTTTTAAAATCTTTTAAAAATTTTTTTTGCGAGATGCAAACTGCTAGGGACTTACTTTTAGCACTTGTTGAGCAAGTTTTAATATCCATTAGCATACAGACAGCAGTAAAGCCATGGGGACCAGTCTAAGTGGAAATCTGTAGCTTTTTTCCTTCAAGCTGGCTGTAGTTTTCTGCTTTCTCCCCCCACCCCACAATATTGAAACACATTGCTCATGTGATGCAAGTACCATTCCTCTTGCAACCAGAAAAAGCAAGTATCTGCTTTTATAGGTGACAGTTTGGTACTGAGAGCCAAAGGAGAAAGGCAGAATTGTTTGTAAGAGTAATGCCATCTTTCCATTTGCATCTCTCTTTTTTTGAAACGAGTTATTTTTTTAATGCCTACAATTAGACAGATCAACATTTCTGGTTTTAATTTAATGCAGAGAGTATGATAATTATGTTATTCTGTTCTGAATTACATCCCTAAATTTCCATATAAAGCGGTCACGGTAAAACAGCATGAATTTGTTTTCGATTATCGGAGTACAGAATTTGTTGTAGGTTCATTCGTTTTACACAAGCACTGTCAGATCTGCTCTGTGTCACTGTACATCCTCTTTTTTTTCCCCCTCTCTCAGCACAAAAGAAAATAAGTCTTACTGCTCATTTTAAAGTGCTGTAAAACTTTTTTGTGGACATTTATGAAAAGACTTAATTTAGCAGCTCAGGGAGATCTTTGCACCATAGTAAGATTTTTATTTTTCCATAGCATATTTTTATCTTTAGGAATGACAGAAGTGACAGCAGTGGTTGGCTGAAATGTCATGCCATTAAAAAAGCAACTTATGTATACCATTATAATTCTTAGAGTCTTTTGACTACTCTCTGCCATTAGATCTGTATTTTAACTAAAATGGAAAATTTTATGAAACATGCTACTGAAAAATAAAGATAATTTTTATATACATAGTGAAGGAATGAGGGCATGAGAAAACCAGAACAGATGGCTGAAAGGACCACGGTCAAATTAGAGCATTGGTAGAACAGTAAATCACTAATAAGATTAATTTGTATTGTTTGTGTGTTTACAGAAAAATAATGTTAGATAGCACCAAAATAGGGTGTAAGTTTAAAAAAAATCATTCCTGATTGGAAGAGGTGAAGTCACAGTTTTGGTGAGTGCAAAAGGGATTATTGGTGTCTTGTCATCATGTCATGTATTTGTGAATGTTAATGGAACGCAGTCTGTTCTCTGTGGGGTATCATCTCAGCCAATTTTATTGGACTGCACACTGAAAGAGAGCTGTAAAATTTGCCTTTATCACAGAAGTGGCATGGAAAGGTGGGTAAAGCTTCAGAGCAACAGAAAGAAGGAGAAAAAATACAAAGGTCATCAAGTCTATTCGCCCTATTAATGAAGGATTTTCATGGTCAGTAAATTTCTTAACACTTACGGCACTCTCATTCACTCGAAGGAAGCTCTCTCGCTTTCCTAAAAGGCTAATTCTACAGCACAATAGGCCTCAAACCAATGCAGCTGAAAACCTGTTAGGAAAAGACAGTCTGAAGTGGAAGAATGCTGGAGAGGAAAAGTGTAGGAGAGCAGATATGCCAAATAAATAAATAAAGACCAGAAAGTGGAGGCATGCCAGGGAAGTAAGAAGGAGCATGCTTATTTTTTACCTTCCCATAGTGGCCTCCGCTGGTGAACCACTCACTGAGTTGCTGGTGGAATGTAAAGCTTCCTTGAAAATAAATCCAGCTGGGGACAGAGGTGGAATCACCACCTGTGTTCCCAGAGGATAAATGCTGCTTACAGCTCAAGAGGCCTCTGTGGTGCAGGGAAGTGTGTAATTCACACCTTCCTGAGCCAGCTTTACTGAATGCAATAATCATCTGGTCTTTATTTGAATCTCCCTCTTCCGGGACTGATTTCCACTGTCTTCTGTTATTCCAATTCTCCTAAAGCAGTGCAGTACATAAAGTTTCCCAGTCCAGATGCAGACCTCACATGGGCTCATGGCCACCTCCTTGCAAGCACACTCAGCTGTATGTCACTCTGCCCAAAACCTCCCAATTATTGGCTGGCTCTGGGCAGTCTCAAAGCTTTCAGCTGCTCCCAACCAATAATTGGGGGAGTTGGGAAAGCAGGATTCGTGTCCTACTGGAAGAGTGTGAAGGAGGCAAGCTGTGGGTTTGTGTTGGGTTGGTATCTGCATTTATAAGTTTCATGTACTTTCTTTAGGAGGACGGGAAGAAAGAATTGTATTATCAGGGGACGAGGATTGTCATTTGGATTAAACTAAAGACTTGCCCAGCAGAACAGCAAAATCTGGAGTTGAGGAGTTAAAAAAATAAGTACAGAGGACTAGGACTAGAAGTGAAAGGTCCTGCATTTAGTGACTGTATCTTCAAAGGACTGTGAAGGTAAGGAAAAGAAAAAATGATCCCCCCATGTCGAAATTTTGTCTTTGCTGCAACAGAAGTAAGAAGAAAAAAAGAATTAGGCTTTAAGTTCTAGTGCTATCTTTAGATCTCAACACCTTTTTATTTATTTCTGTTCAAGTTATGGCCACTTCAGAGTTCTTTTGCTGGAAAATTATGCTGCAGATAAATATGCAAGTGTAATTCCTGTGAACAGGTACTCTGACTTTTCTCCAAGTGCAGAGAAGCCCCATCTAAAATCCATGCAGAACTGGTCTTATGAATCACCATCTTGATACCTTTTGATGTGTCTGTCATTTGGACCCACTGGGCTCTAAAGGAGTGGGACATCATTACTTTATTGTGAATTCAGTTCTCATTAAAAAAAAAAAAAAGATTTAAATATCACCACAAACATCAGAACAGACAACCTTGTGATGGATGCACTTTGGCCATTTCCAGCTAAATCCTGCCCTGCACTGAACTGAATAAAAAGCACCTCTAACTTCAGTAGGATTTGTGCTTAAATTCCAAGTCAGAATATGGCCCTTTAAGTATTTTTCACGTATAAATTAAATTGTAAAGCATTCCCATGTCTATAGTAATTTTAAAGTCAAGTATTAAAATAGTGCACTTGTTAAAATCACTAAAAAATATTGAAAATGTTTTGAAAAAATCCTTAGACAAGTGTAAAGCCCTTTAAAAACAAGGAAAATAGTGAAGCTCTGCAACCCAACAGGAAAAGGGAAATGCTTTGGAGATAGGGTCTCGTATGTATACTATGCTGAGCCATGACATCAAGGTAATTATTTTCCCCTAAGTTAAATCTCTTATCTTACAAATCCTTCCTTTGCCAGAGGCCTCAGGCCCCACAGATAGCAAAGCACTTGAGTTCTCAACACCCAAGAGCTCTACTCTTACCCCCACCGACAATCAACTTGTGTCACTCTGTGTTTGTTGTCCCCTTTCACCAGTCAGAGGCACTTCCCTCCTGTGCTTCTCCAAACACCTTTGAAAGGCAAGGAGTACCCTTGCAGCAGACCTTTTGCAGGCTTCTACTTCTGCTGGAGTCAAATTTCTATCCCATGCTAGGGCCAAATTTCCAAAATGTGTCCGTTAAGCAAACACTTCCCACTGAGAAACACACCTGACATTGATCTTCAGCCCTACTGAATCTCTTCCTGAAGAGTTCATATGGTGCTGCCTTATAAGAGATTTAGGTGTTCCATGACCCCTTCACCCATGTTTTTTTTACAGATTTTTACAATCTAACTCCTTAAGTTCAAACAGATGGCAATGCATATTGGTTATGATATTTATTATATAGGAAATAAACTAAATTAAGGGTGATCCTACTACTTCAACAAGTTACCCAGCATTTGCACTATATAATAGGTGAAAACAAACAATACAAAGGCACTACAATAAAGTTAAAATATTGAGTCACCATTGAATATGCATATTTTAAGCCCAACCCCTTTTAAAAAAGGTTGCTACTCCTTTCCAGCATGACAGTGGGATTGTTCAGATGAAAAAGCTGATAAGTATAAATACAATGATTTTTTCAGGATTCTATAAGAGCGTGAATTATGAAATCAATTTTAAAGAAAAACTTGGAATATGCTGCCTACATTGCTTACTATTAAGGCATATAGAGTAACAGAAATAAATGTTCATATCTGGTTTTGCTTACTAGAATTAATTACTACTAAGGTTACATAATTAGGGGTCATACTTACAATATGATCTGTTTTAAATTAAATATTTAACAATACCAGTTAAAGCATTCCTGTGTATTTCTCTTTACTATAGGTAATAACACATGTATTGACATAATTAAATGGCAACGTGTCTTAAAAATAACTGCAGCATATGTTTCTGTATTACAGAAAAAGTATAATATCTTAATAATGTAATAAAACTTCTATCTATAATATCAGAGATATACCAAAGTACATTTATAAGTACACAGGTTGAAAGCAGAGACCACTTCTAAGGAGTGGTTACATGAAAATAGTACCTTTCTATACTATTCACATGCAACAATTCCTTCTCTTAGTGTAAGTCAAAATACAGAGTGGATCATGTTGTGCACTTGTTTAAGATTTTTGCAAGTGTAAATATATTATAACAGAAATTCCGATGCAAAAAAGAAATATCAAAAATCACATATATCAAATATATATTTAAGTTGAGAACACTTACTGGTGTAATATACTTTCAGAACTGACATAATGTAGCTAACCAACCATTTAAAACTGAAAAGGAAAGAAACACTTTGTTTAATGCCTACAATTAATCTTTGCTTGGCTTTATACTAACAATAGAATTCTGATTAAATTCTTTCCATGGTTGTGGTCTTAAACTAGATCAACCTGGGGTTTAAAGACCCTTTTACAGAACTCCTTAGCTGAAATATATAACCTGGCCCAAGGAAATCAATTTTGAAACAAGTGTGGTGTTGGTGCAAAATGTGTCATTACCATGAAGAGGAGAGAGGAGCATTCAAGCTCCAGAGCAGCATGGAGAGTGTCGGCTTCCAGACTTCCTTACAACAGAAATTTCACATTGGCCCCAGTCCACAGTATGTTTAAGTAATTAATACTCATTTCAGCCAACCATCATTCTTTGTCTTCAACAGACGTCCCAATGGAATATAAAGATTTGTCTCATTCTTCTTGCCCTTCCTTACACAACTGACAAACATTAATGGTTATTCCATCAAATAGTGCAGTGCAGAATCTCATACTAGCTCCTATGTCATCTACAGTTTGTTGGTGCTGGTTTCATCTAATGGGAAACTAAAAGGAGAGGCTGTCAATAAGTTATTAAGCTGCTAAGAAAAATATAGAGATATTTGACATATGTTATCTACAAGAAAGACTATACAGCCTGGGATGCTGGTTTCACATCAAAAGTCCATTGATAAAAACTTAAAAGTGAGGAATATTCTACAGAGAAAGTCTGAAGTTTTGTACATAGTTATTCAGTTTGATAGTACTAAAATGACTGCTCCTAAGGGATTTTGCTGAATATCTCTCAATGTACCCCACAATATATGAGACAAAACTAGAGAAAACTCTATATACTTTCTGGCACATAGAGAACATTTCAAAAGCTATAGAAGTTGTGTTAGTGATTTAATTGGAAAGAACGGGTTTGCCAGTTACTGATAAAGCTGAAAATACACATGAACAGTTATTTTCCAAAATCAGGAAAAATAAATATAGAAAAACTCATCTGGGTTTTGAGTTTACCATAAATCAAGTAATGGATTGATACTGCACTGATTTCAGTATCTTGGAGGGATATTCATGAAGTTTTTATTAACTACATGAGTAAATAGACTTTTTGAAAAAAATGTGTATGTCTCACTTCAAAAAAAACCAGCAAAGTGACTTTTCAGGAAGCAACAGATACATTCCACAAACTAAGTAATATATTACAGTCTAATAGAGTCACACAAGACAGCAAAGAGTAGAAATAGTGGCCTATGAATACAACTTGCCATAGTTACTACTCTGCAAGTCTCGTTTTTCATTCATTTTTCAAATTCTTGCTTCATGTGTACTTCATTAAAAGCTCTTAATTTAATTTTCACCTGTTTACGCTTTCAACAACTTCACTTTCACACTGAGACGGCTGCCATGGCATCGAGCACTAAATAAAATCTTCAGCTTAGTAACAGAAAGATCTTTTCTTACTAATACTTTCAATAACTCACCTTGCATGGCAGACCTAGTGTGACTCATTGACATTCCTGGGCCCCTAAATGAGTTGAACTCATCTCTCAGGAGAAGAAATAGGACTGTCTTTGTCTGGGCACAACAGATAGAATCATTCGTCAGGAATCTCTGAAATATGCCTTCCTGTTCCCAAAGAAACCGATTTGCCTCCCTTTGCTTCAGACTTTATCAGAGCAGCTTGGTCAAAACTCTTAAAAACTCAAACAATAATATCTACAATCAGTTCAGACTCAGCTGCAGAATTATTTTTGGCTCATAAGGGAGAAAGAGCTAGATTACCAGTCCCTTCATCCATGATGACTGCAACTGATTTGGCAGCTCTAACTAGACTTTCAAAACTAACCTCTCTGATAACCCCCTGAAACGAAATTTTTCTAACAAACAAACTAGCAAAGTTTGGCTGCCTCTAAATTAGCAGGATCCAGATTGCATTGTACAAATCTGTTTGTATGGAAATCTCTTGACCTATTTACATCTCCCTTTCTGACTCAGGTTTCTCGTTGGTGGTTGTGATTAAAAAGGAAGTACAGCAATCATGTTGAATTAAAATAAATTAAAGCTGTGCACTTTCCCAATTAGGCCTTTTGTGGGATGACTTTCAACAGGAAGACAGGCCCATCCATCACTCTGAAGTGCAAATACATTTTAAAAGCTTCATTCTCTCTTATAATTTAAAATTTCATAATTAGTTATCATGGGTGTGGTTGGAGTTGCAAAATGTTGTCTCCTTATGGTTGCAGAGCTGGAGCACTTGAATCTGCAACAGAGTCACTAGTTTTGAAGGGCTGGCAAGCCCTGAGTTAAACTCCAAGACAACTATCACCTTGTGAATAATCACATATATGAATCGAATTTGAATTGTTAATTATGTACTGTGTTTATTTCTCTGCCTCAGCTTCTCTCCACTGTATTACCTCAAAACCAACAAATGAATCTTAAGTTTTATTCTTCATTTATACAAATATAATTTTAGGCATAGTTATATTAACACACATTTTTAGAAGCCAAAAAGAAAATTGCCTTCTCTTTAAGTACACAGAGTATTTGCATTGTCACAATATATTACATGGACTGGATGCTTAACATGTAACTGTACTAATCTTTATGGCAAACATAATAACAAAAGAAAGTTGCTCCGAGATTTTTCTATTTTTATTTAAAAAAAAATAACAAAAAACCTTTCCAGTGAGGGACCACATGTAAAACTATGGTTTCTCTGCACAGAGACCAAGGCTGCTTATTACCTACAGTACACTAGCTATGATGAACAGACCACCATAGTTGTGACAACTGATGTTGCTGCCTCCAGGGTAAAACAAAGGTTTACATATTACACAAGCAATTTAACTGTTTTCTAAACATATTGCCAAGACAGTGGGAGTTGGCAGCCAGCACTATGTTTTAGGTTTTGGATACTTGGATTAGAAGTGACTGCTGATTAGAGACCTTTTTATTCGTCTTCTACGAATTACAAGCAACCTAGTAACCCAGCAAAGAATCCTTCACAGCACTTAAACTTGTCTTCATGGCTTCCCAAAGATTACATACACAAATCACTCCACAAAAGTGGTGCAACAGACTTGTGCATAGATAACTACATACGGCAATTGTCTTGTTCTAACTCTTAAAGACTTCCCCAAAGTGAAATGTTTTATAATCCTTTTTGTGCAGTAGTCAGGAAAGAAATAAAAGAGTTTGGGGAAAGATTATCCACAAGAAAGAAACTTTTTTTTTTTTGGGTTCCAGCTGAAACACAATAAAGAACATAATTAACTTCACAATTCTTTGTGTTTTTCATTTGACTGCAGGGAGGAGATGAAAGAGGACTGTTAAGCCTTGCATTCCATCCCAATTACAAGAAAAATGGAAAGCTGTATGTGTCTTATACCACCAACCAAGAACGGTGGGCTATTGGACCTCATGACCACATCCTTAGGGTCGTAGAATACACAGTATCCAGGTATCAGTAAAAGTCTAAAATTCACAAATTCCATATTTCTTAGCAACCCTTGAATTTTAGTATTTCCCATCTCTAAAATAAGCTATCAGGTTTACAACGTATATACTTGGGCACCTGCAGAAAAACTATTGTGGGTTTTATTTCAAACAGTAGTTTTGAAATGCCAGTAAGTACACTGGTTTTTCTTTTTAAGACCTTTTTTTTTTTTTTAGTTATTGTCTCACTTTTTTTTTAATTATAATTATTTCCTACTTATTGTGTATAGGCAGCAAAATAATTTTTCTGTGAACGCCACAAAATTGAAATTTCTCAGAAACAACTGTTTGGCATTTTTCCACCAAGTTACAACATCCACATCTCGAAGCATAATTTGAATGAGTCAAGTTTATTTTTAGAAAGAAGTACATTGATAGTGAACTGTGAAAACTGTGCTCATATCTTTATCTTGCAGGAAAAATCCACACCAAGTTGATATGAGGACAGCAAGAGTGTTTTTAGAAGTAGCAGAACTACACCGAAAACATCTAGGAGGACAGCTTCTGTTTGGCCCAGATGGTTTCCTATACATTTTTCTTGGAGATGGCATGATCACTCTAGATGACATGGAAGAGATGGATGGTTTAAGGTACAGAAACTACCAGTGGATAGACTTCTATTATTGTCTTTGCACAGTATTTGGGGTCAGAATCCAAAGTGATCAGCAGTTGTCAGGACAAATCTTGCTCCCTCATCCTTTACTAAAGAATCCTACTTATTTCAGTGCCTGGGTTTTGCAAACTGCTGATTTTCAGAACAGTCTGACTGCTTAAATACATCTTCTTGTAGCTGTGTGCTATCAAATCCTTTAAATACTGGAGTCCTCATCAGTAAATGCAATTTTGTTTAGGCTTCTGTTTTCTGAACTGTTGTTCTATGAACAGAACAACTGTATTGAGCAAAGATTCCAAAATGTGTCTACAAACACATACCAGAGTCAATAACAACAATGCATCACTTAGGAAAATGTCCAGAGAACATATGAAGTAATCCTACTTTGGTTCTACCTTTAAAATTTTCCCAACCTGCTTTTTCCCTCTGCTTCATTGTTCTCTGTTAGAGTTGCACTATTTGTCTTAATTTAGAGAAGGTGTGGTACTGAGCCTTTACAGACCTAAAAGGAGTTGCTGTTCAAAGGCCTCTTTGGCTCAGCAAAATTGCAGGTGCTCCTGCGATTTTTAAGTATTTTTTAAGTATAAGGATATACTTTAAAACCCAGGGCAGAGGGCCATTCTAATACTTGGTTTTAAATTAATGTAAAACAAGAGAAGACTGAAACAAATTAATGATGAAGAAAGACAGAAAGGAATCAATTTAAATATCACATCTTTTCATGTTTATAAAGAGAGTTTTGATGATCTACTCCTTGTCCTTTCTTCCATCACAATCATGAACATAATGTAAAACATTTTACTCTCTCCTGTTTCATGTAACAAGAAAGGTCTGAATACTTACCAAAAAAAAATAAAATAAAATTCAACATTTCCATTCAAGCAATACAATTTATTTCTTGCTTGCTTTCTTTCTATGTAATTAGTCTTTGGATTGTACTGTGACTAGAAATCACTGAATTCAAGAGTAGGATTCAAAGTGTTAGCAAAAAGCATTAAGCACAGTTACTCTAGAGGAGATATTTGAAGCCATAAAACAATGCTGATGTTTGGAAAGTTGTTCTTATGATCAAGTTGCTTCCCAACACCATGGTCAGAGGTGTTCTAGTAAATAACAAGGCAATATATTGGCCACAACTGAATCTTGAATAGTCTCTGCTATTATTTTTTGGACTTGCATGTGCCATAAAATCAATCTATATGTGATTAATCAGTAAAAGTGGGTGGTTTATTTTTCTGTCTCACTATAGTATTATATGGATTAAATCTACCAGTAAAATACTTTTAAAAACCCAATTATTTTATCCTCCCCCTCTCTCAGTGATTTTACAGGCTCTGTGTTGCGCCTGGACGTAAATACTGACCTGTGCAACGTCCCTTATTCCATACCACGGAGCAACCCACATTTCAACAGCACAAACCAACCTCCTGAGATTTTTGCACATGGACTCCACAATCCAGGCCGGTAAGTAAGTTTCTGAATTACTGAATTACTCTGCAGTAGATACTGTTTTCAACCAGAAATTTTTTATACAGTCAGGTAACAGCATTTTAATAATAAAGGCACGCGTGAAGTTTTTAAATCCTCCACTCCCCCTTCTCCACACATATTTCACAGTTAGAAACGAATGTACATTGGCAAGGGGAAAGCAAAGAGCATGCCCAACTACTAAAAGTCAAGACCAAAATGACAGAAATGAAGTACAGGATTTTTGGTTTTAATGAATGATAAAATGACTACCCTTATGAAAGAAAAGAGCTTCAAGCAGAGGGTTGGGAAAGTACAGCTGAGATGGGAATCTTGACTGGGAATAATAGGCACGTGGAAAACAAATGAGAACATCTGGTGATATCTAAACAACAGCAAGGAGGAGAACAATGCTTTAACTAAACAACCCATAATTCAGCAAATTAGGTGGGTGGTAGTACTGAAGTGACATTGAAAGTCATGGTTTGAAAAAAATCAGAAAGTCAAGTTGTTCAGATAAGGAGTTGATTCTTGGACTTTTTAACAGTCCAAAATTCCTACACCATATAAGTCAATTCATTTTGCTTGGTAAAGGCACTATTCATTTCAGGTGCTTTAGAGCAGAGTACATTTTATTACTAGGACAAATTATTTTTACATCAGATTATATAAAAGATGGTGTAGGAATGGGAAAGTTGTAATATCTTTTGGGTATGAATCTAACACATTGTTGGATATTTTGGCTCTGTATAAAATAGGTCCCTCACAGGAGTAGGCACCAAAAAGACACAATAATATTTTAAAATGTGATGCTTCATACTATTTCAAATTATGAACTCATCTATTTCATGGATTTTCTTCTTTTTTTTTTTGTTTTGTTTTACAGGTGTGCTGTGGACCGCCATCCAACTGATGTAAACATCAATTTAACTATACTTTGCTCAGATTCAAATGGAAAGAACAGATCTTCAGCAAGAATCTTACAAATAATTAAGGGCAAAGACTATGGTAAGTTCCATCCAGGGTAAAGCTGCTGGGAACAGTCAGTTTTTATGCCCATGGAATAATAAATAGAAAGCAGAAAAGATAGATAAAGGACTGTATAGCCATGATAGGAAACTTAGAACATAGATAGAAGAGATAACCTACCAAAGATAGAACTTCTGAAAAGTTCCATCTTTTCAAGGTAGAACTTCAAGGTACAAGCAGATAAAAGATTCAGGACAAAACAAAATTTCAATGACTCAACTTTGTTCTTTTTGGTGTAGAAAATTATGTAAATAAGATTTAACAAATTTGACGGTTGCTGGTCCATCAAAGGTCAAACTGTTGGTGCATATATTGGCTCAGAAAGAGAAGATTTTGGAATATCAGGAAGTGATGAAAATGTATTCTTAGTCATTCATAAATAACCTTTTAAGACAGAATGGAAACCTCATGTAATGGACCTCCTATAATGGAAAAAATGAGATAGACAACAACAGACCTCAGCCAAACAGGGAAATGACTGAGCTCTGTTTAAATGTTACTAAAAATAAAAAACTTAGAAAAATGCTCTATGCTACTACTTCATGATAAATGCCTAGTTTAGAGTAGATGACAAAAAGATAAATATACTCAATTAGAGACTTTAAATTATTAAAGCATTTCATGTTCTCTCTGAATTAGTATGACTGTCAGTCACAATTTTAGTTCAATGTTTAACTCTGACACTCACTAAGGTCACTTGCTAGTTCAGGCAAGCCAGGTGACAGCTACTCTGAGCCATCATCCCCCTTGACTGACCATTTAGCAGCTTGTAAATCCACGATGGTAAGATGTGATAAATGCCACTGGTCTATCTCCTGGAATGCAGCATTTTCCAGTTTTATTCACATCCCTGGTTCCCCCACCTGTACTTTACTTACAAGCAAAGCAGCTGTGCTGTCTAGTACAACAGTACACAATAGTATCATGCAATTGTACTGCTTCAGTTATTGTGTGTATTTTCTGTGTCCATTTTACAAAAGCCAAACCAAAGAATAATATTTGGTTAACCACTGCTCCAATGGAATTTTGACTGCATCTTTATTGCAGAGTAAACTAAGCAATACTGTGTCTATCCAGAACAGCTTGCCAATATTAATACTAGGCTATGGGTCAACTCCTTCAATAAAAAGAGTTCATCATCCTTTTCTCCCCCATAAAATTTCAGGTCTTACTCTTGTAGAATAACCTGGAAAATGCATTTACCAAAGACTTGCAGATAGCCTTCTGACTAAAAAAGTTCCTATAAAACAAAAAGGTCTATCGGCTGCGGTTTTTATTTAAAATTACGCAGTTATCACGTCAAATTGAGTCTACTTTTACCCTAAGCAGTATTTGATTAAATGAATAGGAAAATGTACACTGAAACTCCCTCGAAGAATTATTTGATAGGACTAAACTCTGTGGCTTTGTGAAAAAAGAAGAAAAAATGTATAGGAATTGCAACTACAGAAACAGGGTAAAATTGCTACAAGAAGCTATGGCAAGTTATATTAGTTTTTATGGGATGTAAAACACTCACTATGTTTAAAACTCTGATTTTGAAAGAATTTCTCAAACCACTGAAAGGCTTTGAAAACAAGTTTTGTTGAAAATCAGTGGAATTTCTGCTCTTAGTTACTGGACTTTACAGTAAAGGGGGGGTAAATTGTGCTCCTGAAGTTCAAGAGATCCATTTTGCAGACTGTATTGACACTAGAAATTAATAGCAGTAACAACATCAATTGCAATGGAAGTCCAACCTAATCTTTGTGTAGTTTTATTGTCCCAGGTTGTGCACATGGAAGACAAGCAACTATAGCCTCTCCTATTGAAAGTCTTTAATGGATTGTTTCACAAATAGACTTGGTTGTAATTTCACCACTTTATTTTTTTTAAAAATGTTTCATTTCTGGCGACGCATCTTGAATTTTGAGGAATCCTTAAATGGAATTAACCTTGTTTTCTTCAAGTAACAGCATTTTCATAACTGTGAATCACTATGAGACTGCATGTGATCTAATGCTACGGTAGTTCCTTTTTAGAAAGTGAGCCTTCACTTTTAGAATTCAAACCGTTCAGCAGTGGATCCCTGGTCGGTGGGTTTGTCTATCGCGGCTGCCAGTCGGAAAGACTCTACGGAAGTTACGTGTTTGGAGACCGCAACGGGTACGTTTCTTACAACTCAAACACAAATGCCTCTAGGGTATATTTAGCCACTCAGCTGCCTGTATGAAGGACCACCAAAGGTCTTGTACATTCACTTTGCCAGGTTAGCACTGGGATAAATGCAGATTAAACTCTAGATTTGGAAATAAAATAGCTCGGCATTCTAATGGTGACATGCATAACATAGTTAAGCCTTGCAAAGAAGTACCGAGAGACTCACATCATGGTTCTCTTAAGATTTTAGTTCTAGATATGCTTACATGCAGCTTTTACACTATGAGGGGAATTAATCATGAAACTGTTTCCCAAACCAACCGGTAAGACATTGAAAACTTTTGGGATTTTATGGAAACATCACTGATGGAGCAACATGAATGTTTCTGTAATGAATGGGCATAGTTTCCCCATACCAGATAGCTGAATATTCACAAATGGTTGTGGAGTATAGCTTGAACACAATTTTGCAATATTTGAATGACTGGATGGCTTTTAAGCATCTGAAAAATAAATCATAAGACAATGAACTGCACAGATGTATCTATGGAGCTTCTTGCAGAAAGTGTTTACTTATTTATCTACTCTCTATTCCAAATATAATGTAACAATTTGTTTTATGTGTTCTTGAATATAGAAATTTTTTAACACTGCAACAGAGTCCTGCAACCAAACAGTGGCAAGAGAAACCCCTCTGTCTTGGCAACACTGGCTCGTGTAGAGGTTTCTTTTCAGGCCCTGTCTTGGGATTTGGTGAAGATGAATTAGGTAAATACTAAAAAAAGTTCTTAAATCATAAGGCTTATTAGTCATGCCTGCTGAAGTATTCACAATTCTAGTAAATGTTTAAAGAGAAGGCTATCTTTCCTTTGCCAAAGCTGTCTACACTGCTCTCAGCTACACCTCAGCAGCCTTGTAAGAAGAACAGAGAAGAGAATGTGTGGTTGGAAGGGTCAAAGGTCCTTATTGTCTCTCACACCCTGTGAACTGTGTCACTCACTATGACACAATGTATCATATACTTGCCTTTATTCCCAACATTACAGACTTAAGTGGCAAAGAGATTGAATGAGCAGACTGATCCCCCTCTTCTCCCTTCCTCACAAATTTTACCTTTTTTAACCAATTTATACTATATGAAAGATAAAACACTCATGATAAAATATATATCACGTTTTAGCATCAATTTGGGTAGAGTGCTTATATACATTTTCAAATACCAATGGTTCTGCTGTATATTTCAGTGTCGAGGGTTTCTTCTGAAGTTTTTTTAGTCTCATTTGGCAAATACAGCTAGATCACAAAAGTCATGTATTTTCCTTAGAAAAGGAGAACTAATTTATTGCACTGGCTTTCCTAACAGGTGAGATTTACATATTATCAAGCAGTAAAAGTATGACACAGCCTCACAGCGGAAAACTCTACAAGATTGTTGACCCAAAGAGGTGAGCATTGCATTTCTCTTTCAAATCAGCCTTTCCTTCAACTGGTTAAAACCCAAAAGGTAGCTGTAGTTCTTTCCATGTGGCTGAATTATACAAGAGTGGCATTCAATAAAAAGGGATGGTCCTGGTAGTTCTGAAGCCAAATGGCTTTTAGGTACCAGATGAAAACAGATGCTGGAATTCTCCAGCGGTGCTACTGCTTCCTTACTTGACACCATGGTGGGACAGTGCACAACAGGAGCTGGCTCAAAAGATTAGTAGAGTGGCAATACCTATTCTAAGCAACTACAGAAAATCATTTGACAGTACTAGCTAGTGTCAGTTTTGCCACAAGTTAAGTTCTAAGGGACCAGTTCAGCCTTTCCCAAATATCTCTCTGGTTGTATAGGAGAAACCACCAATGGGGAATAACACAGAGGCCTCACTCAGTCCTCAGTGGGTGTGAAGTGTCCCTGCTCACTAGTTTTCAGTGTCCTTCCCTGCATTTACCTGTCTCTCCCTGGGCAGGTTTGGAGCCCCAAGGAAGGAAATCCTTTGTCCTTGGGCTGTGTGCCAGAAATACATGAAGTTCTTTAACGGTTCTTATAACTCTGCTTCTAAAAGGCTTATAAATCCCACTCAAGTGATTATAAGACTCAGATTTAATAGGATTGGTCTAATTATTTAGACTAATTTACCAGTTTTAAAATGAGGATAAATTAAAATTATCAAACCAAAGTTTCCTGAGATGTGATCTTTGCAGAGCAGCTGGAACTACGAAAATATTAGAGAATATGCAAAAAAAAAAGCCAATATGACCCAGGGGCCCCAGCAGCAGTAAGATCTGATGACTTAGCAGACACTCACTTTGGCTGGGGGAATACCATTTTCTTCATGATGGATCTTCCTGCTCTATCAGACCAAGTCTGCCAAGTAAAAGTAGCACATCCATCCTGAAAAAGCATCAGAAATCAACACAAAATGAAAGAGACAATAGAAGTGAAGTTTGTTGTATAATTATTTTGACCCCATCATACCCTGCAAAAGCTACTGTCTATTTTTTTCAGCATCTACTTCAGCATATTTCTCCATTAGTATCAGATACAGTCAGACTTGTATTTTTGGTTTTGCTGTTAAGAAAAGAATTTTCCTGTTGAACTAAAACTCTAAAAATTGTTATTGGGACAACAAGTGAATACAACAACAAAATCATGAAATTAGGTGCACGCTGTACTATAAGTTACAGTAGAGTTTCAGTGTTTTATAACTGTACTATCCCAAAACAATAGCAAATAGTCTGGAAGCAGATGTTACCACAGGTTAGTGCAGTCTGTCAGTCAAGGTTATTATGTATGTTTTATTTATGCTTTCTGGTATTGAAAACATTTTTTCAGAACAAAACTTGCCATTCTTACTGGGATTGTTTAGTCTGTTGGTGTATGGTTTTAAGTGAATTTTACACCCTAAATCCACTATTAGTATCTAATTACATGGGGCTGCCTTGTTTGACCTCGGCTTTTTGTTCTTGTTACCTCTTCCAGTAGGGTGGTCTTCAGCTGACATACCTGAAAGGCCAGACCTCCCATTGCTGCACTCACGGTTGGCTGTTTTCGTGTATGGAAAAGGGTCAAGACTGTGTTTGGTTACTGGTGAAAGTAACCAGAAAACTAGAGAATACTTTTGTAAATTGGCACACAGTTGAAATTAAACAGACTGTGGCAAAGGGATATAGTTTTTGGTAATTTTTTTTTAGAAACGTGGGATAATTTTCATTCAGGCTAAGTTTTGAGTTTTGTTGTTTTTCAGTCTCACACCACTGCAGGCTTTTAAGGGAAAGATAATGAGATACTTCCACAAAAGAGAGCTGTAGCTCTATTTACCATTTCATGCTAAGTTCCTATTACCCATGTAAACAATTTTTAAAAATTCCATGGTTTTGGAAGATGTTAATGTAAACTTTTATTAACAGAATGTTATAATTCACATGTTAATATTTTACTGCTTCTTCCTCATGGTGTGCATCATACCAATACAAAAATATATATATATGTAAACACTGGCACACTAAAGATGATACAGGTGGACTATGAGCATCAGGTATAACTAAAATCATCAAACTATTGATCTTTCATGTCTCAGAAATTCATTACTTAATAACAAAACCCTGTGAGAGGTGGCCCCCGGCAGACTTGACAATTTGCAAAGAGAACTTTCCATGCCTAGGGCAGTGTAAAAGAACAAAATTATCATTCCTTGTGGTAGCCCCTTGCTGAAAATCAATACCTTCATGCAAAACCCAGCCTTCTTCTGCTAGTGGTTGTTTGTAAGCTGCTGCAAGCTTGCAAAATTATTCTTTTATTTCAGATAATGAATGTTACATGAAGGTGCAGAATTTGTATTCTTTTGATCTTTGTCAAATCATAGAAACATTAAAGTTGGAAATGAGCTCCAAGATCATCAAGTCCAACCTTTTGAGAGAACACCACCTTCTCAACTAGAACATGGCACTAAGTGCCACGTCCAGTCATTTCTTGAACGCTTCCAGGGATGGTGACTCCACCACCTCCCTGAGCAGCCCATTCCAATGCTTGACAAAGTCTTCCAGAGAAGAAGCTTTTCCCAATGTCCACCTTGAACCTCCCCTGGCACAGCTTGAGGCTGTGTCCTCTCATCCTGTAGAAAACTACTGCATAATCAAAAGTTGTTCTCAACCATAACCATGACCCAGACTTTCTTGTCTCAAATGTGGCTTAGGACAGAAATCTACTACTTGGATATTGCTGGCAATAGAAAGAAAATCAAAATAAGTGGGCAGGTTAAAACATTAGATGATCAGAAGATGAGGGTAATCCAAAGAACCCTTTGCATTAGTCTTCAATACTCAGCAGTGGTATAGTCCTATCCCAAAAGAATCCTTCAGATGTAATAAAAATGAGGTGTTTGTTAAACTGAGGTGATATATGACAAATTGATAAACATGATCAGTACAGAGGTTCTGAATCCCACGATTGTTGAGGCCTTTTGAAACGTAGAATTCAAGGTACCACAGAGAAACTTTTGTTTGGTTCCTCCAAAGACTCTATGTCAATAACTAAATAGACTCCCATCAAAAGCACAGAGTGAAATATTTCTTTTTGTAACAAGGTTGTTAAAATGATTCATTAGTACTTTAGAGCTTGTAGACATTAAAATGATAAAAAAAAGCCCTAAGTATGTGAATTGCTGCAGAATACATATATATACTACCTATTACCAAAAATAGATTGAAGGATATAGCCAATAGCAAATTTAGCTTTGAGATTGGAGGAGATGTTGGAAACACTAAGAATTACAAACACATAAAACCAGCATGAGGCACATTAGTTAAACTGGTAGTCAAGAGGAGATGTTCTCAAGTTAAAATTGTGTCTCTGAAAAATATATCCATTTTTTGATGATTATCAAAAAAACCAACACTTTCCAGGGATAGGAACTAGTGAGAAAATACAGGCAGGAAGACTTATTTTCTTCTTAAATAAAAGAGTTAGTCAGATATCCTGAAGACTGATGCAAATACTAGTATTTTATAAATTGCCTTTGTGACCAAAAAACAAAACTTTTTTATTTTGTGGTTTCCTACTTTCTGTTTCATAATTTTTCTGTTGTGCTTTCTGTTTCTACAAATACATACTTATATCAATCACAAAAGCATTGATGTATTCAAAGGCAAAATAACTAGGTGATCAGTGATGTAGAAAATATATAGAGGTTCAAATATTCCAGCTGGTTGATAACAGAGAAAATAGGAGACAACCCCATTAGGAAAGAAAATGTAATCATTTTTCTAGCATGATGAGAGGAGAAAATCAACTGTGAAAATGAATATTTAAATAAGTAAGATCTGTTGATAGGTCCATGTACTCTGTAACTTAAACATTATTACCAGACCAAGAAGTAAGAAAATAAACTTTGGATGATGGTAGAACAGCCATAAAGTGGCTTTGTAAGTCTTCTTTTAGAATACTTGCAACAGGATCACTTTTATTTCTAAGGAAATTATAGATAAAATGAAAGACATTCAGAGAAGAGTTCTCAAACTGACAGACAATGCAAAAGTTTTCCACTTAAAAGATGTCCTCTATCCCCTGTGAAGTTTTAAGTGTTTGCCCCCATCCATACTGTGATTCCAAAGGGGATGAACTATTCTTTTGACCAGGATGGCTCACTGAAGCCAGAAGGTGAATATTACAAAAGAGGGCAGAGCTTAAGTAAGTGTCCCTGCGCACGTAGGAAGATTTCCTCTTCCTCTCCTTATAACACCTTATAGATCTGGATTTCAATGTGTTTCCTATCAACAGCCAGAATAGCTGCTTTCCACTGGGTTGAAACTTGAACTTGATTCAAACCATCTCACTCCTCTTTCATGCCCCCCCAGGGTATATAATTCCACTTATCATCCTTTCCATAATCACCTTCTGGGATTTCCGCTGTCAGAGAATATTTCCAAACAACTGATTTCAAACACGAAGGGACAATATCTAGGCCATACCTCATTCTGACATTGTTCAGGCTCTTTAGAAAACCATTAGTGATTTTGTTTTTTAGTATGAGTCAAGAGTGTTTGATGGTATGATAGAAGAAAAGCATTTATGAAAGTGGAGCCCTGTTAAAGACTTTAATTACTATGGAAATGCAAACTCAGGAACACACAGTTTTAGACTAATCTGCATCAAGATACTCAGTTCTGATGGGTTATAGACACACTCTGAAGCTACTACTGGAAACTCTCTGTAGAATGAGCCAATTTTGTTGGTGAATACGCTCACCAAGCCAGGTGGGCCATATGATTTCTTTCTGTTCAGAAAGTTACTATCCCTTAAGTCATTTGAGGGAATGGAAAGCCAGAATTAATGTCTAATTATGTTTAGTTTAGCCAGAGCATGCAAAATTCTTATCTCATTTACCTACCCACATGCAGTTACTATTCCCACAAGAGACACTAAAGAGAAATTAGAGCTTTTTGCGAATACCAGCCTAGAGAGTTTCAATTTACAGAAGTACTTCACAAAAACTCCTTTGTAACCACGATGGAAAAACCTAAGGATTTTTTTCAATCACATCACAGCTCACTGACTGTAAAAGTTTTTGTTTTGGTTTGGGATTTTTTTTTCCCCCCTTTTTTTTAAAGTCTTTCTAGCATTGGCTATTAAGGAGTTCTCACTTTTTATCGCTTTATAAGGAAAAAAAAACAGCTCAGTTTATCTTTTGCTTATTTTCTGGAGCCTGCAGGAAGCCTCTGCCATCCTAAAGAAAGTCACACATAATAGAGCAGCTTTAGCGCAGTAAGCCAGTCTTTCCCAATTCATCAGTCAAAGTGTTATGCAAGTGGCCCCCTAAATTGATAAATTCCCACAGTGCCTGTTGACCCAGCTGCCAAGTGCTCATGCAGCAGGTGTTGTTTTCATGACCACCCTGACAGTAATACAAACTGTTTAGCAGTTGCATTGACCTCTTAGCTATTAACATTGATACAGGCTTCACTAGGGACTAGTTTTCAAACATGACAGAATTTCTTAAGACTAGAGGTCATGAACAAGTATACCATATAAGAATAAATTTGATATGCTGCTGAGTTTAAATCTTAAAAACCATGAGTTTTTTCCACATTATTCCCATGTAGTAAATCTGGAGACAAGTAACGAGCTTTTGGCATCTCTCCCAGGACTAAAGGTATACTTTTTAATTTTAGAAGCTGTACCTGAAGAGATGCTATATTTATTCCATGACAAGTAGTAAATTTAGTCTATGACAAGGAGTGAAACAAAATTATTTTTTCTTGACATTTTCCCTTATAAAGGAAAAAAACCCAACAACTAGTGCACGAATTTTGGTGATATACTTTAGGATCATTCTAATGCCTAATATCTTCTGTGTAGGTAATTGAAGCATAACATTCCATATATTTTGTATCACAGTCAGGATTTCTACGGCAGTGTATCTTGTCTGAATCTGAACATCCAGGAATTTCGTCTGGGTTTATCTTTTTCCCTCTACTTTAGTGGAGAAGGAGAGATTTTGATATGGTGTCAAAAGCATGGTGAAGGAATAGCTTTCTGTTCAGTACCATTGTTTTACTGCTGAATTTGGCCCTCCATTTGCATCTGAGTTACAAATAGCACATATAGCAACTAAACCACTCCGTGCATTTTTGTGGAGAGAAGTGCTAAAGAAAGCACGAAATCCTGAGCAACACCAGGATGAGTTTTAATCTATTAAAGCATGTTAGACTTTTATATGCCTCTAAACTAACAGTAGAGGCTACTTTCTTATATTAGCTACGGTAAGGCAGCAAAAATTTCTTTACTCATTGTAGAGTCAAGAATTCCCAGCTCGCTGCACACGTCAGCAAAGGGATCCAGAGAGGGCCCCAGCCCCCAGTACAACTTTTCCTCCATGTTCCATACATTTAGAGTTGTTATACAGTTTCATGAAAGCCTGTTTTAACAAGCAAGATATACTGTACTGTACTGTATATATGAACAGCTCTTTAAGATAACTAGAATTGTACAGACCATATAAATAGTCATTATCAGCTACATTTTTGGCTGACTTTCTGTGGACCAAATAGTGCTTACTGTAAGAGTAATCAAGCTGTACCCTTTAGAGTTTTACAGATTGAGGAATACAAGGAAAAAAATTCTCTCCAGCCTAGAGTGTGGCTCCATCTATTCCCCTCCATTTTCCACGTCAAGAGACACAGCGAAGCACCAGTTATATAAACAAAATCATAGGCTTGTCTAAGTGCAGGAAAGATCAAGTCCCAACAGTCCCTTTCGAGACTTATGTTACCTTCGTGAAATTCAGTTCAACTTGTGCCGAGACTGAAAATTTCCACCCCTTTCAAGCCTTAAAAAATGCAAAGTGTAAGTAGTGAGGGGCAGAGACTTTCTCTCCACACACGTGGGTCCCATAACAGCATTCGAATCCTGAGAAAGTGTGGCTTTTCCTGAAGTACAGCTAAGGAAACCCAGCAGTTCTCACACACAAGAAGGATTCTGCTGCAGCTGCATTTGTATTTCTCTTCTCCTGAGGCACTCTGCCAACCACAATTTTTTCCATCTTTGTTTCTACTCCACCCCACCATTAATAAATATTATCCAAGGCTGATGAGTACAAGTTATTGATTGATGGTAGAATAAAAGACAGGGTTATATTCACAAGTACCAAGACCAGCAGAAAATTTTAAATTATAAAAGTGACCAGCCATACTTGGCTGGATACAAAAAAAGCATGATTTCTGCCTTCCTATCACATACAAAAAGAACCATATATTCCAGCACTATCATAGATAAATACTTTACATCTCTTAATAAAATAAATCATTATGTATACAAATAAAATATCTTTGTGACTTATGAGGTCATTCTTTGCTAAAGATTTGCCACTGGAGCTTGTTTCCAAGAGATGCTCCAGGAGCCTGAGGTTATACTTCCTGCTAAACACAGCACTCTACTTGTGTTTGAGCAAGAAGAAGAGAAGACTCCCATTTAAAGTAACTTGAAATACATGGGCTTTAATAGTGCCAGATGAAGAAAGAATCTTGCCTCCTATGCAGTTGGCTATAAAGAAATCATCTCAAATATAGATTTTTTTTTTTGCCTCAGACATAGGAATGAGAAAACAGATATTTTTCCTTTAAATCCGAACAAGTCTCCACTGAAAATCATATAATTTTGTAGAACAGTTTCCAAAATATCATTGCCTGTGAATATTGCATATAATTTTTAAGTGTAGGAACTTTTTTAACCAGATCATGTGTAACACACTCATTACTACAGAACTGGAATTCCTTACAGGTCAAAAAAATAATGCATTATATTTAAAAGACAGCTGTGGAAATATGTAAACACTAAAACTGAAAGGGTTTCAAATATGCTGTACCAAAGGTGTCAAAACATGTTTCAAAGCCCTTAAATAATACAGGACCTTCAGTGATTCTCAGAAATGGTTTGGAAATCAGAACTTAGTGCCACGCTAAAGATTCATCTACACATTCTTTCTGCCCTTAACATCTTTGGGGAACCAGTTCCTCTGTATGAATGTTTAAATAATCATGGTAGTAATTAAGATTGAGCAGAGAAAGTGCTATGGTGAAACAAACCAGTGAGCCTGGACTCTATTAGTCTTTCTCAAAGAAAAATGCAAGAAATCCTGTAGTGTACAGTTAGCAAGCTGCATGCCAAACTGGGAGGGGGAAATGTAAGCCCAGTCAGCTAGTGAGGGACTTCGATGACATTAGGTATGAATGCTTATTTTTCTTAAAATTTATTTTTACTCTATCTAATATTACTTTGAATGGCCCCATTGTGCATAGAAATATCTTTTTAAAATCCTACTAGAACATGGGCTTCATTGATATTTTAGAAGCTATGAGTTCAGCTAGTTAATTTTATTTTCTTTAGCTTAATTTTTTCCCCTTGATATTTCTTCTGATGTTGAAATGGGAGATAAACAAGAATGCCCAATTTTCCTCCTCTTTTTTTTTTTCTGTCACAGTTTTCTGCACCTCCATCATACTCATTCTTTCTCAGACTCCAAAAACTATCCTTTTCTCCACACAAAAGTATCAGTCTAGGATTTTAATATTTGACAGGGTAATCAGGGCACAAGTTGCTATTCCAGCTATTTGCACATAATTGGGGGTGTAATACTGATGTTAGTATTATGAACAATGTTATTTTCTATTCTCTCTAATACAATTTTGGTTTGGTTTGTTTGGATTCCAGCAGGACACTTAGCCAAGCCTCCTCAAAGCTCTCCAGAAAAGTATTAGAATCTTTGTCCTGCAAATATCAAGCTTAGAAATGTATGCCAGTAGTTCAGATTTTTTCCTCGAGAATGAGTAATTTTGTATTTGTCACTAATTAATTTAATTTACCATGATGCTCCAATTCAATTACTTGATTAGACCACTTGGGAGACCCTGACATTCTTTTCTAAACTTATTCCTGTGCAATGAAACCTACGGCAGAGACAAAACACGGTACTTCTACTGGGAACCTGTAGCCTTGTGATGATCCTGTCAGTCTCTATCTGCTGAATTCAGACAGCAAATGTCAGTATGATGGCATACAGCTAAATTTAAAACCAAACAAACAGTAAATATCTAAAAAAAACATAGTAAAAAATCAACAGTTAGGGCACACTTAAGTTAAAACACTTAAAACTTTTACACGCTTGACACTGCAGAAGGAACACCACAATTACTCCTTTGTTAAGGAAGATAATGCTGTTCTTTTGTAAACAAAAAAAAAGGCTACTGGATATCCAAAATATTTTGTAGAGAGTGGCAGAAACAGTTGCATTACATAAGACTTGACAACAAGAAGCCCAACAAAAAAACCCCAACATCTGCAATATTTCAAGTCAGCTGAACTAGAATTTCCTTTGTGAGTGCATTTTACAGAATCACCTACAGAAAGGCTGAGTTTGGAAGGGACCTCTGGAGCCCAGCCTAGGGCTCAGGCAGGGACACCTGCATCCAGTTTCCCAGGACAATGTCCAGACAGCTTCTGAGTATGTCCAGTGATGGAGACTCCACAACCTCTCTGGGCAACCTGTGCAAGCGCTTGGCCACTCTCATAGTGAAAAAGTCTTTCCTGATGTTCAGATGCTCAAATAAGCATCCCAAATGCATAATCCAAACATGATTCCATGAAAATATGGAAATAAAAAGCCAGCAGAGTAAAACTGAATTTGTAGGCAGAGAGAATACTTTTGCAGAATTATTATACATGTCATAATGTGTGACATAAAACTTGTTCAGGTTAGTCTTCCCAGCATAAAATGGGGAAGTCTGAATCAGCTAGAAACACAAAAAGACACCATCAGATGCTGCCTGTGATAAGCTCTTCAGCAAGCTGATTTTGCCAGGTTCATGCTTCAGGAATTCTCAAGGACTATTATTCAACCTTGTAGAAGATCTCTATGAAATAATAGCAAATAGCACTGTGTTTTTCTGTAATGTAACATATCATCTCTATGCTTATTGGTTTTTCTGAGGAAAAGCACGATGCCCTTAGCACACAATTTCTCCCACTGCTAGTACCAGAACAGAGAATCAGGTCTTTAAAAAAAATACGGATTTTTTTCTCATTGACCCTGACTTTTAACTGTTTGCTTGGTTTGTATATTTTTATTCAGGCCTTTAGTCCCTGAAGAATGCAAAAGACTGGCTCAGCCTGCACAGATACTGACGTCTGAATGCTCAAGGCACTGTCGGAATGGGCACTGCACTCCCACAGGAAAATGCTGCTGTAATCAAGGCTGGGAAGGAGATTTCTGCAGAACTGGTTTGTATATAGATTCATAGCAACAAGGGCAAAAAGCAGTGACAGGTCATAATTTGCTTTCAGTTATTTTTTTTCAGAGAAGTTTTAAGTACAGAATGCAATTAATAGCATAAATATGACATACAACAATATTCTTATTTATTCCACCAAGATTGTAAAATGAAAGGAAGTCAATCGTTCCTTGTTTGGACATTCAACTTCCACTTGCAGTATTATCACTGTCAGTGTCAAACAGGGGTACCTTGTCAGGAAAGATGGTAAATAACAACTTGAAAAGTTTGGTTTTGGTACTTTTTTGCTTTTGATCCTACAAAATGAAATGGCTCCAGTTTGTTAAAGAGAATTCTATGTACAACTTACCACAAAGGAGAAGCAGGGTCAGCTATGAAGTCCTTAAAGCCTGAAGTGTAAATTTTAGCAACCTCCAGGGTTTTAGTGATGAGCAGGAGTGACTTTGGAATGAAATGAAATGAATGAAATCACAAATGATGGATCTTAGGGCAAGATTCATGAGCTGCCCATCATACAACCCTGCAACAAAAGCAGGTTGGAGAAATTGTCCAACCTTCAATTGTCCTCACTTGTCAGTCAGAGCTTTCCTACATTTAGAAAATGAGGCCCATTCTACAGCCTTTCTCCAAGTGGAACTTAAAGTAAAAAATGCCTCCAATGTGAGCATAAATGGGTCTTGAGTAATCTGTTTTGTTTAAAAAAATACAGGTTTATGGTAGGCAATTTGATGGACACAATGAACAAGAAAGGTACAGAAAATATGTAGAATGAGGATCTTTCTTTCCTGTATTCTATGCAACATTTAACAGAGATGGTTTAAGTTGGACCTCAAGCCACTGTTATAATTGAAATAAGAAAAATTACCCTACGAGATATCAGTTTTGTTCTAGTGTCATTAAGAAGCATGTGGATAAAATTAAGAAACCTGTATTTACATAGTGTATTATAAATATCTGTAAATCTATATTACAGTTTATTGTAATAGATAACACTAAACAGCATAATGCCTGCAAAAAAAAAAAAAGAAAGATACATTGTATATATCACAGTGCTATGACTCTACTCCAGAAGAAAATACCTCCACAACTAAAGTTATTATTAGTTTTGCTAACACTGGCTACAATTTAAAATAGCAGTTATATTTGAAAAGCTGAAACAAGCTGATTAACCTAGAACTCAATAGTTAAATCATCTGTTAAAGAGAGAAGGGAAAACTTTAAAACCTATATAACTGATAAAAACTTGAAAAAATAACTCTGATTCTTTTTTCACTAAATGGAATTTAATCCTGGTCCCAGGGTTAAGTGATGCAAGAGCCAAGGGAGTGCATCTCTGCTCAGTTGTAATCTGTTCTGCTAAGGAAAGAGTGTAGTGCAGAACTCTGTGTGGACAAAGGAGCTTAGCTAAGATTCAGCACTTGCTGACTTGGAGATGGCCAGGTGCTAAAATGTCTCACCAACTTCAGGACTTCTTTGGGATGGCAGCATAAGAAATGGAATGAGGTGGACCACCCCTGGTCTAGATCTAGGTGTGATGTGTATCTTGTTTTCAAATTATAAGATATGTGGAGCCTGAAGTCTTTTGAAATAGGTTCTCTATTCACTCCAATATCCAGTCCAAATATAGGAATTGGACATTTAAAAAATATCTGTTATTTATCAGTCTTTCATAGGTGATGTCCATTCAGACATACAAAATTACTTCCTCCCCCTAATACTTTAGAACTTTTAAAAATATGCTTTCACAACTTCTAATATTTCATTTTTTTTCTATTTTCTTTTTAATTTATATGCTTGCTTCATCGCTACAAGGCTAGAATGTGTAACTGCATCTTTTCAGTTTGTGATGTTCTAAACAAATCAGAAAAATCACTGGTTTTTTTTTTCCCCACAGCAAAATGTGACCCAGCCTGTCGACATGGAGGTGTCTGTGTAAGGCCTAATAAATGCTTATGTAAAAAAGGCTATCTCGGCCCCCAGTGTGAACAAGTGGATAGAAGCATCCGAAGAGTGACAAGGGCAGGTATTCTTGATCAGATCCTAGACATGACATCCTATTTGCTGGATCTAACCAGCTACATTGTATAGTTCCTGGGACTGTTTGGAAACTACACTCTCAACGGGCATTTGTTTTGAATCCTGTCATTTTTAAAAGACTCTTATCCTGCAGCAAATACCGGTGATTTGAGTTACTTTATTAATTTAAGTATAATATCCACAAATGTGCAGAAAAATCCCTCGTATGTGTGTAAATATTCCCGTACGTCTCCACAGACGTCCCGATATCCAATATGTGCACACATACCCATGCACACGGGCTACCACAAATACGGTTGTGCAGAGAGTGGAATCTTTTCTAATATTTATTTCTTCATGAGAAATAGTTTACAAAGCAATTCCACTGTAAACCACATTTTGGTCACAGGACTTCCATGATGTCTTAATGGATTCTCTGATACCCCAGCAATCTCGTGTCTGTACTTACCTGATTAGAGCGGTGAGGAAGCAGTTTTCAAACATGGCTGTATAAACTGCTGGACTTAATAAAATCCAGTTGTAACAGTTTCTAAGGTGAACTGAACTACATCATGAGACAATATTTCAGAACTGCTTAATGCATTCCTATCTAGGCAATTCATTGTAAGACTGTAACCTTCACTTTCATCAATGTAACTCTATTACAGAATGTTACGCATTTCTTTATCTAGCATAGATGCAAAAATCTGGTTATCGCAGCTTAATATAAAGATTGTTTCAAGTGTTTAATAATTAAATTATATTCGCATATTTCAAAACCAGTCATCCTAGAAGGTCTGCTTTTTATCATATATTTTATTTAACGGTGGGCACTGGGTTCATGTTACATATTTATATTATTTTATTTTATTTTTATAATATAGACATCACCTAGATGAGACAGCTTTACCATGTCCTGTAAAATACTAAAGTTACATTTTTCACCAACTTAATTGGAAAGACGGGGAAAGAGAGAGCAAACACACACACTTTAATGTGTTGTGGATCTAATCTAGAAATGTATCCTTGTGTCAACTTGTGTTCATTTACGACGGACGAGAAAAAAAACAACCGCCAACCAACCACAATAAAATTTCAGCATGTGTTAAAAGTGTCCATAAAGTGGTTTTCACTGTAACAGGACAGTGTAAGAGGTTATGCAGGCAGGCTGCTGCCAGTGTCACACTGAACAGAACGTCCCTGGATGGGAGCTCACATGAGCACGTGCTGGCTGGGCACGGTGTCACTTGTGCAAATCGTAGAGTGATTCTTGCCAAACGTGGTTCTAAATGTAAATGTTCCTTCAAGAGCTAACACAAAACTGAGTCTTTGTAAATGTATCAATAAATATGGTGTACATGCTATAGTCAGGTTTTCTAAGGTATTAAGAGTCTAATTACATGTATATGCAGAACTGGTGCCCTCTCATCTCCAGCTCTAGGGTATTATTGGCGGTTTCTTTGCTCACTACTTACCATTTTCAGGTTTCCTTTGCACTATCTGGCTTTTATAAAATCTTGCCTAAGACAAGAAAATGAAATAGCCACAGTGTGCACATCCTGTGGTCCTTGTAAGCAGCTGCTCATGCATCAACAATTGACAACACTTTAGTCAATGAGATTTAAAAGACTGTAGCCATGTTACTCTCCAGTAGCAAAATTACCTCTCCAGGGCAGCAACATGCAACAAATTTTCCTTTATAGAAATTTGTCAGTCTTCATTTAGTAGGTATTAAATCTGAAATTACAGAGCGACTGATACTTGCATTTCTGTGTCTTACACATTCCAGCTCAGAGGAACAGAAAATTACATTTGCCTTCCATATATGTTTGCCTGGGTTTCGAGTGACCTCATGCCACATGGAAATTGGTTGAGAAATCTTGGTTAAGTGCTCAGAGAACAATGGTCTGCATTAAAAAGTGCATGCATAATTTTGCACAATGTAGATTCAACTGACAGTCCATTGAAAGACATCTTGGGATTAAATGAGCATGAAGACCAAATTGCCCTCTCACCCCAGAAAAGGGTGGTCCCTTATAGTCACACGAACACTTCATTGGCTAAGCAGTGTGACCAATCTTAAAATGAACCCTGTGGTAGCATCTGTAGGTTAATAGCAGCTCTTTGTCTCCGCTGCTTTCTGCCTTTAGTCTTTTCCCTGAATTCCATCACAAAAAGTTTTACAATTAAAAAATGTCCTGACAACCATTTTTGTAAATTGACCTTAGCATCTAATCTTTCCTTATTCAACGTGGGTGACAAAAATGTGAACTTCTCCTGAATGAGCCAGCTGTCTAAATCTGTCACATAGCGCGGTTTTATTACACTCTTCATAATCAGCAAAGCAAGAAAGTCGCTGAAGTATTTTAGCAACGTTTAAATATCTGACAGAGATAACATCTTTAACACTTTCTTCAATGAAATATATTTAAAAATAAACCCAACTTTAATTCCACTGTGACACACTATTTTCAACAACCAGCTGGGGAGATGTGATAGTTCTTTTCTCACTGTTTAGTTCCTTAAAAAATACCACAGATGGCACCTAGATTGAAGACTCACAATAATATATATGCCACAGTCATGCAGAGAAGGAATAACAATGATCCTAGAGTTTTGATCTTAATAATAGAGACAATTTAGTTTACTAGTGAAATCAGAAAATAAAACTCCAGTAAGAGCTAAGAATTAAATCCAGGCCTTATTCAAATCAATGGTAAAACCTTATATCAGCTCTGCTGCACCCAGAAATCACTTTCAAAATTTAAGCAAAATACTTCAGCTTATTTTATTCAAAAAACATTTTCTGTTTGAGTCATTCCACCAAAACTTGAAAACTAAGAAGCAATCTAAGTGAAGATTAGAGGGAAAGGGGAGATAGTTTGTGAAAGTGTTTTGTTTCATTTTTAAATCATCTTTTATATCATGGGAAAGCAAACATCTGCATTAAGCCCACATGTACATAGGAAGTCCCACTGCAAAAGAAGCATTCTCAAAAAAAAAAAAAAAAAAGACACAAAAAATCCTAGCTGCTTATTTATCAAAAGAAATTATACTATTAAAAAGAGTGAGCAAACCCCAGGCCTAGCCACCCAAGATGCTGATATAAAAAGGGCAACTGCAGTAATTGCCCTGAGAATTGGCATACAAAAAAAAAAAAAAAAAGGGGTCTGTAGAAAGCCTGTTGCCAGTTAGGTCATTCTGCAGCCATTCTCACACAACCTCCGAGAGTGTCCCAGAATAAAACTGAGCTTATAAATGAAACTAGATAAATGAGGCAATTAGATAAGGGCCTCCAGAAGGGATTTTATGTATGTGCTCAAGTTGTCTCTGTCTCTGTGTCTCTCTCTCTCCTAATCTTTTATTCCATTCATTTCTTCCTTTATTCGGAGGTACTGCCTCTCTGTTCCCAACACATTGTACATTTCAAGCATTCTTTGAGGCTTTCCACTGTTAAAGGAGAACAAACATACCTGTTGCAAGAAACATAACTCTGCTTCTGGTGTCTGCTAGTTTTAAAACCTCTGTTTTATTCTTTTGGAACAGAAAACTTTCATTTTTCTCTTTTTAAATGCCACTGATCAGAAAGAAGGCATATTATTGGAATATAAGGAGACAGAAAGATGTTATGTAAAATCAGTTCCAAATTGTTTCACTCCATTTCAGAAAAACAGTAAACTCATTTTTCTAATGCGTCCAATAAGAAATATTAACTCAAACCCTCCCCCTGGGAATAAATTCTTCCTGTTAACAGTCAGGGACACAGATGCAAACCCTTTGTACCTTTAAATCCTCACAGGTTATTATATGTCATGCAATATGTGTATGTTAGTTATAACTAAGAGGACAATTTCTGTATCACCAGCATGACACCTCTGTTTATCTCCTCCTTTCATTCACTTCTCCACATTTGGCTTTGCAGCTTCTTCCTTTCTAGAACCACAGCAAACATCAATAACCCCTGGTTGCTGCAGGTGATGCTTATTATTTTTGAAACTGCCTGACAGACACGTGCAATGAAAAGGCTTCCCAGCAGACTGAGGCTTTTATCTTTTAATCATTCCACAGAACTTTGTTATTTTATAGTGACTTCTAATACTGTGTCTTAGCTGGATATTTACAGTTCAGGAGTACCAGTCTCACACAGCTCAGGCTCAGGCTGAGAAGTTCAGGCACAGATAGACTGAAGCTGGAGGAAGGGAGAAATCACTTTGTCACTTTACAGACACTGTGCTTGTCAGAAAGTTACCAATTTCAATTCAGTGATCAGATGCCTTAACTGAAAAGCATAATGATATTCCTGGGATTCTGAAATATTGCTTTTCAGTATACACTTCCTATAATTTGGGATCAGAAATTAGGACCTTTTCATGTAAAATTGAGATTCTGAAAATATGAACAAGTAATTTCACAGGTGTAAAGTCCCACTCTGATAAAAATGTAATGTAATTCTACTTGTATCCATGAAATAGGCATTTATAAGATTAAGCGTACATGGAAAACACAAGTTCGAGGACATCCTGTTCTGCTTATTTTTCCTTAATTAAGTAAATTCTTTAAAAGACATGAATGTGTTTTAATTTATTATCCTTTAATTCATCTTTGTATCAGTTTATTTAGGAATTATACCATTTTGATCTTCTTTCCAACTTTAAACGTGATCCTCGTCTCAGGAAAAAAAACCAAAAGGAAGCCAGGAAGCGAATAAAAATTCACTAATAATTTGCAATTAAAAAAAAAATAACGTTCTCACTGAAAAGGCAATCAACACTTTAAATTTATTCTGATTCAAATTTGAAGAAAATTTATACCAATTAATCTAGGTTCTGGCTAAAAAAACCTGATAAATATTTCTGTAAATAGTTTCAGGACAAAATGTTTTAGAAACATTGAGAAAATACTGTTTTGCTGAAAAGTTTGTTGTTTTCAACGACAGAGTAATTCGGTGAAATAAGACACGTACTTTTGGGGCTACAGGTGTGAAACAGCAGAAGCCACCTGAAAGTTTAGTACAGGATTACTTTAATCTTTGAGGGCCTGACTCCAAGTCCATTGATGTCAACTGAAAATCTCCTATTGACTTCATTAGTTATAGGATTAAGTCTTTAAAAGATATCCACTTAGCTGGCAGAAGATCTTAACTTCAGACATCAGTGCACACACATGACCTCTCTGTGTCTGCATCTCCAGTCATTAGCCCAATGTTTTCCAGAATAAGACAGCAGGTTCAGCCCTGCACAAAGCCATACAAAGCATACCCAATCCTCTCGGGTTTCCTTATAGGTATTGCCAACATTTACACAAAATCTGCCAGGCTTCTTGATACTTCTTGAAAAATGTTGAACAATTTGCTCACGTGTATATGCTTGTTTCAAACAGCACGTGCCAGTAAGCAGGAAAGTAATTAAAATATCAAGTCATTGTCCCCATTTTATGAAATGGCCATAGCAAGATGGGGCCCAAGGCAGTTCCCAGAGATGCTCATGAACATCTATGCAACAGTTCCCTCGGCTGTTTTGAGTCCAGTATTACAAGGGATGATTTTGGCAGTATTAGGTGTGTTTTCAGACCATTTTTTTCCTGGATATGTAGTAAGAATGGTGTAACATTTCAATCAAGACTATATCCTAATCCAAAAATGTTGTTGTCACCCTTACTAGTAAGACTAGGGAGACTGAAAGTGGTGAGAGTCCTCAGTACTGACCTGCCAGGCCTAAGCAATAACAGGGTGGGACATGAGCAGACACTCCTTAGACGTGTCCTCCACGTGGGTTTGCTGCTTGCCTTTGTTCTCATTGATCTCAGTTACAACTCTGCACACAGAATTTATTGTGCTCTAAAATGGTTTCGACATCCAAAAAATCTTAGCACAGCCATTAATCCTGCATGGATTTACACTGGGTAGACTGACTAATCAGACAGTATTTCTAATGCCATTGCTGGAAAAAGAGAAATGTTACTGGTTTATAGCACAAGTGGGTCAACTGACACATCCACCTTTTTCCTTCAGTTCACTCCTGAGTTATTAGTAATTGCTATTTGGTTTATATATTAGCAAAGGATTATCCTGTTGTTCCATAACCCAAAGAAAACTCCCATAGGCTTCTGTAGGAAATTTTTCTTCACGTTACACTGTACAGATTGGTTTGAAAGCCAAGGGACACACCTGCTTCCAGAGCTCTCAGTACTGAAAAGGTATCATCTGGCAATCATTTCATGCCACAGAAATTCACAAACACTTAATATTCTGTGTTATATACATATAATGTGTGTCTTTGCCTGTTGTCTACACAGACAGGCTTCCACAAACAAAAATGTCAGAAATTATTGCACAGACAGCAAGCTGCATTATTGGAGTTCTATTTCTACTGATAAAAAACAACTTTCCATCTGCTACAAGTTATCAATAGGGTCCAATGTATCATATAGTAAAGTTCCTCTTATGGTCTATGAGATTTTACTATTTATTGTCATTTTGCAATGAAAAGAGAAGTAAAAAAGTAAAAAATATTTTACGTGAAAAATGGCTTTAATTCCAAGGAAATTTCAGAAAGGAGGCACCAGAAAAATATTGTGAATATACACAGTGGCTGTGTTCACAATATTCTTGGAAAGAAGGTAGAGAGAGGTGGCTGTTTTGGAGATTTTTTTTCTGTAGGATACATTTTACTGTAGGACAAAAGGGTGTTTTGCATCACAAGGCAGTAACAATCAATCCTGTTCTGTGAACGTTCCTAGGAGGAGCTGCTAAAAAGAAAATGTTCTAGGCAGTAAAAACTGGTGTGCAGAATTAACTTAATTCATATCAAGATATACCAAGACCAGAAACCATGTGGTATTAAGCCACCAGATGTATCTTGTAGTGATCTCCATTAGCACCAGAAGCAGTAACCCTACCCTATGAATTACCCAGAAATACTATTAGCTGTCCCCCACAAAATATACTGCAGAATTAAAATTTCAAGTCCCAATTGAGAACAATTAGATTGTAATGGGAGCCAAGCAGAAAAGGAAATAACAAACTTCAGTCACTTGAGAACATTACTGTTGTGACATTCCCCTGCTCAATTAGTTTTATTTTATAGTAGCTGTCAGGTACTGTATGTACATTTGAAATGTGGGGAAATAGCTTAGAAAATATCATTCAAACTAGGTTTAAGTATCTTCTATAAACTGTATTATACTACTAAGCATATACAGGCACCAATCTAGCAGAGCACCGGGAGCACACAAGTAATTTTAAGCATATGAGTCTCACTGAAGTCATGTGCTTAACATTATTAATATAATTAATTTAGTGCTTTCTTGGTTTGAGACCTTACAAGTCTTTGCAAGTCTACCTACATAGACTACATAAGTTATATGTGCATTTCTTCTTAGGGAGACAGCATGACTGAAGTTCACAACAAGAGAATTCAGTTACTGTCTGTCACAAATTCTATATATCCTGAAATAATTGCATCTTTGTGCCTCCACTTTCCATCTGAAAATTAGTCAAATCAATCCTCGTAAAGCGCTTTGAGCTCTTCAAATGAAAAGTGCTATAAAAACTACAAATTATTATTATATTATTGAACACCATGTATGTATACACACTATTATGTAATATATAATATATGTATAATGCATATAAATTCTAACAAATGTATTTGTGTAATATCTGAGAAATGGAACAGTTGTATCTGGAAGTGATAAATACATAGAGTTGGATTTATTGTTAATCTGTGGATTTAATGATTTTTTTAGACAAAAGGATGTTTAAGTGTATAATTGCTTTTCTTAATTTAATATATTTATGTAAATGCATGCCTGAAGTTCTGGATAGATAGTTATTCTGTGTCCTTTAAGCTAATAAAATATATTAAACTTTATCTTACTATATAATGTACACCTGCTGTTTTAAATTTTTTTGGTTTAATATTTTTTTATGACTAAATGCATAATTTAAAGTTCATGAAATTTTAATTTTAATCGGCTCTTTGATCCCTGCAGTAAAAGCAAAACGCCAGCATTTTATATATCCTTTGAAATGTACACTAGTCTTGTTTATATAAATTCTAAGATGCTTTCATGAAATGTGACTGAACACTGCTATTATTTTTGGAATGGGAAGTTTGGAGTGGGGTTTCCTGGATAGAAAATTAAGACATCCATATTGAAAAGATACCTGTGTCATTGCAAGCAATACCTGAGTGGCCATGCAGCTGGAACAAGGGGATTTCATGTGCAGGTGTCTTGGAGAATTAGCTCGGTAACGAATCGGGGCCCTTTATTTGTTTTGTCTATTTAATATCTTCGGAGAAGCACGTCATCAAATCAACATACATTAAATTCAGAGGTACCACTTCCAGTGATTTAGACAAGGGCCATAAAAAATGGATGCAGTGTGGAATTCTTTCCTTTTCTCCCCCCCTTAAGTAACAGGTTCTGTACCATTGAGCTCGACACCTGAGCATACATGTGGGAGCAGGGCCAACTCAATGTATCAACCCACTGTGGTTTTTTGATACAAAAGAACAATTAATCACAACACTTAAATGCCAACTGCACTTGCAGCTTATAACTGGGAGAGCAAAAACCAGTTTGGACAGGGAGCACTAAAGAGCCAAGGGCTTCTTCACACACTAAGTTTACTTTAGTGGTTTTGAAATGCTGTTGAATTAGTCTTACACATTTAACTTACCCAAAGTCTTTAGCCTGTCCTGTGTTTATTTTTTAGGCTAAAGAATGAAGCATTACCAACTACGATATTGATGCTATCTTTACATTTCAGGACTAAGCCAAAATAATCTTGAAATTTTCATGAAATTGTTTTTCCATTTTTCAGCTAGTTATACCATTAGTGATATGGGCTGGTGGCCAGCCAGAAAACTAGGATCCAAGGAAAATTTGAACTTCACCCAAATTTGAGGATATTTGGAAACTATATTTTACTTCAGCTTTTCAGTGAATAAATATAGCAGTTGCAGCAATGTTCTTTTAAGCACATTTTCTTTAAAATTTTCTTCATTTCAAGAAGTGCTCAGAACAAGAAAACAGCTGGAACATGGCAAATAAAAAAAAAAAATTAAGAAATCCATGAGGATTTTTTTGATTTTTTAGTGGGACCTATTATATTCATGTAGAAAGTAAAAGAATTCTGTGAGGTATAGTACATAATTACAATAAATACAGAGCAGCATGTAGTTCTGGTGACATCATGAGTCACTGAGTTTGCTCTTGTAATTTATTAAGACATTATGAAAACCCACTGACATATTTATAAGCCTTGGAATTAACAGCTACCTTTCATTCCTTTTACAACACATCAGACATGAATTTTACTTAAAGAATTATATACACTCAGCTGTGTACAGCAAGACTGTAATTCTACCTACAGCTTCTGATAGTATCCTAAAGCTGAAGGGCCAAATTCTGCTCTGCATTTGGATGAGCCAAAGGAGGTATTCTTGGCCTCTTGAAAGAGGCTTGTGTGGTTTGTCAAAAGTCATCAAAACTTTCAAAAGGAATTCAAAGCTTAAATGCACAATTCAGCAGCATTTCATTTTAGTAATACAGTTACTACTGTTATATTTGATTCAGTATTTAATCACTATTCCCAAAACATACACTTTGAATAAGCTTCTGCCCTTTTATTGCCTTCTCTTTATTTCCACATACAGCTCTGTTCTTTAAGTCCTTCACTCTTTATTTGTTTTCTTACAGATGTGCTGCTTCTCCATTCCATTGCACTAAACTCACTACATATTTACAAATTTTTAACAAGACTGATTACGGCACAAGTTCTTTTTTTCTATTTTGATTTAACAAAAACACTAAGTAAGGGATCGGCCCCTGGTTTAACTCTAAATTAAAAATGCACCACAAGTAAGTAGGGTAGAATCTTTAAAATGCCAAAGAAACATTTCGGTCTATGTGGTTGCATTTATTTATTTTGGGGGAAGGGTTGGTTTGAGTCATATTTGATGACATGTCTACGGATGACATACATCTCTGGGCAAAGTGGGACATAGCTCTGGTTTTGGAAAACCTCACTGAACAGTGGCTTTCTTGTTTGCTTGGTTTGGGGTGGTTTCTGGGGGTTTTTAAGTTCTTTTTTTTTGTTTATTTTTTTGTCTTTCAAAGCTAGGACTACTCCTGGATTTTGTCCGATTTCCAAAATTTTGGGCTAGAACAGTTGAATGAAGGGCTCTTATACTGGTTCAATGGTCAATATTGAAAATTTCAGATATTGTCAATATTTCAGTCGTCTTCCAACCGTCGCTTACCTTACATTAGTACAAATCACTGATGTTGGTGTTGTCAGGAGATGAATCAGGTTAAGTAGTTGCTTTGCCCTCTCCCTCATTTTGTATCACTTTAAATACATCTCACTCAGAAGTGTCTGTCACATTGCTCCACAATGAAACCAGTGTCATCATACTAACAGAGTTGTCTCCAGTTAGACATACTGGAGCAACTTCCACATGTTTCATCTTTCACTAGGGACATTCCATTACTCAGAGAAGGACTGGCTGAGGGATGGAATGCAGGAGTTGTATGCCCATCCTCCACTAGATCAAGTGGTACGTTCCCCTTTCAGTATTAGAAAATTAAAATTCTGCAATATATATGCAAGCTACTTCCACTTTAGGGAAGGAGGACATACATGTGAATCAAGTGGCTGCATTTAGTTCAGGAGATTTATAAGAAGAGATCCAAACTCTACAAGCTCCCATGCAGTGGAATTTGTGCTTTCCTGGTTGGATGAATAGAACAGGTGCAGACACAGCTTTCAGGTCTTTAAACTACACCAGCCCAAATAAATTACAGCTACGGAGCACGTTTAGCAATTTCAAGCAAACATTAGAAATGCAATGCCCAGGGTGCAGATAAAGTGCTTATGAGAAAGGTGGACGTAACATCTGTACTGGCACAGAACGCCTGTTCTACAGTAATAGCTGCAAAATGCCTCCTATAAAGCATAAGACTGTTAGTACAGCTGCAGCTTTTAATAGCTATTGAATTTCTTGATCAGGGAGGCAGTTCCAGAGCAAGGGAAATGGACAAGTGAAACTATAAACTGCTATTTTACACCTATGAATGTAATATCAAATAAATGTGGTCAAACCCACTTCTATTTTTTTAAGAAATTCATCCCTAGAGAGCCTCGTGCTAGATCTTACCTAGCAAGCCATCAGAAGGCACTTATGTCAGCCTAACCCTGAGGTTTCCAAGATGTATAACTGTGCTCTCTGCATATACCTCTTGCTTATTATATCTGTAACAGAAACCTGCAGCCACGCACACAAGCATAATACCTCATGCATCATTTCTGCACTTGCTCAAAGCTGGTTGTTCTAGATCGATGCAAACAAGTGGTGAAAAGGTAAGCAAGAGCTTAGGTAGTTTTAAAGATGGTTCTGCAAGAAAAAAATTACAGTGAAGTCACTGAGTTGCACAGACTTCAATATAGGGAACAGGATGCAACTGTTAAAGGACGCAACAGGATGCAACATGGTAAATCACCGTGGTAGCTTATTAAAATTATTCCAAAGAATACAGTAGTCTGGCATTTTCTGGGTTTTCTCATTTAAATACCTTAGTAGTAAAATGAATTTGGGTCTAAGGGGCCCCTCTGAATTACTAGAATCGTATTTACTTTGCATTTATAATTACAGCTTTTTGTTTCTGATGGAACGCCTACAGAATTATCAGATTTTCAGTATGCAGATAAACTGCATTTTAATATTTTCTAAGCTTACTGTCTTGAAAATTCTTCACATCTTCTATTAGCCTGGAGATGAAACCCATCACATAATACTCAGGCAGCAGTGACTGCTGAGACTGCACATTCACCCGAAATTACCCCAGGTGGAACACTCTTAATATCTTCAAGTCTGTCATACACAGATTAGACAGGATTGTTTTCTTTTGTTGTGTTTGTGTTTAGGACCACTTTTCCCCCCAGGAAGATAGCAGGTTTTAAGCTACATGCTGTTGATATCTACTCAAAGTGTTTTCCAGGCCTGCAAATCCTTCTGAGTCCCAAACAACAATTCTGTCTACCCAGTTTCCAGTAGTACTTAAATTTGCTGGCACCTGAACTCACTGTGTTTCTTTTAATATGGCTAAAAGTTCTTCTGGCTGGCATACATCCTCAGACGTACCTGAACAATATGGAGATAGATCATTATCTCCTTCTAAAAGCAATGCAGGATAAGACATACAACTGCCAAAGCTTGCTTGAGACCTTAGAGAATCCTGAAAAGTTAGTCATAGTCAGCACCTCAATTAACTTCATGGGTGGTGGTGCCAGTTTAGTGATAAGAACACCACTACAATTCAGAAAGAGGTGGATCTAACTTCTGGTTGCTTCCCAAGAAATTGCTTTGACTGCCGTCTTTCTGGTTGAATCCAAGCTACAGTGAAGCCAGAAATGACAAAAAATGGTAGATCAAAGGAAGAGAGAGAAGAATGGAGTCAGAATCTTCTGGCCTAGAAAGCTCATTTGAAAGTGTAAATCAGCCCACTAAATTATCCCTGCTTACTAATTTATATATACACACTTGAGGAATCAGGACCAAATGCTCCCATTCTTCCTCCTTTCAGGTGAGTCAACTCCTTTTTCTGCCTCTAAATGGTCTGTTTGCAACAGGCAGCACTGGGAATGCTGCCTTTTCAACATTTCTTCACTTAAAATTCACTGTGACATATATATATATCTGAAATATCAAGATGTTTTGTAAGAATTTAAAGACAAAACCCAAAGTGTTTGTTCATCGGGAATAGTCAGGGATTTTTTTGATTATTACTATTTCACAAATAGTTGTGCTGCATCCAGCTCTGGGGTCCCCAGCAGAGGAAAGACATGGATCTGTTCAAGCAGGTCTAGAGGAGGGTCACAAACACTATTAAAGGGCTGGAGAACCTCTCCTATGAGGAAAGGCTGAGAGAGTAGGAATTGCTGGAGAAAAGAAGGCTCCAGGGAGACCTTTCTGCAGCCTTTGAGAATTTGAAGGGGACCTATAAGAAAGATGGGAACAAACTGTTTAGCAGGGCCTGTTGCTATAGGACAAGGGGTAATGGTTTTTAACTGAAGGAGAGTCAATTTAGAAGAGATATAAGGAAAAAGTATTTTTACAAAGAGGGTGGTGAAACACCAGTGCAGGTTGTCTGGAGAAGTTGGCATCCCTGGAAACATTCAAGGTCAGACTGGACAGGGCTCTGAGCAACCTGATCTAGTTGAAGATTTCTCTGCTCATTGAATGGGGGTTGGACTAGATGATCTTTAAAGGTCTCTTCCAACCAAAGCTATTATGTGATTTACAAAGAAGAGAAGACTGAAAAAGGGCAAAGAAAAAGCAAAAGCTACCACATGAACCGCTAAGAAAACAGCCCCAACATAAAAATTACCACCTGAGAGCTAAAAGTTTTTGGCTTTCAAAATCCACCTGCAAAAGAAAGAAAAAAAAAAATCCCAGCGTAGATCCAGATTTGTGGATGTCCATAGGAGCTATGGCTGTGCTTTCAGTGGTGCCAGAATACCAACCCACAGAGCAATTAAAATCTGATGAAGTTTAACAGAGTCTCCTAGGAAGGCAAGTTCAGACGGCAATGGGCTTCAGTGCAGCGTGTGTATATTATTGTGAGTTTGGAGCTTCAGATCCCCGACAAATGAATATACCCACAAAAAGCTCAAAACAAAAGGTTTGTCACATTATGGCACTGAGACACTAAAAACTCACAAGATTAAATGAATCCTTTCATGCTTCTTTTGAACAGGTAAAATAAAGTGCTGAAGTGTTCTCTATCTTATAAAGGGAAACGAAAGTGAAGACGTCTTTGCTGAAGTTTTTAGCAAGCACTGAGTTGCACAGAGATCTGGGAGACAGCTTTGAGTCAGCTCGAGTATGAGCAGTAGTCTAGTGGTGGCATCAGGGAGCCTGTGAAGCTCTGCATGACTATTTGAACTGCAAACAGTACCCTAAAGTGCTTACTGACACCTCATTCAGAAATTTATGCTGTGTGCTGCAGTCACACTGCAGCATAGACACAGCAGGAGCCTCATCTTTAGGACTGTTACTCAGTTAAGTAGAACCTTCAACAGGTCAGAAAACGATCACTCAAATTAACAGGGAGTAATTAACAATTAATCCCTAACCCTTTTATTAGGAACAAACCCAAGAAAATCAGATTCCTTCCTCTGCCTATTTTGAAAGCTACCTGCTCAGAAAGAGCTTTCTATCAATTATTATAATGGAATTATTAGCACAATTTCCTCAGTAAGTTTCTCCTCAGATATAGGCAATGCTGGTAAACTTTCCACAGTAACTGTAAGAGACAAAAGATTTTAAACAAACTAATATTCTCTGGGTTGCAAATGTTGAGATTAACATAATCAGGGTAGTGATTAGCACTCCTATAAAATGACAGTGCAATAGAGAATAATGTTTGGAGTAAATAAACTGGATTTTGCCTATGTAAAATATTTTCACCGATTTTAATTAAACATAAAACTCTCCTGCATTTTCTGCCTTAACAATTATCCTACATTTCCTGCTATTATAAAACTGCTACCTTGTATTTCAACCACACTGATAGGTTAGCTAATATTACTTACCTCCTGCTTTTTATGTGGCCGTAAAAGCAGGAAGTTTGGCCTTCTTTCTGGTGCTTCTCAGCGACCAAATTATTTCAAGCATTATTTTAGCCACAGCACAGCATGTAAACTGCTTAGCACAAAAGAGAGAAGTGGTCTGCAGGCCCATTTCCTGCCACCAGGTGAAAAGAAACTAAGTTTAATCCAAAAAAATCAAAGAATTGACTGAGCTGTATGAGATGTGCAGACTTATGTGCAGAAGTGTAATTAACTCTTAAAATTTTGTATGCATAAAAATTGTACTTATCTGAAAACTAGAAAATCCTTAAGCATCAGCTATATATGTACAAAATATACATTTATTAAAATATACCATGGTGATGCCTCACTTGAATATAGATAGATCAGCATAGTAAATCTAAGAATATATCTGCAGGGGGTAGTCCCACTTATAAAAAATGCTTCAAATCAATAGGGATGAAAACATCTGGAAGTTGCTATTCAGACTAAAAAATGACATAACACATGGCAGAAGATGCTACCTACAATGTCCCATTCTTAAGATCAACTTGCCATCTGATCATGACAGACAGGAAATGAAAGAACACGCACCAGGGGGAGTTTGCATTCTAAAAAAATTAAGGCTTAAAGTAATTATTTCTGTTTGCTCCTATCAAAGAATGGCCATAAGAATTTCCAAGCAATATGCAGGGTAATATTTTAATAACAGGAATGGAATAAAACTCTGAGAGAAGGAATTAGAACCTGATTTTTAAAATCCTTTGCACAGAAAATTGGTGTCTGAACAACCTTGAAAGTCTGGCTTTTATTTCCTGATCCTGTAAAGTGCTCTACTTTGCCAGCTTTAGAAGCATAAGTCATTGGAATGAACAGAGAGCATCTGCCTATGGATTTTAAAGTTTCACATGTATAATATGTTCTGAATCAGATCTTGAGAATAAAAAGCTTCTTTTCACTCATGATTTCTTACGACATGATATTATATGATAATCTCTCCAGTGTTTAAGACACAAGATAGAACTTTAAAAGTTATACAGCACAAATGTGTTTACATTTTTTTAGACATATCAGTCGCTTACAGCAATTTTTTCTTTCTCTCTCTTGATTGGTACATATCTGAATGCCTCAGTAGCCCAAACATGAATGTGAATAGATAAGCTAAAACCTGAGAATTTCAAGAGCACTGAAGTGCACCTCTCCCCCTTTTTAAAGTGTCAGATGCTTCCTGACACGCTTGGGTCCATGGAAATGGAACATATTTTCTCATTACGTTAATTAATGGGTCTGCTTGGGTGGCATAATTCAGTATAAATTTCCTTTAGTATTCTGTCATACCGAAAAAGGATCTTATTTTTGTGATGTCTTTAAATTTTTATGACTTCTACTCTGTTTAGTCTGTGTGTAATCCTTCTTTTGAAACCTAATGTCCTAGAAAATCTGCAGGTTTTTCTCAAAACTGGCACACTCTGTAGTTTACAGTCATTTCTTTTCCTTGCCTTCTTAGAACTCCATGCGAGTCCTTAAGGTGTAGTTCACAGCTCAGGGAATTTATGATGACATCGTCAGTGTAAACTAAAGCCCTGCGATATATTAAACCTGACAAGATGCTGCTCATTAATCTCTGAAATATGGCCAGGTGTGATGTAATGAAGAGAGGCTTCCAGCTCAGAGAAGCTTAATACAGCTCCCAGCTCAGCTTGCTGGTGGCTTCCTTTACCTCATCTGGGAGCAGGGCTGCCTGGGTGGGGACTCGCACTGGAAGCGTAATTCCAGAAAAATGTGGTTTGGGGAAAAGGAGACAGGGTAATCCCTCGTCGTGCCAATGTTTCTCAAACGGCTCAGCTTCTGCTCTCCTTTCGTTTCCAGGTTAGAACACTAACTTGGTCATGCTGTCATGAACCACAACTTCCCAAGGAAATGGTTTGATGGGCTGGAGGTACATTTTTATGCATGAAAAAAAGGAGCATTTGCAATGCTGGAGTCTTGACCAGTGAAGAAAGCCACGTCAGGCTGGGAACACGGGACAGCAAGTGCTACCATTTACACACACATTATATCTTAATCAAAAAAAGGCTTTAAGTTGGTTGTGACTATTTACTCTTTTTTTTTTTTAATGAATAATTGTATCATTTCAACACAAAAAAGGGCAAAATCAGAAGGGAGTAAATATAAGGAAAAGCTCAACATTTGCACATCATTAAATCAAATCTCAAAGTAAATTGATAAATGTTATTTGCCCAATTTTACTTCATTAATAGTGCACGTGGAATATTAAGACTTTGAAACTCATCCCTACCACAGTAACAGAAGAGACTTTGAGAATGAAACTCATATTCCCGGATATTTTTCAAATATGGAAATAAAATGTGAAAATAAGTTTTTATAAACTCCAGGATTTAGCATTTTTTATCCACAAAACACTAAAGTCCACATCCTAAAACAAGTTATGGCCATTAAGTAGCTTTGCTCTCTAGTTATGATTTTCACAGATTACTTGATTTATCAATTTTATCCAGCTACAAAAGATAAATTTTGAGTACAAAGATAGCTCCTACTACATACACCCTGGGAAAAAAAGACAGATCTTCTCAGAAAAACGGGAACTTAGGCAACATTTATACTACCTTCTGAAATTTCTAGGAAAGAATGCAGAGGAAGACTAGCCCTTGAATTTTCTTCTGACCATGGAAAAGTTATAAAGAGAATGCTCCACTTTTTAAATTGTCATTCTATTTTTTGTGATTGTTGTTATTAATATTACATTACATTCTCTCCTGTTTATTTCAGAGGAGATTCCTGTTAGCTATTCCTGAGCTCCTCATCCATGGACAAAGTGAAATAAACCAAACAGGAAAAAATAGTAAAAAGATTGTGGTATTGGAAACAGACAGATCAGAAAAGATTGAGGGTCTGAAAAAAGAAAAGTGAAATGGCATGAAAGATTATAAAGAAAGAAGAGCTGATAGGATAATGAACCCTGAAGAAAAAGTTACAAATACGAACAATAACAGTTTTCCTTACATTTCATTGCTGTGAATTCTTTGTGAATATAAGTTTAATTACTTTTTAGTACCTCTCTCTCCCCAGACATTTTGACTGGTGTCACTGCTGGATGTGGCACTGGACAGCCCCAGGAGCAGAGCAGCAGTCAGGGGCACTGGCTGTGGCATTTCCACCTCTGTGCCAAACTCTGCAGTGCTCGAAGCCACTTTGGGCACGACTGTGTTGCAGTAGCAGTTGTGGGTCCAGTTTGCACAGAGCTGTCCAGGTCTTTGGATAAGACTATTTACTCCTTCATATCAGAATCCAATTCTTAGTAAAAGATGACTCTCCTATGTCAATTATTAGCATGTATGCCTTCCTGTCTCAACTGTTTCTGTCCTACCATGCATGGCCCCAGTCACTGAATGCCGCCTTTAGAAGAGAAATTACATCAGTAAATAGATATGAATACACTGGAATTAATCTGCAGGAGAATGTTATACCTAAGAACTTAAATTTGTAATGGATTTACTGTATTTATGCTCAGGACTTTCAATTATTTTTGCAGCTATTCTGGCATTTTACTTGCAGAAATGATAAAGCAGATCCTGACAAACATACCTAGAAAGGGAATCATGTATTTAACAAGAAACCAGAATTTTAGTATTGTATTCATGCATTAGATTAAAAATTTCTCTTTTGGCCATGTTATCTATCAAGCTAAATTTGAATATGATATCAAAGAAGTACTGGAGTTATTTGTTGGTTGATTATCACAGAATCATAGAATGATTATGGTTTGGGTTGGAAGAAAACAAGCCCAAGCCAAACCAAACCCAGCTAAACCCACAAACCCCATATACTGTGGATTATGTTTCAGACATGGAATCATAGAATGTTAAGTGGTTGGAATGGACCTTAGAGATCTTCTAGCTACAATCCCCTGCCCATGGGCAGGGACCCCTTCCACTAGACCAGGTTGCTCAGATCTCCATCCAACCTGGCTTTGAACACTTTCAGGGGTGGGGCACCCACAGATTCCCTGGGCAGCCTGTTCCAGTGCTTCAGCACCCTCACAGTAATTTATTTCTTCCTGTTATCTAATCTAAAGCTGCCCTCTTTCCGTTTGAAGCCATTTCCCCCTTGTCCCATCACTACACCCTTGTGAAAAGTCCTTCTTCAGCTCTCTCGTAGCCCCTTTAGGATACCACCTTTAGAGAAGGTGCTCCAAGGTCTCCCTGGAGCCTTCTCTTCTCCAGACTGAATAGCTCCAACTCTTGTATTTAATTTAACTACATATCTCTTATTTAACTACACTAGTTGAATTAAACACATACAAAAATTAAATTACTCACTCCAACCACTAAGTTTGAGCATATCTTAAATCTTCAGAATTATTTTGAACCCATTCACAAATAGACAAAAAGGTGATGTACATCAAATTAAATATCCCACAAGAAGAATTAATTTAGCAATGGTCAAGGTATGTTGCAATTTCCTCAGTTAACATTGCATTCTTGCCCTAAGTTAACATTACATCAATTCTGGATCAATTCCTGTCTTGTAAGAAAATTTAAGAACAAAAGTTCTTGCTGTTGTTAGAGGTGTACCACTCAGATGCCAACACTTTATACAGAGCTATCTCAGCCTTTCACCAGAGTGTTTTCTATTACAGAAAAGGCATTTGGCCAAGAAAGAAATATTTCTTGTTAGATAAATATTTAAGAAAGCAATAATTGTGAAACAAAAGTACTCCAGAACTGACACAATATCCACCATACTTTGACCTTTTTTTCTTTTTTTTTTTTAGCAATAGCCAGATTTATCACATTTTTAAGACTAAGAATGAAATTTAAATTCTCTTGATGCCTAGCCAACAATCTTCATTAAACTACTGAACCCTGTAGGCCTCTTTCTGTACTAATGCTACATTTATTAAAGACCAAAACATGATGTGATCAATCATTTCAAGGTAAAGGTGGACCCAAAACCCTTTGAAAACTAGTTACTTAATCCCAGGCTCTGTAAAAACTTGCTTCCAGCATGAAAATAATGCACAAATCTTTAGATTCAAGGATACATACACATATTTTCCATCAGAAAAATATTAAACTGAAAATTTTTTCCACAAGAATGAAACTTGCTGTAGCCTTAGTTGCAGTGATCAGGAACCAGTTATGGTTTCAAATTGAAAGTAAGTAGGTTTAGGTTAGATAATAGGAAAAAATTCTTACCTGTGAGGGTGGTGAGGCAATAGAACAGGTTGCCCAGAGAAGCTGTGGATGTCTCATCCCTGGAAGAGTTCCAGGCCAGGTTGGGTGGGGTTCTGAGCAACCCAGTCTAGTGAAAGGTGATGATACTTTAAGTTTCCTTCCAACCCAAGACATTTTATGATTGATTCTATGATTCCATTCCATTTCTATTTTATTTGATAGACTGTGGATTTTCTAAGCTAATAGAGGTCGGTTACCCTTCAAATATTAACTTGATTTCCAGTACAATGATAACAGAAGCCCATAAAGTTCATGTTAATTGCACACAAGGTTTTTTTAATTGATCATAGACCTTCTTACCTATTAGAAGGGATTTAGTATAACTTCATTTACCAGTAACCACTGTCAAATGATACTGCAGGAATTTGAAAGCTTAGACTCTTTTAAATATTTTTAAAACTGAAAGATTCATGTTTTTTGAGACACTCATCAAATTATGCACATAAAAGAAATGCAAGAGCTATTCTGAGCCAGGTTTTACTCTCATGAGGTCACTGACACATGGAGAACAAAATCTACCACCTGCATTATGTATTTCCCCATCCTTATGCCTCCCCCGTAGTAAAATGATGTCCTAATGATTGTGTATTTAACATCAATTATCTAAAAATAAATAATTAGGCAATAACTCAGAATACAGCAGATTATTGTAACAATTTAGGCCAGTAGTAGGAAAAAGGATTCACTCTTGATGGTCTTGGAGACTGTCAGAAATACCCCTCATCACTTAAAAAAGTGACTGCTGCCCCAGATTCCAGAAGCAAAAAGACAAAATCCCTATGAATTCCATGTCTCTTGCAAGAGCATGTGACAAGTTCTGTTAAAATCTTTTCAATGTTAGGGTGTTTTCAGTATCATTGACCAAGAAACCTAAAGCTCAGCTACAGATAGAAATTAAGATTTAACTAATTACCTCTCAATAGCTACTAGAACTATTGTACAGATGCTTTATTCAGATAAACTAATAGCAAGTAAATACTGCCTCCTGCACATAAAATCTACTGTTCATACCAGAAATGAATATTCCCTAACAGCATTGCCTTTAAAACTAGCCTGTCTCTCTTCTCTTTCTTCTTGGCTCTTGGCTAAAAGTCCACGGCCAAATTTTGTGTTCTAAAATTAAACATTGACACTCAAAATTTGTACCTTTATATCGCCTTCTACCCAAAGTTTCAGAAAACTTTGAAAGGGCCAATTAATTCTCTAAATATATATTAAATATTAGTTACATCTTACAGAAAAGGAAAGCTGGCACAACAAATCTGAACCTAATTTTCAATGCTCTGAAAATCACACCATTTCTGTTACTGGAAGACTATGAATATAGACACTGAAAAGCAACCTCTAAGTTTGAAAAACATACACTAAAACGGTGCTCAATAGATGTGGAAAAAAACATGATTGGCATTATCCAATAGCTACTTCCTTCTCTGCATTATCATAATCATACTCAGTGTAGGAACATCCACCACTGCCAGGCATATTTTGTGGCACAACTCCCCTCTGCCAGAAAATAAACCTTCTCCTTTGCAGAAGCCTCTCTGCAGGTTCCCCAGAGCACAGCTGCATGACTTACAGAAAAAAGCTGGAGATATTTATTCAGTTGTGCTGGCACACCTCACTACACTTCTCAGTAAATTTAATACAAAACCTCAGGTGAACCAGAAGGCTTTTCTAAACATCTGTGGAAGTCTGTCATACCTATCTATGCCCACAAACTATTTGCCTGGTGAGATATCCAAAGGCTGTCATGGTCTTTAAAAAGTCAGCGTCTAGTGAAACAGAATCCTTCTCTAAACAGTGTGGGAGGTTAACTGATTTCATTCTATCTGCTTCTATTCTTTGATTTTATCTTTTAATATTAATATTCTTAAGACCACCCATCAGCTAACCTGCTTAACAAAACTTACTGCCCAGTTATCTGATGAACAATTGCAGTGAGGTATAACTTCCTAAAAAGATGCAGAAGGTAATTATTTAATTACATTCTTGTGTCATGGATCATTCTGTCTGATTTTTTTTTTATATAAATACTTAAAACAATATAGTGGATATAACTTCATCTTTAAGGTAGTGGGACACTTTGAGATTTGGTTCAATAAGATATTTAATACCAAGTGGTTCTACTCCAATTAGTTTGCAAATACTAATCCTCAAATTTTTTACCTTTAGAACTTATTGAAAAAAATCATCCTCTCTAAAATTTGAAAACTTAACTTGATGTGATTTAAAAAATAATTTCTATGCAATATGCAAGATTTACTGAATTACCCAAAGCTAAAGGAGTGTGTCAGGACTACTTGTGGTGGACTTGGGAGTCTTAGTTTAATGCTTGATGATCTTAAGGGTCTTTTCCAATCTAAATGGTTCTATGATTCTATTTGTGAAAGTTCTGAGGGAAAAAACCCCCAAGAACAAGTGTTGTATCTCTTTATCCTACACTGCATATGCTATTTGCCTCAAACAAATTCTAAGTGAAGGAAAGCTAAAATGGAGCATTGCTAAAGTTCTATGGAGCCTCAGAAGACTGTTTAGGAAAAGGAGGTTTGCAGGAAAGACCAGATATTAAAATAGCTGCCATTTCAATCTGGATAACGTTCTACAGTCTAAAGCACACAAACACATCCTGAATGCATGACTGCTCTGAAAATGCAAGGAAATATGGGATTAATAACGTTCGCTCCCAGAGCAAAATTTACAGCTTGTAAAGGCATGCAACACATGCTGTATATTGATCAAAGAAAAAAAATTTCCATCCAGTGTTATTGATGTACTGTCAACAGCATGTCACCAAGTCTCCTAAAAAGTGCCACCTAGTGGAGCCTGTGCCCAAGTTCTACAACCTAGAAGCAGCCAGCCCTGTTCTGCAGCCCTTGGCTACCTTCCAGCTCTCGCCTGGGACAACTGTTTGGCATTTACCATTTCTCACACTGCACATCACCCATCCTCCTTAACCCACTCTGAAAACTTTGCCCTGCTAAGAACTGAGCCAAAAGATTTCTAGAATATCTAGTACTCGTGACCAAAAACACCTAAACCCTAAACCAGTACCAAAATCAGTTGATTACAGAAAAATGTGCCAACAGACAAAACCAAATGCAGCAATTTCTTGGTTGTCGGCCAAAGAAAGGATTTGCACGAGACATTATTGCAATATAAGATATTTATGACTATTTTGCCCTAACCAGCAGAAGTATATGGTTGAGACAATGAGAAAAGAGCTGCCCACTGCTTAACAGCAAAACAGACACACACACAACTCACATGCCTTTGGAAAGGCTTGGGAAATTAATCTGGACAGCAAAGAAGAGAGATGAGACCAAATAACATCCAGTTTCAGATATCTAGAAAAGAGTAACTTCTGAGTCTAAAAACTACTTTAATACGCAATTTTCCACAGGATGACTTTATTTTCCCAAGACCTCCAGCATTTCTAATAGCAGTACTAGCTATTTGCTCAAATAAATTTATATTACCTTCACCTTTCATCAAAAACTAATTGATTTTTTCTTGAATTTGAATACCAAAATACATAAATTATTTCAATATTACATTATAATTACACAGAGTGGAATTATATTTTTTTTAATAAATCTAATTGTATTAGATATAGAAATATACTTCCAGTACAGAAGGCACTATAGGAAAAAACAAAAATTACATGAGTTCAAAAAAATTCAAGTTACAAGTTGTATACAATATGCAGCTAAAAGTATGAAGTTCTCATTGGTGAATCTCTCTTAGAAGAATACATATAAGTCATGTTCACAGGTCCTAAAATACTCTGAAAGCTGTTATGTGCCCTTACCTATTTTCTAACTGCAAGAAAACTTGAGGATGCCAGAAGTAACTGATGGTGAGGTGTAATTTCACTGTACACCTTCCTTTAGCATAAAATTTTCTGAGTTAAGGTATCCTTTTTTCATGTACACTATGCAATAAACGTAATAAAACACAGATCCAAGACAGGCTCCATCAGTGCTCTGGAAAGCTCTTGTTCATGCATTGAGGAGTAGTCAGAAAACAGACTTGGTTTGCTGGTAACAGAGAAATACAGGAATCTGAGAAAGCATCCATGTGTTAGGATCACAGGGATGGATGTTAAACATCTGCTGAGGACAGTGAACACCAGCTAGATTTTTAGCATGTTGCCCTCTATACTATGGTAGAGCCCAAACACTCCATTTGCAGCTACTTTATTGGAACAAACAAAAAAAAAAGATAAAACCTTGCCATGCAGCTAGATAGCCTAAAACACTCAGCTGGGTGAAAAGCTGGGGAATGCTTTCACACTGTGAAAAAAAAAACCACAAACCTACAGAAGAAGGTTGGTTTTGTTAGAGACATATAGACACACCTTCCCACCCCAAGATACAGCTTGGGAACAAAATTAGGCTATATTTGTCATTTCTGGTAAAACTAAATTCAGATGGGTAATTTTTTTTCCTCATATCTCCAAAAGCCTATACACTTTTGCTGCTGGGACCCTAACTTGTAGATTGAAAAGTTGAAATGTTTTCACCCTAGGCAGGTGCAAAGATGAATAAGGTATTCTAGAACATCATGACAGCTGTAAAATTACCTAACTAGTCTCATAAAGATTGATTTCCTTTGCTTTCAGATTGTCATATGGTTATTTCCTCTTCTTGTAAGAATATTCAATATTTTGATAAGTATAAGCAGATCCACAGTATTTCAGAACTTTGTGCACTGCAGTAAGTGTGGATCAGAGCATCCATTAGTAATTAAAGAGGGATGAGAAAAGCAACTGGTAACAGTTAAAGCAAGTGTTCACAGGCTGCTTTCAATGGCTCTGCATTCTTTTGCAATGAACAGGGAAAACTGTGATTGGCTCCATATGACTGGCAAAGGTGATGATAACATGACTTATGAGCAACCTGCCACAAAAAGTATTTATCTTGCGATATATGAGGTGTACACAAGCAGAGATGCTCCTCCAGAGGCACATCACACGGTAGTTAAACACACCATTTAGGAAGGTGATTATAAAATCACCTCAATCCTCACGGATGGAAAGAACCTTTGCAGCCACAAGGCAATTGCAGACAGCAGAACTGTGAAGAAAATAGAGGAGTTTACTCTCTTCCCACTTTTCAAAACAGTTCTCTATTAATCTCAGACCTTGCAACCAGCACAACATGCCAAACTAATTAGGCAGGTATCATACTTAGAGAAAGTGAACAAACTTGCCAAGTCAAAAGGAACAATTGTGTTTGTGTCCCGATGCCTGACACGTTACCACAAAGCTCTCCTCTTGGCTCCCTCTGTTCTTTTCCAATCTATTGTAGTCTGGATTCTCTCTCACTAGTTGCAATTTGGGTTGTTTCCCCTTTCAAGTTAGTTTCCAGATGTTGCTTACCCATTTTTTCCCTGCCACACCGCATCCTTTTTCTGAGCTTCTACACCATCCCCTTCTGCGTTTCCCCCCACTATTCAACTCACAATCTCAGTTAAGATTTTGAAACCTGTTGTAAATTACATTAATTGGCAGTTCTTTCCTGCAGCTGTGTGCATTTCTTAAGACCACATACTTACAGGGCTTGGGGGGCGTGTGTCTTTTTTACCTTCTTTGGACAAATTTTATACTAAACCAAATTGCACCTGGTTCCAACACCAGCTGAATAGTCATGCTGGTACCTTTCAGGGGTCCTGGCAGGGACATGTTTATAATTATTTTGTGCAGTATTCAAATGGAAGAGAGTTCTACTGGAAACTTCTACGGAAAATTGGTTTATGCATAACATGCTTGAATGCTTCGTGCTATCATGGGTAGCTCATCAATTATTTCCTGCTTGCTAAACGCAGAAATACATTAATGAAAATAGAGCTTTAAAAAATGTGAGTCATGAGGTTGTCTGGTAAAAGGTAAGGCTCCATGGGCATGGGCAAAGAGGTAGTTTTAGCCCTGCTAATAAGGAAAGTTTCTATTTTTATTTAGAATCGATTCAACCTACACAGTTTAGAAAATAATTATTTAAAAAATAATTTAGGTTCCCTTAAAATTACAGTAATAATTTCCACAGTTCGCTTTATAATATGGTCTTAAATTAAAAAAAAAATCCTGAAATTATTCAAAGAAAATATGAGTAAGGCCTAGAAGTAGTATGTAGTATGCTAAAATAAAACCCTGAAACTGTTCAATATCTTTGAGTCCTAATAAAATAATTTAAGAAAAGATACTCTGTTTCTTTGTATTTGCCCTGCAAAATCAGTAAGAAGAATGTAACAGAGAAGAGAAAATTAGAAGGTAACATTTTTTAGTTTAGATATTATAGTGACTTTTCCACTTAAAACTAGGAAAAAAACCCTAGCTTTCTTGAAAAATGATAAAATGCCATCAAAATATTTTCATTTATACATATATCTGAATCAGAAAGCTCAAAACCACTGTGGCACAATGTCTGTAAGTAGTAAGGCTGTCTTTGGGAGGCGCATTTACTCTGACCTCTAATTCCTTCTCCCCAGTAAAATTGACTTGATTGCAAATCCAAGAGACATCCATGGTCATGCATGGAAACTAAAATTGCCTCCATCAGACATATCTGAGGTCCCAGTCACTGTGTGGCCACTCTATTCAGTGATGAGTGAAGCAAAGGAAGCCTTGCTCATTGCAAGGTCTGTCCTCTGGCCCTGCTGCCCTTTCCCTTGCTCCGTAGTGCTCTGGGTCTCCCACGGAATCACAGAATCAATCAGGTTGGAAAAGACCTCTGAGATCATTGAGTCCAACCTTTGACCAAACACCACCTTGTTAACTAGACCATGGCACTAAGTGCCACATCCAGTTTTTCCTTAAATAGCTCTGGAGACAGTGACTCCACCAGCTCCATGGGCAGCCCATTCCAATGTCCAGCCACCCTTCCTGTGAAGCACTAATGCTGGTCTACATCCAGTTACCAATTATCCACAAAGATTGTGGGAATAAGCTACCCCTCAAATCTCTATCTTTCTGCCAAAGAGAATTTAAATTAGTTATTTTTTTAAAAAAAATGTCACATATGTTAGATTGTGAAAATAGTGAAAAATGTGGTATGTACAAATGACTGTCTCCATGGTTAGAAAAATTGATTTCCTATACATTCTGGCTACATTTCACGTTCTGATTGCTTTACTAGACATTGGAGAGTAACAGGCTGACAAGTAGCTTTCTTTACATGTCTAGTAGAAGAGTGATGCCACTTACTCCAAATCTTACACTCTTTGAGCTGTGAGACTCTATTGGCAGCCTTTTCACAACTTTTAAATGACAGCATATTAACCAATTTATAGCTGAATACTAAAACTCATGCAAAATAAAAATAGGTTAATCTCACTTGTTCTAACAACAGATTTTATTTACATTTCCTCCAAGAATATATATTATGAAATTAGGCCAACAAATGCACTATCAAAACAAGTACACGTGTCATTGATTTAAATTTTCCTACACACTTTTTCTTTCTCCTGCTGTGTTGCCAGGTTTCTAACACAAAGTTCCTGAAAACAAGGAACTTGGACAGGGTTTAAATTGATGAATGTTTGAAGGTAGTGAAGGTCCACCAACAGACCTGGTGAGGCTGTGCACACAATGTTGGGCTTTAAAAAGTAAAGCTGTTCCAATTAAATTAACATGCAGTAAAACAGAAATGATATGCATTTTTTAGAATTACATACAAAACCATGAGAAGCATCACTTATCTGAAGTTTGTCAGTGCCCCAAATGGCTGTACAGTGATTCACCAGCCTGCTGGCCAATCTATAATGAATTAGAGATCTTCGGTTGCATCCAGTGTTCAAAAACACTTGGGTTCAATTATCATCAAATCAACTAATAAAAAATATAATCTTTTATTAAAAAAAAAACCAGCTCATACTATCGATCAGACTGTGTGGTTTAAATCAGCTATGGAATTTGGACAAACAAATAAGAACCATTTTACATAGCCAGCTGCACATCAAAAGTAATTTTGCAACACAAAATTTTTTGGCCAGACCTGCCTTTTAGACAGTTATAGATCCCAGTGGAGGCATGGGAAGACCAGAGTTCAAATTCAGTTTACTATGGCAGTTCTCCCAGCTCTGAATCTTAGCCATGTGACTGGCAATGCTTACTGTCACCACAGGGGAGTCTTAAAAGGGAAAAGTGGTAGCTCTGACATTCAAAGAAAAAGCAAATACTACCATACATAACTCATATAAGAGTAGCATGTTTCTCAGCAGAATTTCAAGCTGTTTCTTAGCATTGTGCTGGTATCTCATTGTTGCTTGAGAATGATAGCAGTCATAGAATAAATACTATTACCCAGCAAAGTGCATTTGTCAGCATATCTGCCTCACTGAGCATATTCTGAATAAAGTGGATACACCATGATGACAAGGTAAGAGAGACAACAACTACACCTATGTTAGCAAGCAGTGTAGTACAACAGAAGGGGTCTACTAAAATAACTAGCATTGAAGTACCTACTGACACTGACAGCATTGAGAACCTGACATTCCTGCATATATATGTGCCTTTGGAGACTTTCTCTTTCAGAATTGCTCTGCTTTGGGGTTGTGGATAGAACACCAGTAGAGCTTGGAGTGTGCACTCCCAGAGTACAAGTTTCTCTTGAAAGGAATCCAGTTTTTGTCCCCTGGGACTTTACTGTGATACAAACCAAAAATGCAGCAAGTGGAGACTACGGTGAGGCTTGTTTCGAAAGCATACACATGATCTGAACTGTAATATACATGTAGCTGAGGTTTAAAAGTTTGAAAAAGTGTTCCAGGGCAAACAAACAAGCACCTATTATGATCATCCTCAAGTCATGAATATTTATCTTCACAGTAGATGATAAACTGGACACAGTATTCTAGATGTGGCCTCATTAGGGCCAAATAGAAGGGCAGTATCACCTCCCTCAACCTGCTGGCCAACTGTTCCCAGTGCACCCCAGGATACCTCCTGGTTGCAAGGGCACACTGCCAGCTCATAGTCAGCTTGTCATCCACCAAAACTCCCAGGTCCTTCTCTGAAGAACTGCCCTCTTCTTCTTCTCTTCTTCTTCTGTTCCCTTCTTTCAGTGAATTACTTATACTGCATTCAGCATCATGAACTTAAACATACAGACTACACGTTGATATGAATATAACTTGGGTATTGTAATCAATCTGGAGTCACATAAGAAAAGGGAGCCCAGGCATTGCAATGTACTATTGGTCAGATTTACCCCTACAAAACATTTCTAACATACCTATATACCAAGAAGCTGTAACACAGGGGTTAGCTATAGAGGATTTCAAGGGACCAAGAAAAGAGAGAACACTTCTTCATAACTGGGAAGTATCATAGATGAGGAGTGAGAGTAAATCTAAATTCAGGATACTGACACTATACATACTGTGCTGGCCGTTTGTGACCTCAGTCAGTTTATAATAAATGAAGTGAGAGCGTCTAAATCTGGCCAGTGCACAATAATAGCCAAGAAGAGTATAAATGCTATTATCATAGAAGCTTGTTGAGAAATCAAAATACAGCATATTGGTGCAAACACGTAATGTGATTTGTGAGGAAAACCTGTGCAAATCCCTAGTTGATTTCTATTTAAATTCTTGAGGGAGCTAAGCATAGACCTTTCTATGCCAAAAGCACATCAAATACGAGCAGATTGACAAGATACTTGTTTTGAGGAGCAGTCGCCAGTACTGCCCCAGTACTGACACAAACAACCTCGGTTTAGATTCCTCAGTTTTATTCATTCGTACAACTGGAAGTAATGATCTCTTCTCAGCTTTAGCATAATGGTGATTAAGCATTTAATCCAAGCCTCTGGCAAGCTGGTAAGCATAGCTAATCACAGACTGGAGGAACTGATGTATTCACAGGCTGACCCTGCAATAAGAAACATTGTACACTACTACTTCTATCACTTTTGAAAATCTATAAACTCATAAAAGCAAAGTCATAAACTATAATAGATTACTGTTAATGGACAAGACAGATCCTTTCCATCCCAGAAATTACTGAAATTTTGTACAAGTGTTTTCATAGTTGAATTTACCTAGATACTTTAAAAACAAACAGAATTAATGTTGTCAGATGGCAGCCAATTTGTAAAGCATACACATGGATTTGGAAAACTCTCCCTGCAACAGTCTTTAGCTTTGCAAATTTTTAATAATTCAACATCATTTGCAACAACAATACAAATGCCATTGAGATGGTTTCTTGTAAAAAAGTGTCTCCAGCTCTGTATTATAGAGTCAGTGACAGATATGACAATATGGCTTTGGCATTTAAAGGTGTTTTCACCATCAAAGTGTTCAGTTGAGCAAAATGTTTCAGGAGTTTCAGACAATACAGGAAGTTTTCATCTTTAGGTCACTCTTCACCTCCAGTCAGGTCACACCTCCAGTCAGGCCACCCCTATTTGGTGTGACAGTGACTCTCATAGAACACATTGGTGTTCTAACAGTAACCATCAGATAATCAACCACATCAATAAAATTGTTGCTGTAGCTACCAGCATTTGTGAAAAAGACAGTCAAGAGTTCAAAAACTATATGGGCATAAAAAAACCCACCACATATTGTATTTCTTCAGATGACTTTTATAATATATTTTAAATCTTCACTGCTGACGGCACTCCAGCTTAAGTATAAGAACATTTAAACTTGTTTCAACAAGCTAACTCCAGGATGAGAAACAATTCTGTTGAGCTATCTGCGAGCACGGTATTTGGTTAATTATCCTGCCAAAATGCAGAGTGATTAAATTAGCTAAGTGCCAAATGTAGGGAACATTGTACAAACACTGCTACATGTATTGAACCTGTTCTGTATAATCACCAGATTACAGGGCTGTCAGCCTGCTACGTGCGGAGCTGTGTGGCGTTTGTGTGGCAAGGTTTTGGTGACAGTAGGGCTGCAGGCGTGGCTTCTGTGAGAACCTGCCAGAAGCTTCCCTCATGTCTGATGGACCCAGTGCCAGCCAGCTCCAGGATGGACCAGATGCTGGCCAAACCCAAGCCCAAACCCATCAGTGACAGTGGTAACGCCTGTGGGATGAAGTATGTAAGAAGGGGAAAGAATTACTGCACAGAAGCAAATCGTGGCCAGAGTGAGAATATGTGAGAGAAAGAGCTCTGCAGACACCCAGGCCAGTGGAGGAGAAGGTGCTCCAGGCACCAGAGCTGAGATTGCCCTGCAGCCTACGATGAAGAGCACGGTGAAGCAGCTGTGCCCCTGCAGCCCACGAAGGTCCATAGTGGAGCAGAGATCCACCTGCAGCCTGTGTAGGACCCCACGCTGGAGCGGGTGGGTGCCCAAAGGAGGCTGTGACCCCATGGGAAGCCTGCACTGGAGCAGGCTCCTGGCAGGACCCATGGAGAGAGGAGCCCACACTGAAGCAGGTTGGCTGGCAGGGCTTGTGACTCCGTGGGGTGGACCCATGCAGGTGTAGCCTGTGCCTAAAGGACTGCACCCCATGGAAAGGGACCCATGCTGGAGCAGTTTGTGAAGAACTGCAGCCTGTGAGAAGGACACACATGGGAGAAGTTTGTGGAGAACTGTCCCCTGTGGGAGGAACCCCACCCTGGAGCAGAGGAAGTGTGTGAGGAGTCCTCCCCCTGAACAGGAAGGAGCTGCGGATGCGACATGTGATGAACTGACCACAACTCCCTGTTCCCTGTCCCCCTGCACTGCTGGGTGGGGAGGAAGTAGGGAATTGGGAATAATGTTGAGCCTGGGAAGGAGGGAAGGTTGGGTGGAAGGTGTTTCTAAGATTTGATTTTACTTATTCTACTCTGATTTTATTGGCAATAAATTGAATTAATTACCCCAAGTCTGGTTTGCCTATGATGGTAATGGAGGAGTTCTCTCCCCCTGTCCTGATCTCAACCCGTGAGCCTTTTGTTATAGTTTCTGTCCCCTGTCCTGCTGAGGAAGGGTGTGATGGAGTGGCTTGGGTGGGCTCCTGGCATCCAGTCAGGGTCAATGCACCACAAGAGTCTAAATTCCTGTGCAAAATGATGGAAAAGTTGGTCTACATAAGATATGTATACAGAACAAAATAATGAATTTTGGCAGGACAGAATTATAATTGCTGAGTCAAACCTGTAGCTCTTAAAGCTATTTAAGAGACATATTTCTGACATACAATTTATATAAAAAATCGTAATTATGCTCTTGCTTTCTCTGCCTTACTGTCATTTATTTTTAAAACAGCTGCAAAATTTCTTTTCAAAGAGAAAAGTAGTGTGCCATTTTTACCCCTCAGACTGAGAAAGTTCTGAAAAATATTACAAACATTTCAAATGGTTTCTTTGGATGTTTTTCATCTAAATGGAATTTTCAACATTCCCAAACTGCAAAAGTTAGAAGGCAGTAAGTTCACTCGAAGGCTTCTTCAAGTGCTTCATAGCTTTAGTTCTATGCAGTGCAAATTTTTATCTGTGATGAGATTATATTTCAATGCTATATTTCTACTACACTAGAAAGAAGTTATAAAGATAAAAAGGTATGTCACAGGATTGTAGTCCTCAGAAAGAACAGGACTATTACTCTACCACAAGTAATCACCTACCAATTTGATGGTAAAATAAATGATTGCTATTATTTTGAACAAATCAAAAATGCCCTGTTAAGGAAAAATCAATGGATCTTTTTTTAAATTTCATTTTCTTGTTAAGGTATTTTCTGTAAAGAAAATGTTATAGATAGAGAAAATCAATTTTTTTCTTCAGAAGATATAAAAATAGTATGTGATTCTCCACATTATTTTAAATTCTGTTTTTAGTGGGGCAAAATATAGCTTACATAGAGTGTACTTAATATTCTTTTAGATTAGGAAAATCCCTACTTGGAATCAGGTCTTCCTAGTTCAATGGCAACAGTCAGACTGAGACTCCATGTGAAGTAAACAGGCTCACGGAGTTATTCATAAAGGCAGGAAAGACAAACTTGTTAAAAAGTTAACAAAATTCAAAGGAAGAGAGCATATTTTGATTCATTCCCCTGGTTGCACCACAGCCAAAGGGACTGCTGTCCTCATGGGCAGAGTGAAAAGACACTAGTCTTTTAAAAGCCCAGAGGGCTAAAAGTGGATAACAACCAAAAGTGATGGCTTGAAGCCATCAGTACATTTCCTTCATTTCCAAAAAGAACTTCAATATGTGCTTGAAATGCTTTGTTTTAATTTGTTAGCTGTTCTGGAAAGATCTCTTGATAATACAGAATGTTTCCACAATAAATGTTGGCCAGAACAAGTTTACTCTAGAGTTTTACTCTATCATTGAGCATTTACAAAATAAAATAAATTTAAATAAGTCAGGTTGGCCAAATTCAAAACCACAAATCAAAAAACCACCAAGTAGGACCATCCTCCCTGCCAAAGCTTAATGTGACCTAATGGGAGAGCTGTAAGAGGTTAGAGTTGGTTTTTTATGTAGCTTCATGTAATACTTGGCAAACCGAAGGGGCTGGGTCAGGACTCCTGATCCTTAAACAAACATTTGATGTAATTTTTTTCACTTTTCCACTATAATAATACTCTGCATTCTGCCCTCCTATGACCTCAGCCCCTTTTCCCCAGGGTGGGTCAGATTTAGAACCTCCTTCTTCACTTACGAGTGCCATTTGAATCAGCCCCTTCCAGATGTGTTTCACCTCCACCCACAACAGGCCCTGCAGGTCCAGCAAAGTGCAGAGAGGGAAAGGACCACAGGGAGAAGGAGCCGTGCCCTGGCAGCACATCAGTTGGCTTGCAACTTCTCCCTGAGTTTATTATTCATAGCACTGGTGGGAGGGCAGGGGGCAGGGTGACTCACACAACATCTTGTCTAAATTGAAAACCAACACCAATCCACACCCCTGCAACTGAGAAGCAGAGCTGTGGTGGGTCACTGTGGTCAGCTTTGCTTCCAGTGGATATCTGGGCCCCAGGGAATTGCTGCTCCGGGCTAAGCAGGTCACTCGCTATCATCTCAACGAGACAGAACAGCAAGTTTACCTTTCCCTCCAGCCTCTTCAAAGAAGTGATCTCCACTGCCTGTTCTCTCTGAGAGAAGTTACATTAATGCTTGTGACAAAAGTGAGAGTCAATGTGAAGTCTCTCAAAATATTTTCTAATTTGTAGCAAATATATGGAGAACTGTATAAAACCCCCCAGCACCCCAATTTAGTGCTACTCTAATAATACAGAAAATTAAATAACCACCCTACCAGCATCCATCCAGGTAGAAAAAGGAATGTTATTTAGCATGAACTCCACATTGTTTCAAATGCATGTGAACAAGAAAACTGTGGTCCTAACCTCAGATTGAAAGAGTAATGTAGTAAGGCAGAAATAAAGTGGCATTTCATTTCAGGTACTGCTATAGAAAAAAACAATAGTTTATTGGATTTAATAGCAAAGCATTTGCCTAACAAAGAGTTAACACTGTTCAACCATGTTTTAAACTAAAAATTCCAGTGGTTTTGCCATCATCAGAGAACTTACTACCTCAGGATATGTGTGTATCTTCAACAGTGATGATATGACTTTTTTCACTGGTACCACTGTCCTGGCTTTCCCTGCTTAACAATTCTGTAGAATCCTGCCTTCTGCTTGCCCCCAGTGCTATTTTTGATGACCAAATACCTAACCTTGTTGTCAATACCCTGAAGAGGGTAAGAACAAAGTAAAGAACTCTAAAACCCTGGCACCTGCAACAAGTGCTCTGAGATGGACAGGGAACTGGGATGAGCATCCATCAATGCTAATCCAGGGCTGCCAGAGAACCTCCACAGTTGAGTGATAGGAAGCTTTGAGGATGCTCGAGGTTGTTTCAGTCACCTGGAGTCAAGCAAAGGCAATGAGGACAACAGGAAATTGTCCTGCCTATATGCTGCTGCAACTCCTACCTCCTAAGAGCTCCTTCCTACCTGGGATCCAAGAGGGAGGAGATGCTCCACGTTTCCTGCTCAAGAGTGCCACAGTGGCCCCAAGTGGTAAATAAGGAAAACTTCAAGCAGAAACCTGCAAGTCTTCCCGCGGCAGAGCCAAATCCAAAATTAAAGGAATGTGTGACAAAGCTGCCAAAAGTGTGACACTTGGCAGCTCTCCCAGCTGCCTTCTACTACTTCCTTTCTAGCCCCCAAAGTATCTGTGATGTGAGTAAGGGGCACTCTTAAGTAGCTGTTGGCCCTTTCCCACTGCAACTGCTTGGAAGGACTCTTGGCTTCTTCAGGCGTCACTGGGTTAAGGTAGAGAATGTGGCTCCTGGGCCCTGTGCCCGATTCCTATTCAGATGGTGGGAAGCAGCACAGGAGATGGCTGGCTCCTTCTGAATCGAAGAAAGCTTCTAGCAAAATTAGGCTCCTTTCTTCACAAAGCTACACTGAAGAAAATAAAGCACCAGCCAAAAATCTCTGCCCTTGCTTTCTCCCAACCCTGATGTCAACTGGAGTTAACTCCCACCAAACTATATAGCAGCTAAGGGTAGGAATATCTCACTCCCCTCACATCTGTTCCACAAACCAGCGTCTGCCCCAAGGTACTTGACTGTGCCTTCACAACCATCTTTCAGTACCTTCAGTCCTGACACCTTGGAAGTGAGGTGTGTTGGCTTCAGCTCTTTTCCTTGTAGGTAGCACATGCACTCTTCACCCAAGTCACAAAAGCCATAATTAGAGAAAAATCTCTCCCACCTTGCCCTTGCTGATAAACTCTTTCCATCTGGCTAAAATTAAGTTAAAATTCTTTCTTCTCTGCTTAGATTGATATTTCTAATATTTCATCTCCAGAGGGGAGGAAAAAACAGCAAAATACTAAAGTGTTTCATATTATGTTACGCTCTGCATTGAACTGAACATCTCACTCCCTCCTATCCATGTAAGGATAATTGTGTTTTATCTGCTAGCATCAAAAAAGTGTAATTATATGTCATCTTTTAACCCCAAAAGTAGAGCATTGAACAAATATGCAGGTATTCGACCAACACAGCTAGCTACAAACCCATGGAAAATTACTATTTGCACACACAAAAAAACACCTCACAGAGGAGCAGAACAAAAATGAATATATTATACCTAAGTTATCACAAGGATAATTTAATTATTCAAATTATTATAATTTCAGTTGGTACAGATATACACACAAAATATTTATAAAATGTTTGCAACGTATGAGCAATTCCTTCATATCTTACTGATACCATGAGGGGCATGGGCATGAGGATATTGATCCAGAGGAAAAAGCAGCACTGCATTATTTCAAGTAAACTCTTGCAGTTCTTTGAAATTCCATCCTGCTACTGCTCTGACATTACTCTCTTGAATTTGAGATACCTGACATACAAAGTAGCACACCATAACAGATGATAGCTCGCTATTTTGTCATTTTTTACAGTCCAGAAGATACAGCTTGGTCTAGGGATTTAGGTTCTTAGCCCTGCTGAGTCATTGGCTAATTGTGTGAAATCAGCAAAGTCTATTAATCCCTGTAGTAATCCCTGTTAGTAAAAAAGTACCTTTTATGATCTCTGAATGAAATGTAAGATATTGCCATTGCTGAGGTGACCTAAGGATTTAAAAACACATTTAAAATTGACAGAGCCATGCCAGGGAAACAACTTTTATATTCCCAAACAACAGACAGATATTTATAGAGAAGGTACAGATTAGACATACTGAGGCCCAAATCCCTCCTATCATTACAAAGACCCTTCAGAAAGCTGTAGGAAAAAGTAAGACCATTAGTTTTACATGACAAATGTCTTCAACAATTGAACAATTCACAGATAAAATTTAAATGTGTTTCAATATGGAACTTTTAATGGCATCTTGTCAGTATATTTTTAATAGAAGTTGTCTTAACAAGGAACCATACAGAATCTACTTTAGTATGAAAGACAGTCATTTCTGCTGCAAAGTCCATTGAAGAGTAATGACAAAAAACCACAGGTCTTTCCTTTTCTACAATTTTGGGGTTCCATTTGGGCCTGAATGCCAGAAACTAAAAGTTTCTATTCCTACTGTCATCCCTAAAGAAGCAATTGTACAAAAAAAAATGGTACAGAATTTTTACATTCCTCGTATTTCTGTAAATGCAGCCACTTCTCATCTTCCTAAATTGAGAGACTTCACCCAAAAGTTAAGATTGCTCTTTTCAACAGTCTATCTCCCTCTCAGCAACACAGGTTCCTTAGGAACACAACTCTGCTCTAACACTCAAGCTCTATTTGCTCATTTGCCTCTGTATCTCAGGAACCATTCCTTTTTGAGAGGGATTTCAAAATGGAAAATTGGCTTTCTCAATCAAGATCTGGGCCCTCCATACAGTGTTCAGAGCCTGGCAGGAAGTTACCTCATTTGAACTAGAAATGGGAAACTTTCCTTATGCATATCTTTCTTCCCTTAGTACTATTTGAATTACTTAAAATTGCCATCTGTTTATACATTAAGAATATTTTTAAGCATGGGGCTGAGTTTTTTTCTTTCAGAAATTTAATTTCCTCCCTTTAAAAGAAAAAGATATAAATTTTTTTGAGGGAGTGGGCTACTGAGGAGCAGTGCTCTAATCTAAAGTGAAGACTCCGCTGGCCTGTGCTCACGGTCTGTCATGAATTGGTGTTTAATGTTCAGTGGTCTCCAATGTAAACTGTATTGTATAGGTGAAAAGTAGCCTATCAGCATAGTAGATATGCTGATAAGTAGATAAGTAGAGGTGCTGATAAGTAGATAAGTAGAGATGCTTCCCATGAATATAGTTTGTTTCAGAACCTTGAAAAACACCATAGCTGAGGTTGCTACTTACACCACAAATCACTCAGGCCTGGCAATCCCAGAAAGAGTATGAAGGCATTGGTTATTGTTACACAGCCTGCTGTTGTATCACAGCACGGGACAGATAGGGACAGAGAACAGTAATATTTAACAAGAGCACAGAACATTCAAATCTGCTTAAACACGGGGATTTTGTACGACAGGATTAGAGAACTAAATCTACTATTCCACACATCCCAAACAAAAGTAGTTCAGCGACACAGTGGTACCATAAGTGCGTCAGGGGGCCTGTCAGAAAATTATTGAATAGCTAAGGCATTAGGTATTTTAAAATTTATTATATTTTGTGACCAAACTGGCAACTGCAGAGGGGTTGGGACTATATTACAGTGTAATAAAAACCTCATAAAACATTTAAACAAACTCACACATCTGCAGAGAGATGGGAGGTATTATGTAATGCAAGTCATTGCTAAAGTCACCTCTCACCCTACTAGCTGCTGCAGGAGCAACGGGCAGCATAAAGTACCTCTGTGGTTTCTCACTCCCTGTCTCACTCACCCCCACCCCCAATACACACACACTCTCTCATGCATGGATGTTTTTCACAAATGGGACACCCTGGGTTTGAGTGTAGGTTGGTGGGTTTTTTCAAAAATAAAACCAAAAACATGGTCGAAAAGAAAAAACGAACAAATCTGGAATTATTTTAGTTTCAAACAAACAAGTGTAAAGGCAAAGGAGATCCAAATCTCATTTCATCTTACTCCCCATAGTAAGGAAGTCTTGGACACAGGTCTTTCCTTTAACTCATATCTAACAACCTCCAGAGGATTTCACTGGATTTAACAAAGAATATTCTGTGGACAAATTCTTGACCTACATCCTAGGCTGGCATTCCTATTGTGTTTGTTCTTAGAAAATGTAACAACAGCTCTACAGCATTCCTTTCGCGGATTGCCAGAAAGCTTATGTCTCAATTATATGCAAATGCAGATGATAATGTGTGAGGTAGGATCCACAATTTCACTCAAGGGACTACCTCAAAACCAGTCCAACAATCAACAATATTCCTTCCAAACCACAAAAGACAATGAGAGATGAGTGCTTGGAATGTTTTAAAAAATTATGTCCGCCAAATTGTTTGAAGGCAGTCAGGAATGTATACTGAGGACTCATTAGAGTTCCTCCCTGGCTGCTCTCTTCACTGCAACATATTCAGATCAGCTCCCAGAAGGCCCTTGATGAAATATTAAGTTACTGAGCTGGAAAAAACAAATATCTTCAAAGTTTCATTTCTTTCATTCTTGATTTTGTACTGACCTACTCTGAGACATGACACAACATGGGATATGGAACACTCTGCAATGCAAAACAGCTTAACCACCACCTTTCCTACTGTTGAAAATATTGTTATTTTTGCCAGCTGGAAGCTGAGCAGAAGCTTTGTAAAACTCTGAAATCCTTTGTAGGTTGGTGGTTTATGTGAACAGATATTATCTTAGAATACTGAAAACTTCCATGTACTTCGTTTTTAATTCATTTCTTTTCCCTTCAGCTCTTATTTTTTTAACTTAAAACCACATTTTCACTTATAAAGGTGCAGACCAACAGCATGCACAGCCCAAACTCTGCTAGCAGGAAAGCCACTTGAAGCAGCATTATGTGTTTAATCTTCAGCTCCCTGCAACATGCCATGAGAGTAATCTAGCACAGCATAAAGAGAAAGGGATGAAAGCCTGAAAAAAATTCTACCTGTAATGATGATTTCTAGGCTGCTAACTTGTTCCTGAAGAACAATTCAAACACAGTGATTCCTTCCGCACTTGGAAAACATTTTTCAAAGCCATCATGACATAAAACAAGCCATGTATTAAAAGAGCTACTGAAGACATCTAAACTCTAAATAACTCACCTATGTCTCTCCCAGCTACCAGATCAATTTGAATAATATATGAAAGGATAGAGTTACACAATATCTCTTGTTTACCAATCTACCATAAAATAATTTTGTGATCATGAATTGAAGGAGTTCTGCTTTTTAATGATATTTTGAAAGAGACCTTGAAAGAAGTTCCAGCTTTATCAGCTTATCTAATGAAACCAGCTTAGCTCTTTGAGATCTTAAATCCCCTATAGTGTAATCCCATCTAGTGTAATGTAGAGCTGTTCAGCACAGCACAGAGCCCACCTGACTTGGGGAAGAACAACCTATTTGGGATACTGGGAATATAATGTCTCCATGACACCACATACTGGTAGGTGCAATAGTTTATAAGTATGAAGGGCATTCCCCAAATCTACTTTTGGAGTACTTACTGAAGACTTTTCAACGTCTGTGATTGGTAAAGCTCAATTTCTCCTTCAGTGGTTTTGAAAGATCAACGTGCACTTCAAAATTACGGTGTAAGACCTCATAAAATAAGCTTCTGGTCTTACAGTTTTGGGAGCTAGCCTAGCTGGGCTCTGTAGGGAATGTGTTATCTCTGCTTAATCCTTTAGGCAAATCACTGCCAGCGTGGTTCCCACAAGAGTTTAAAAGTTCAGGACTAGTCAGAGCTTCACTTGCTTATAAGGGCATTCAAGGAACCCGTATGCTGGCTTGGGAGTACAAAAGCTTAGCAGCACCGTTGCCATCTTTCCTAATCACCTCTTGATATGGCTGCTCCAAGAGTGCTTTATGTCAGTATTTTATGACCATCCCTCAGCAGTCCAGCAGTTCTAAATTAAGCTTCTGTCCAAAATGAAGGCTATATATATAAAATGATAGCTTTAAATTATCTTTGTTGACATTAAAAGATCTGAAATGATAGTGATGAATTAGATACTTTCTAGGGTCCATGTAATTTTTCTGCACTGAAATTTTTAAATACATCATTTTTATTCTTCTAATGTACAGAATAAACCAAGTCATATACACACATACACATGCACATACGTGTACCTCAGTACTCTATCTGAAAGCAGCCACGGTGAATGTTTATGGGAAAAAGTTAAAGAAACAGGCAAGTATAAGTGATACTTCTCAGACATATTCTCCCACATCTGAAGTCACATCATATGTGACTTAAGAGAGCTTCTGGGTTATTCATGTTGCCCTCCATCCTCTGAATTCAGTGGAGATCATGAATGTATGATGCTCCCGTAAAGGAAAGAGGTTTGAATTAAATAAAAAAATATATCAGAAGTATACTTCAAAACTTTTAACTTATAGAACTTAATTTGAAACCTGATGTCAGCTGAGAAGTGTTGTTTTGGCTTCAGTGTAAAACAGATCACAGAATCACAGAATATGCTGAGCTGGAAGGGACAACCGAGGATCACTGAGTCCAGCTCCTGGCCCTGCACAGGACTATCCCCAAGAGTCACACCATGTGCCTGAGAGTATAATCCAAACACTTCTTGAACTCTGTCAGCCTTGGAGCTGTGACCACTTCCCTGGGGAGCCTGTTCCAGTGCCCAACCACCCGCTGGGGGAAGAGCCTTTCCCTGGTATCCAACCTAAACCTCCCCTGACACAACTTCAGCCCATTCCCTCCGGTCCTGTCCCTGGTCACCACAGAGCAGAGATCAGTGCCTGCCCCTCCTCTTCCCCTCATGAGGAAATTGTAACTGCAGTGAGGTCTCCCCTCAGTCTCCTCTTCTCCAGGCTGAACAGACCAAGTGCCCTCAGCCGCTCCTCACACGGCTTCCCCTCAAGGCCCTTCACCATCCTCATGGCCCTTTCATTTAATCTCCCTTAAGTGAGAGATTTTGCACCTTATTAAGACTGCAGAACTCTCAATGTCAGAGCACAGACTACCCATACAATCCTTTCAAACTAAATTGAAACTAAACATAAACTACATATAGAAATTGGTCAGTCATGGTTTTTATTGTCCATTCAAGAGCAAACAGATATTATGCACAGTTACTGGTGTCTAAGTATTAAAGTAAATGCAGTTTACAAGACTGCATTTTACTAATTGTAGAAATCACAGAATGTAGCTTAAAGGATGTTTTACAGTATTCTTGGAAGAAACAAACCACTGTTCTCAGTAACCAGTTTAATTCCACTGATGTGCAACAGCACATAAATGAATGGTCGCTGTAACTGATTCTCCTTGGCTGCTGCAAATGACAGTAATTCTGCTGCAGTCAATGAAGCCTCTTCAATTGATACCTTACACCAGTGTAAATCTAGTATCAAGTATGACAAGTTTAGTCTAGCTTAATATTGCTTCAAGTGTATATGAATTGATATTATTCAAATTAATATATATAATATTAATATACTTCTATAGGCCTACGTAAGATAGAAGTGAGGACTTGATAACTTAAAAGGTGTCTCCAACCCTGTAAATCTATCATTACCCCTCAAAAAGAGTTTCCATGACTATGATTGTCAAATGAAACTGTAAATTAATATTTAATGATGTTGGTTTGTTTGTGTGTCAGAAATATTGTCAAAAAAATAGGAACAAAATTAATTATTAATTTATGGTCTGTCTGCATGTTTCAGAACCAGACAGTTGGAATAATTCTACAAAAATAGCTTTGAAATTATATTTAAAATTGATAGAGCTATTCCTCCACAGAGTCTGGAAGGAAAGTAAGTATCCCATAGAATAATACATTAGTCTATTAAATTTTACAGCTTGAAAAAGGCTGTAAAATATTAGATGTTTCTATTAAAGCTGTTTGTTGGTTTGTGTTTTTTAACCTCTTTCTGCCTTCTTATTTCTAAACAGTAGAAACATTAGAAATTCTAGACTTAATGACAGTATGACAGTTTCTATTTGTTGAGGACTTGCCCTCTTGGGAGAAGATGAGCTCTGGAAGCATCACCAGCTAAATCTTACAGTTTCAACAACTGTTCATTACTCCAGTTAATCCAGATCCTGAATTCTGAACTGCTAGGGAACAGCACTTCTGAAGGAGAGAAGAAAATTCAGTTTTAAATAAAAAGTATTCAATCTCACTCCAGCTCCCAGCAGTAACTGGAGCTGTTTCGGCAGCTGGTGACTGCTGTGCCTGTGTGCCACACCATCTCAGTTTTCACAAATCTTACCGGAATTCCAGAAGAGGTGAGGCAGGGGCCACTCTGGTACACACACAGGAGGAGATCTAGCTAGCTTTTATGCCTGCACAAAGTATGCCACAGGAGTATCTGGCAGCTTAGCAGCAGGCCTAATGTCTGCCGAGTATGTAAGGAAATGGACATTTGAAAATTCTCCAGCTATTATAATATTATTCCTCTATAAGATGAGGCCTGACTAGAGGTGCAGAACAATTGTTTTGAAAGAGGGATTGAGAAAAGACTACAACTTCAGAAGCATGTCCAAATACCAGTTATGCTTAAAACTTCATTGCTATTAGATAAACTTGTGAATGAAGAAAATTTAAGTCCATGTTCTGACTTCTTCATCCATACCAATTAGATTAAGTAGTATTGGTGCACCAAATTCTGTATGAGTGATGCACCTGAATCCCCACTCAAGCCTATAATCTCAGTCAGCTCGGTCTTCATCAGCAAAAAAGTGAGATTTTTCTAATTATCGAGAGACTCGTTCTATCTGTACTTAAAAGAGACAGGATCAATTATAAGGTGATAAGTACAGACATATTTAGCTCTTATAGTCCAAGAAAAACCTATCTGCGTAAAAAACTCATCTAGCAACAGACTTAGAAACCTCTTAGTTGATGATTTAATGATTAACTGTATTCCCACTGCCTTTTAGAAGCATGAGAAATCCAGGAAAAGAGGGTGGAGTAAGCTGAGAAGAAGTCGTTAGTTGCTCAAGAACAGCTTACGCCAATTCAAAAGAAAAATTAGAATTATTTCCAAAACCAGGGAGTTTAAGTGAAAGTCACAATGTGTTTAGTCCATTTGTGTGGGATTTCATGTTAAGGAATGTATTTGTTTACCTTTCAGGAGAAGCAGCCATAGTTACCGTAATCTCAGAAATACATGAACTCTACTAAAACACATTTCAGTAGCAAAGCCCACAGATTACTATTCCACAGCACAATTTGATACAGAAACACATTATGGTGGGGCTTTCCTTCTTCCCTTTTAACATCTCTTTCTCCTACAAATAAGGCTGTGGGGACTACCCCCAAGATTCATCCTTGAAAATGATCTTCTATGCTTAGCCTTTTGCTCATTTACAGATGAGGTCTCACCTGTCACTGTAGTAACATGACCTTTCCTCAGGACTCTAGACCAAAAAAGGGTCAAAAAATTCAAACTGTCCTCCCTTTCCCAGCTTATCAGAACTTGCAAGGCAACAACATTGAGCCTGAGTCACAATAAACATAAACACACTGTTGCAGAGAAATATCACAGAAGGTACTCACTGAAACAGCTCCCAAAACTTTGCCCTTTTGCCAGCCAGTGGAAACTGCAGTCCCAAGCTGGCTGGCTCAGTCCCCTTGGCAATGTTCAGGGAGAGACAGGCACTTCAGGAAAGAGTCCTCAAAGAGAGCAAGGTCAGCTTGGAGCTGCGTAAGACTTGTCTACAGCAAATGCCCTGGAGATGGATTTGCTTTTCTCCTGAAACTAGAGTATGTTTACACAACACTCCTAGAATTCCAGACAGTAAACCTCCAACGCCAGCATGTGTGCTGTGCTTTCCAGTCCTGATAGCTCCAAGACTGGTGTGCAGACACAGCCAGCCCAGAGTCCCAGACTGTGGTGCAGATGTGCTCTTAAACACCTGACTCTGGGCTACAGGAAGGAGTGTTCCTTGAGAAGGATCCTGCCCTGGGGTTTGACTGGAATTCCCTCTTCCTCATCCACCACCAATGTGCAGGGCCAGAGTTCACCAACCTTTCTGTTCCAGAGCTATTTCAATTCACATCTATCACTTGTGTGGCAGGTCAGAAAGGTTGCAAGAATGAGGGAAGCAAAGGGAGGAAAACAGTTTATTGATTTTTAATGTTGAACTGACCCACTCAAAGGAAACATTCATCAGGCCAGCAGAGGAAAAAGAAGACAATTTTTCCCAATTCCTACAGATGTGTCCAAACAACCAGACTAGAGTATTTTCCTCTGCTCTTTCATAAACACACACACCAGTGACTCATCATTGCTAATTAAAATCAGATGTGGGTGATTCCAGAGATATCCAGAGGAAATGAACCAGTGAAAATACAGGTCCTATGGTTTTCTGACATAGTCAGATAACAGAGTGGGCATTTGGGTGATTAAAAGAGTGTATTAGGAATAGGAGGTTTCCTCTTATATGGTATTTAAGCCTTTAAATTGACTTTGTGATGTAGGCCAGACCTTTCACATATACATGGGAATAAATGAAGTTCCTGGGGCTTCTCAGGGCTCAGATGAGCCCAGCGAAAAAGTATTGCAGGTTTTCTGGTACAGGTATCTCTTGGAATTTTGCTCACCAAAACTACATTCCAAAAGATGGAGAAATTATCCACTGCTGTTACACCTACTCTATATAGCATTTCTGCCAAGTTCTAAATTGCCACAGAGGAAGAGATAGCTTTAACTAAAGTACCTGAAGGGCCATCAAAAATCTAGCAAAACAGAGCATTTTTCTGGCATTCTTAGTTCACCTGCTTTGCATAAAGACCCCTAGAAAAGATCCTCCAATCAACTGAACAAACTTGATATGACATTAATAAAAACTCTGGGTTTTTTCCTATCTTCTGAAGACAAAAGACCATTGTCTCCTCTCCCCAAGAAAGACTGTCGTAAACAGACTGGTAACAGCCTGACCTTATCAGAACATCTTACATTAAATATGTTAATATTGTTTTTTCTGTTACTTAAACAATTATTTATATTTTTATATTGCAGAAATTTTATTTTTCTCTTGGCCTCTTACTTCCCAGAAGCAATATTCTATCAGTGATCTATGGCTTCCTATTGCCATGAGCATTCAACTAATGGAACAACAGCTGACTAACTTTTTCTGTCATTAGATTAAAACCAATTCTGCATTTCATGTCAGGAAAGGAGTTGACAGGGTGCAATTTACCAACACCAGTTTCTTGTTTTTCTTTTAGTTTGTCATCATCATCCCTTCCTTGCCTTGTATCAGGATCAGGGAGATAGCAGGTATAAGACAAGGCATTGCAAACTTTCTGCCAGGCAGGGAGTATTTTTCCCATGAAAACTCCTGTTCCTAAGTGTTCTTGGTACTGAAAGCTTCCTCAGCAGGATGGAAAATATAGTCTTTAGTTTTGGTAGAGATTTGTTTCTGCAAGTTTTGACAAGATTGTCCATAAATGTCAAAGCTGAGCACCTGTAACAATCTGCACACTTTGTACTCTCTGAATGTTTCGACTTCAGAAAATCTGACACCATTCCATGCAATGTAATACTTATTTCCAGAGCAATAAAAATAATTTTCTACTCAATAGCCATCTCTGACACATGGAGTAAGTCTTGAGCAAAGGCTAGAAATTAGGTCTCTGATATGTCAATATTAAATACAGATTAACGAGCTTGATCTTAGCCTTTAAATTAAATAATTGACGCACTTGCAACAGTCCTTTAAGACAGTTCTGACAAATATTGTGTGCATTATTTAATGTAAATTTTAGTTGCCCTAATGACTTTTGTGAGATTGATTCTGCTAAACATGCATGAGTAATAAAAAATGCAAACTGTCATTATTTAGATTAGTATGCCAAGATTTAGCAGTTTTAAGCATAAGCTGAAGCCTTCAGTAACACAATGCTTTCTGCATGGTCCTGCAAAGTTCTTTGGAAGAATTAGACACAAAATAATCACACAAATCCTGAGGCTGTAATTTATAAGCAGAAGTGAAATTCTACAAAAAAAAAAGGAGCCTGTTTGATTTTGCCTCCCTATAATAACAAGAGGAAATGGCAAGTGTATGTTTAAGGAAGATTAAAAAACCAAAAGTCTGCTGTGTTTCTCTAATAGTCACAAAGATATTTCAATAACTATTTCACTTTCTATTATTTTATATTACATTATAAATTACAAAAAAAATGCCATGTTTGAAGGCTTAATGAATAAACCATTGTAGAAAGCACAGTTCAGCATCAAACATAATTTTTGCTACAAACATCTCTTGTATCTTCTTGTATCAGACAGCAAATCCCTTTAGTATTAGTAAATAGAATCCTTTGAGAAGGATACAGCACCATGCTATCTAGTTGTCTCATCCACTCACAGAGTTAATAAAAACATCTGCATGACAGCACTTTTAAAAAACACAAAGTTTTGTTCCTAAGCCTTCGAGTGGAAGTGTCCTCAAGCACACTGTCACTGACAAAACCCCCTGATTCCGAAAGCCATTTTTTTCTCATTAGCCAAGTGTAGCCCAACAGTGCCTTTACTGTAGTCCTGCATGAAAGTCATAATTTTTCTGTACTTTTCCTATGACAAATTTATTTTTCCTATATGCTTTTACTGGCTGGTGCAGTTGGCATGGCTTGGCTGACAATGAGCCAGAAAGATGTTGAGAGCAGGGAAAACTCACAGCTCTCTCAGCTGCTGGCACAGCGGAGGGTAAGAGCATAGCAGAAGTGATGCATTCAAGCCCAGCCCTGTGAGTTAGTATTACCTGCCTGCCAGCTTGTGAACACTACTGGCAGTGCACGTAAATGCAGGTTATTCACCCCCTCATATACTAAGGGAAGGTGTTGGTAACTAACTGCATAGGAGAACGTAACAAAATATTGTAAGTATTCATCGATCGTCTGAGTGAGTGAGTGCTGTTATTTGATCGCAGGGTTTGAGGAGGTGAAGTCGATTTGCAAACTAAAATGCACCTTGTGTCATGCTTAAAATAAAAACTGTTAAGGATGTTAACAGTTTTTACTGTTAAAACATTACACCTGTAATGTTTTACTGGGTGTTGTTACCAGAACAGAACTGAAGTCCGATCAGGACACCAAACTGATGTATTCTTATTGTTTGGGAGACCATCTCTGAATCACAGTGTTGTAGTTCAGTCCTAGGGAGAGCATCTTAAAAATTCTATCTGGTGATATAAATCTGTTAGGTGATATAATGCCAAAGGAAATACTAAGGTCAGAGGAATAATAAATTTGTATGACAGCAACTCACTTTAAATCTCCAGAGTTCCAGTTCACTACTTGCTGAGCATTAGTGATTTGAAGGTATCACTACCTACAATTTGATTTTTAAGATGACATTCAAAGAAATTTTGTGTATTTTCATTTGAACATGCGAAGCAGAAATAGTAAAATATCTATTTGGTAAACTGGATTCTCTGCTTTCCAAACAAATACTAGTAATGCACTTGCCTTTGGAAAAGCAATTTAGAAAAACTTCAGAAGTAGTGAAAATATATATTAAAGAATTGTCCTCACGCTTTGTGAAAAACAGGGGAAAATCCCATTTTCAGATGAAACAAAAAATAGTTTTGAACCAAGGAAGTTGAACAAGAATAAACACACAGGTTCTATGATTTAAGAAAGCCCAGCAGACCTGATAATGACACAGAATGACATTATAGGCAACAGCACAAACATACAAGCAAGATAAGCTAATTATCCAGTCCAACAAATCCCTATAAAGTCTTTTTATTTCAGCAAGCTATAAAATCCAGGAGAAAAAGAAAAAGCATACTGTAACCAGAAGCAGATACAATGCAAGAATTTATCTCAATAAATGCTAAAGTTGACGTGGACAGAAGAATACACACATTAGGATCTAAAGCACTTTCTGTTTGGAATCTGTGATGACAGAAACCAAGATGAATATGACACTATCTGACTAGCCCAGGTTTAGCAGTACTAGCAGTACTAGCCAAAAAAGTGCATTTAATACAGTATTTTAAAGATCCAGTATTGCATCTGGTGGAAAAGGAATGGCAGGAAGGAATATAAAGGGATCTGCTGCAAATACAGTCAAGTAGATACCAAAGTTAGAAGTGGAAAAGCTTTAGAAACTACACTATTTGTGATATTTTTGAGAAGCGGGAAATGACAAGTAAGTTCTGTGGCAAGGAGTTTATTTTAATGGAACAGCCATAAAAGGAATGACACAGTGGAAGCATTTTGTGTGGTCCTGTTCATATTTTCACTGGATGGACAGAGTGCTGATTCCACCATAAGCTTTTATTAACAGCCAAATCCGACAAAATGTGATTTTAAAGCTAAAATATATACATACATAAATTGTTTATTATTTAAATTTCAAAACAAGCATAGCATTCAGACTAAGATCTAAGCTCTTGCCAATTTTATAGAACATAACACTATGAAGGTTATATATCAGTCTAAATATTTTTTTAGTGTACTGTGATGAGAAAACAGACAGTGTCTTTTCCCCTCCTTCTTTCTTTAACATAGTCCTCCCTGTTTTTTGGGGTTAGAGAAATGCAAGGTTTAATTGTCAAATCACAATGTTGGCTTCACGTTCCACACAAATTTTGCCAACAGCTAAATGTTCAAGAACTTAACCACTGATGAATGTACAGTAAAACCACAAGGTCCATTCAGTTCAACAACCTGTTCCTCACAGGAGCCCAGGGAAGTATCCACCAGGTCCTTTGATATTTCAAACTCTTTCTAGTGCTCTGGAGGGTGCTCTGAACAGCAGAGGAAAAACCTCGTTTTTTCATCTTTGACACTTCGAATTTAACAGACCTTCCTTTCACCACATTTGTTGTCCCCTGTAGTCACTTTGTTGCTCCAAACTTTTGTTTCCCTTATCCCTTTCCAAGCAAAAGTTGTTTGGTCTTGTTAGGGCTTGACACAATCCTGTTCCTGAAAAGGAACTGGTATAGACCAACGCCAGCAAGCAACTGCCTAGGGAAGAATGTAGTTGTATTTCACCCAGTACTAGATAAATCTCCAACAATTTATGGCCTGTTTTTTGGATTTCATAACCTTCAAATGATTTTTCTTCATTAATTTGTTCAGTCCTGTTCATAAACTATGCAAAAGTTTTAAATGCCTATGAACTGTCTCAGTCAGCAGCTACACAGCTTAAATACAGCTTTGAGACCAATATTCTTTTAGTTATTTTGAACTTCTCATCTGCTGCCATAAGTTGATATCCCCTCTTTCTTGTTATGAAAAGACATGGGGAGGGAGAATAAAATGAATCCCTACTCACTCCATGGTACTCTTGATTTTAATCAGTTAATTTGACAGTGCTCAGGTTTTAGCAGACTGCTTCTTAGCAGGTGTGTGAAACAAGAAATTACATTCAATTAAGAGATTTGTCTTGAGGTAGCAGTCCTCTCTATCCCAACTCACCCATCCACATGGTAATAGGAGCTAATGTGAATTAGGTGGTGGGGGAAAAACTTTCTATGCCTTAATTATCTTCCAGGATGAACAGACTGGGGTTTTTTTCCTTTTTTTTTTTTTTTTTGGCTGCTTTCATTTTGGTTTGAGTGCTTCAAGACCACCAGAGCACAAAAAGGCTCCTTATGATCAGAATTGTCTTTGTCAAGTACTTTTTTGCCTTCAGCTGAGCTTTTGGATTTAGGAGGTTGAGTTTAGGAACTCCTGATAGGCCTGATATGCAGTATTAAGTCTTGTATTTGAAGGCCAGGCAGATATATGTGCTTTGAGACAGTAAAGATGGTTGGAACAGCTATCTAGCACAGAGGATCTTGCATGACAGAAGAAACTGGCTTTTTAACAGTTCTGAATAGATCGAGCAGGTCACAGCCATACACCAGGAATCAAGAACCATCAATTAGCCCAAAAAAGGCCTCCAGTAATGAAGGTAAGCCTGGGTTGAAACCCAGTGCAAAGCTGGGGGAGGGGGTAAAAAAGAAGAAAGAAAAGTTTAATAATGACAGAGCTTGAAAAACAAGGGTGTGAATAAGTCTGGCTCACACAAGCAGTTAAGGAGAACTAGGCAGGAGGAGTGTACTTTGCTTTTTTTATTGCCACACAGACTGCACGCTAGGGAAGCAGATTCACAGCGTGGTGCTACAGACAGTGGTAGGTTAAAACCCTCTCAGAGAGCTAACTCTGGGACAGTGCTACTCTAGCACAAATCTCTGGTGGAAGTTATAAACAAGTATAAAAGAACAGATACTCTCAGTACAAATGCCCCTGGCAGGCTGTACCTATATAGAAAGCTACTTCAACTAGTCTGAGGATGCAAATAAATTATTTTTAAAAGTCTTTGACTCTATAAACTCCAAATAAAAACAGCTCTTCTAAAGTGCTGAAACTTAGCTACTTTCTATAGAGAGTCAATTTTAAAGCAAATGGGAAGGTCCACACGAAGTGACAAAGCATATTGCCCAGAGGATGCTATTTGGTGAAATGTGAAACATTACCCAGGGTTAACTCCCTCACAAATCTCTTCCGAGTTTCTCAAAACTTAGCCAAATTGCAACTCTGTTAGCTGAAATTTCCCATACCAGCTGTCTGCCTCAGGCTGAATTTATTTTTGAAAACTCCAGCCAAAACTATTCAGCCATTTCAGAGAAACACTCTCACAATCTTTTATTTGGAAACTTTTAGCACTCGAATGCTTCACAGTAGAGTTTCTGAAATGAGATGGGAAGAGAGAGAGAATAGGAGATATACACAGAACCATTTAGGAAAGTCTGCCCAATTTTGGCCAACCCTGAAAATGCACACCCCACAGAACTACCCCAAACATGATCTGGTGTGAAGCTATGGGGCAAGTCATTTTGCTGTAATTGCTGCTTCCAGGTATTGTATCCTTGGGCTGGGTTGACTGTTGGCTGTTATAACCAAAAGCAGAAAAATCTCTCCCCTGTGCCCTCAATAATCTCATCATGTTGCTACTTCAGCAGGATGGTAGCAGAGGTGACAGGTAGAGTATGTATTATGCAATATGAGGAAGAAGCATGTGGTATTAGTTGGGACTAGCTGGGAAAGAAAGGAAAATCATCAGGATTTGGGGGGGGGAGGAAATGGAAAGATTAGGGGAATCAGGAGGGAAACTGAGGAAATAGGCATTGGGTGAGAAAATTTATTACTAAGAAGGATACAAAATGCTGCTACAGTGACTATAGCAAAGGGACAGATGAGAGCTCTGGGGAAGGAGAATAGGAGTGAGGGGAAAACTAAAGGTTGGGGTGGGAAAGCACTCAGACATGGAGATGACACTGGGACCAGTTTGAAAACTGGGGAGGAAACAAGCATTTCAAACAAGTAAAGCTGGGTACAGAGATAACGACTTGTACAGCAAAAAATGTAGGGCTGCCATCAGAACCCAGAGAAATCAACTAATAGAATGCAAGCTTTTGTCCTCAATTAGTGAATTATGTTGTTTTTAATTCAAAGGTTTAGTTTTTTTTTAAACAGGCCACCTTGTCAATGGAATAGAACAGACGATGCAAGCAAACCTCTGCTGTCAGCAACATCTGAGAATGCTAAGTGCTTTCACTAATACTTCAGAAAATCTGAACTAGGGCTTTCAGAATAAAACCTCCAAGAAACAGACAATTAGTGATCACCTAAGAAAATATTCAAGTGACTTTGCTAGAGTCATTGTGTGAGAAAATAAAGATGGAGTCCAACTTTCCAGAACAGCAATTTGTCTTAATCAAAAAACCACGTCCTCCCTTTCTGCAAGACTTCACCCCGTTCACTTTATATTTTTCAAATTTCCAGATGAGCCAGAAGTAACAGACTCCTTTCACCACGCTATTTTGATCCATTCCTAAAATCCATTCCTAAAAGAATACATAACTATACAAAAAAGGCATTATCATTTATGGGAACAGGAGGATTGCGCAAACATTTTAGAAAATCCTGATTTTTTTACAACACAGATAAACCTAATTGTCATTGCAAACTTTGCAAGACATGTATATCAATCTTTTTTTCATTTAATATGCAAGACCTGATTCTCTCCTCGCTTCCACTGTTCCACTGGTTTAATGAGGTTGCCCCTGCTTTAAGTTAACATGAAAATACAATTAATTCTTCCATCTGGGAGATATGAAAACTACAATATCTGGAGGAAAGCAGTCCAAACAGACATTTGAAGGAAAGTATATACTCAGAAAATAATGCTTCTGAGAGATCTAGGGATGACTGTTGACAAACACCACAGCCAAATCATGTGCTGTTTTTTCAGGTGTAGCCCCATAAACTCCTTCTGGAAGTACAACTACTTGATAACAAGCCTTCATAAAATCTGAAAATAAAGGAAACAAACAAAAAAAACCCCCATCACAAACAGGGAAGAATTAAAAGCAAATTGCTACTGGAGGTAAAAACCTGAGGTTAAGGAAGAAAACAAAAATTAAAAGAAAAATTATTTTTGGATTACCTACATCACTGCTTTATTGTGGGGCTTCAAAAAATTGAATAAAAGTATGAAAATACACTAGGATTGGGTATGTAGGACATGGCAACATCTGAATACATGTGGTGCATGTGCTTACATTGAGAGTTACATATTTACACACTAGGAAGATTTAGGATAACTTGAGACTTAGTTGAGAAGCAACAGAATATAAAGACTCTTTCCTGGTTTTTCAATAAATTAAAGGATAGAAAATCAAACATAATGAAGATACACATAACTTGTAATGAAAGATTAGCTAAGTCTGCTAGAAAATTAACAATAGCCTGTAAGCTTTTCCACACACTAAGAGTTTGGTTTAAATTTCTGTCCCTTTAAACTAACAATCACATTGGTGGTTTTCCAGTGGAAAAATGTACTTTTAAAAAGTGCTGTAAATTCTACACTGTCAACTGCGAAATTACAGGAAGTAGTATCTGCAACAGATAAAGTCTAACATCTGAAATATTAAAGACTAGTTTTAACTAAAAGCAGAATAAGCTTTAATACTGAATACAAGCTGTCACAAGATCCTGGCCTAGTAGTAGGTCTTAGATTAAAAATTACATTGGGTTTAAAGACAAAACATTTTCAAAAAATCAAAAATCACACCAAACAAAATATAAGAAAAATTTAAAGACAATGGAAGAACTAGATTGTGAGGGCTTATTTGTTCCCAAGAGTGGAAATTCTCTTCTGAGACTTGTGTCCCAGATTAAAGATTCTGCTCTGAAGCACCAGAATGAACACCTATGTACTTCACACAGATTTTCAATGGCAGCAGGAGAGCAACCTGAAGCAGCTGTGTAGAAAAGCAGATAAATAAAACCTTTGTGAAGGAGTGGTAAGAGTTTATAGCTCGCCTTTTACTTGAAACTTCTAAGCAGTTTAAACGAAGTGATAAATGCATTTTTAAAGGGAATGCACAAATGCAGAAAACAAGACAATTCCTTTCATGAGGTGTTTTCTAATTACAATGCCTAGACATTATGTTCTCATAAATTCATTGCTTGCCATGACAGTGTTTTTTCTAGGGCGAATGAGAGTCAAATTTATAGACTCTTTCTCCTCTGCTGCTTCAGATTACAGATTATATGAAACTCCAGTACAAAAATATGGTAAATCTTGACATGAAACAGCCATTAGGTATTTTGTTTGGTCCATTTTGTAAGCTAGATATTCTCACCCTGGCAACATTGGCCTTATACTCAAGAATAATATTCAACATTCAAGAATGTTAAATAATCCTTTTAATTCAGTAGCACCTTCAGATAGAAGAGTGTTTTTTTAAGTGTTTGCAAATCAGCCTGTTGTGCTGGGGTGGTGTGTGTGGAAATCATAGTGTTGGCTCAGCTGCCAAATCTAAGTCATCACTGGGCTTTCCTCAAAGATGGGCAAGATAACCAGTCACCAGTGTGATGATGGTAGGCCTCTTCAGTCAACACTAGAACTGATTCTCCAGCCATAAACTGTCCCAAAACCATTTACTCCTACAGGAGTTTTGTATATTGAAAGAAGTACTTGAGAAAGAAATTTTCAGAACTGCTCCAGGTTGGTCTTTTTTTATCTATATAACTGGGAAGTCACTGATCCCATTTTATTTACTTGAATTAAAGTATTAAATATTGGCTAAACTGTTCCCTACTATAATTAATAGTGGTAATTCACTTCAGTGGGATCAGAGTTCAGGTATTTAATGTTTTCAGTGATCCCAAACTTACTTTCTCATTTCATATGTAATTATGTCTGGATTATATCCTCTAGCAGCATCAAGTATTAGCATAATTTTCATTACCTGGGTTTTGGTTTTTCTTTTTAACTCTTCCATTAAACTAAACCACACTAATACTGTTGATTGGCTGCAAGAGATGTTTATTCTTTGGTGCAAATGGAGAAACTGTCACAGGTAATTGTTAGGCTGACGTAAAACAGCTCGTTGAAATGTCAGCCTGAACTACAGCAAGTATGGCATGTGAAGGATTACTTAAAATTTACTTCCATGAACAATGTTTAATGATGGTTTGTGCAGCTTTATAAAAGCACCTTAACACCTTTCTGATCTAAAACAGAACACTTAAATATTCCAAACCAACAGCAGACCACCCAATACCTTTGCCTGGAAGCCTCAGCAATCCCATCTTTGGAGGGACATACTCTTAATACTATGAACATTTTAATTTCATTTAGATTATTATCTCATGCTCCAGCAAAAACCCATTGCCTTTAATTAAAGGAGTAAAATATTGTGGTAGTTAAATATTAAACAAACAGCTATTTTGTGTATACATGCAAAGGAATGCAAAGCATTCTTGTAATCAATGCATCAGTGTTAATTAACCATTAACACATAATGACAAAATTCAGGAATAAGAGCTGAAAGGTTACCACTAATTAAACAAGTCAGGCTCTTGAAGCACAGCACTCCACTGCACGTTATAACAACCAGGTACTCTTCAGAGCCCCAAAATTGTATTTCCCCCATGTAGGCAAGTGCATGCTGATGTCAGTCTGGGTCCCTCCAATGATCCCAAAGAATTCAGATGCATTCTACTAAAACTGCAGAGCTAGTTGGTAAATTCAAGAAAAATATCCACCAAAAATTACCTCCAGAATTCATTCACATACCACAACACAGTAGCAGTACGATGACCATTTATTCTTTCATTTAGATCTGCCAGAGCAATGAACTCTTGCTTTGTATATTGCTAATCCAGATCCATCCTGAAAATATGGGTTACAGAAAAACCCACTGGTCATTTTGAAACAAAGAATTACAGAATATGCTGAGTTGGAAGGGAGCCATCAGGATCAAGTCCAACTCCTGGCCCTGCACAGGACCATCCCCAAGAGTCACACCATGTACCCGAGAGCCTTGTACAAATGCTTCTTGAACTCTGTCAGCCTTGGTGCCATGACCACTTCCCTGGGGAGCCTGTTCCAGTGTCCAACCACCTTGAGGGTGAAAAACCTTTTCCTGATAGTCAAACTGAACCTCCCCTGACTCAGCTTCAGGTCATTTCCTCAGGTCCTGCTTCCGGTCACCACAGAGCAGAGATCAGTGCCTGCCCCTCCTCTTCCCTTCATGAGGAAGTTGTAACTGAGGTCTCCCCTCAGTCTCCTCTTCTCCAGCTGGACAGACCAACTGCCCTCAGCTGCTCCTCCTACGGCTTCCCCTCCAGGCCCTTCACCATCCTCACAGCCCTCCTTTGGACACTCTCTATGAGCTTAATGTCTTTTCTATATTGTGGTGCCCAAACCAGCACACAGTACTCAATGTGAGGCTGCACCAGCGCACAGTAAAGTGGGACAAAGACATATTTATGGTTGACCAATGTCCAAAGTCTTTGTGATTTCCTGAGAAGTTTACTACACTAGCTTCTGACACTCCTTCTTTCTTTATAGGATGTAATGCAATTCAGCTCTCATTACTAGATCCAGTCTTGTCACCCTGACTTTCTTCAAGTGGCACTTGCAGTTGTAGCACCCAACTTACTTCACCAAGTGGAGGCATAAAGTGCCTGAGCACCTGTTTCACTTGCAGTTCTTGAGTCTGAACATCTACAATTATTGCTGGTTATTGCTTTGAGAAAGGTGGGGATTGTTCTAGCAATGGCCTGCTGCCTAGAGATGTGGTTTGCTCTATTACGTGAAGTGATGGCTTGCCTTCCCACTAACTGGTAGCTCTCCATGGTCCTTCACTCTCTTCCATCACTTCATTTATTACACACAAGTTCATGCATTTTTGCTAATCAGAGCTGGTGATCCGAACAGCTGGCTCTCTCTCTAGTATATAAACAGATTTCAAGCCTAAATAATGTTTCAATTACTTCCCTTAAACAGTTCCTCTCTCATACTGTGTTCATGGCAGACTAAGCCTTTGATTCTCAGAAAGGTACCTACATGCCAACTGTTCAGTAAACATCCAGTCTGATAGTATTCATGTTGGGTTATCACTAATTTAAGCTTGAATTACAGCTCCAAGCACCCCCCAGCCTAGCAACCTGCCTATTGGTGAAGACCAGGGTAACTACAGAATTGGGCAACAAGTGATGCTTTACTCAGATCACTCATATCCAAGTAACTGAATATCTGCGTGAAAGACATCTGAAGTCTAATATACAAAGCAGCTATTAAAAAAAACCAACAACAATAAAAGTCCAATATTCTACATTTACACCAAACAAAGCATGGAAAAATGGCATGCACACAGCTCTTCAAACCGGACTGCAAGCTACTATGAATCTCGTGTCCAGTGTCCCATATAAAATCCAAGGCAGCTTATCCCTCTTTCACTAAAAAGAATGCTGTGCCTTTCTGGTAAGGTAAGAGCAAGTACAAAGGCAGCAGCTGAAGAGCTGTGCATCTATAGTCAGTGTGTTGGCAAAAGTATCTCCCCTACAGACTAAGCTAGAACAGCAAAAGCCAAAGTATAGTTTAAATTTCAAAATGGAATTACATACAGAAATTGCATTAGTGAAAAATTTGTCTTTACAGCAGTATCATTATCTGAACATCAGCTTCACAGCGAAAGAGAAGATGGACAATGGTGATATGGCTTCAACTTCCAGCTCTGCGAGAGATTCCTCATGTGAGCTTAAACAAAACATAAATGTTTTGCTGTTCTCCATTTTAGAAACCAGGAGCAGCAAATACCTCTTTGCTTCCTCTCCTGCCATCTGCCTTTTTTGTTTACACTGTGGTGCTAAGAAGACACACAGACATGACTTAGTCAAAACACAGTTACTCCTGTTCATTTCAACAGGAGTTCCTCACCATCCTGGGCACTCAGTTACCTCTCTTCTTAGTGTCTACAAAAGAATTAAGCTAAGTTTAATTAAAATAAAGCTGTTTTTTCACTCATACCAGGAATCAAATTTCTGTTCTGCAAGGCAGAAAGGCCTCGTATGGTATCTTCAAAAAATAAAAGTTTTAAAATCCCTAAATTACTCCTATTTGAAGTGATAATTCAGATCACTGCTGAGTCATGATTTCTTAGAACAAATACATCTTCCATTTTGTCTGTCATTTATTTCAATATTACTTATAGTAATCAATATTTATCAGATTTCTTATACAAGAGAGAGTGGTAAGATTCCAGACACCTGTGTGTCTGAAAATAATCAGCAAGGAAAAAAAGTAGCAGCTAAACACAACATGTGCGTAAGAACTTCCTGCAATGATTTGGCAGACCAGTTTGTTTGTCCCAAATTAAATACTAAGTACTGTATTAATACACAAAGGCAGTAATTTGCCTTATTTTCAGACACAGTCATCCAGGATCTCACTGCTGAAAAATCAGCAGCCCTATGTGACCAAGCACCAAAAATGTTAAAATCGACGGTGATTGCACAGGTGTTAAATACCAATGCAATGTACACATAACTGTTACAAAACAACACAGACAATACTTAATATGGGTCTAGAATGGCCACTGCACTCATTTTCAAGTGACATTGAATATCAAAGAGCAAGACACAAACTGTAGTAACGAGTTTGCATTTTTATACTGTCTTTCAGGCATGGTCATATGTAATTTTGCCAGCAGCAGTTGAAGGAGTCAGTAGTTGCACTCTCCCTTTTAATCTACTCCCACCCTCTTCAGCATGACTCTGTTCACCCCCAGGGTCTTACCACAGATTACTTGCTTTCACCCAGTACTAAGAATATACTTATTTTAAAGGGCCAAGGAAGGATCTGTTTAGTGAACAGCAATGGAAGCATCCGAAGAGGTTCAACCACGGAGATGGTAATTTCTGGCAATAAAGTAGAAACAAAATATGGGAATGTGTAGCTTCAGACTGGATCTGCTGGTGATAGAAGAATAAAGTGTAACTGTAGCCTTAACCTTTACAGAGCCCTGTACACTTTAACATCTACTAAAAACCCCTACAATAATTTAATTTGTAAGTACAGATTCTCTCCTCAACAGTAAAGTTTAACATGGGTATCCACAGGCTCTTAAAACCACTAGAACAGCATCTGTGATTGCAGAACAGCAGGATAAGTACTCAAGCTAGGTTTCAGCTTATTCAACTAGATTGTCAGATGTAACAATTTAGAAACCATCTAAATGTATGAACATCAGAGCCCTGAAAAAAATCAGTAAAAGCAAGAATAGCTCTCTAAAGATCCAAAAATGATGCCTACAAAAATGAAGGCAGGGCAGAAATAAGCAGAACAAGACTGTGCTGATGTGCTTGTTCCTACTTTACTGGATAATGTTTGTCACAGAGCAATGTTAATTTAGATATTACTTGTAGGGTGAATTGTAAGAGAAAAGAATACTTTAAAGTTTCTTTCAATTCAAAGATAAATGTTACTGACCAAAGATCAGAATCACCACAGAATTGCCTGTGGTAGAATCATTAAGTAGGAAACAGTGGCTTGATGATAGAAAGGTAGGATAGGTAACTGCCATCTTAACTTTGGGGGGAAAACCAAAAAAATTCCACACCTAATAATTTCCTTTCTTACAAGACTATCCATAACAAGACTATCCAACAACTCAATATATCCAGAGGGGGGTTGTTGTTTTTTTTAACAGAAAAATATGCAATGGTACATGTTTTGCTTCAATTGCTTAAGTGAATAGCAATGTACCAGTCCTTTACACTATATAAAATTAAAAATCCACTGGACTGACAGACTTGGTGAAAGGCATGAATTCAACCAGATTCTGATGAGCAGGAATCCTGCAGCTGATACATGGAAAGGTAAGGTACCATTAAGGTCCTTGTGAAATGATTGAATCCACATTTAAACAGAAAACTCATCACCATGAAATGCCCTGTTCAATGACCCTCCTAAAGACAGTGGAATTCAGCCAGACAAAACTTTTCAGTAAACAACAGCTTCATGAAGCATATAAAGGATTTCAAAGCTAAATCTTTATCCTTCTTTGACAACCTTATCATTGTTTGAGGAGCCTCCTATATTGGCAGCCTTTCCTTGCTCACAATTAAGAAGTGTCAAAAGTTTTCCTTGGCTGAGATTAGTCTGGATTGACCATCAGCTTTTATGGTGCTAGGAGGAACAGGTCTGATCAGTGCTGAACATTTTAAAAGAAACCCTTGTACTTCAACAACCGTTCTAAAATCTCCTTACTTTTTTAAAAGATTAAGTAACTAGTAATTAGATTAGGAGATGTTAGCAGAGGTGTTAAATACTCCTACTCACAGCAAGTAGATAAAGCCTACATTTTCCTTGCAATGCTCTTTACTTTAAAACACATTAAAAAAATTCTGTGCTACGAGTCTGACATTACCTGGTGTTATACACTTGAGTTCTCAGTACTTTAGAGGTTCATTGGGCCTTCAAATTCATTTCTACATTATTGTAGGATGTCAGAGCATTCTTAACTCCCCTCCTGTTTCAAACAGGTATCATGTTTAGATGACCTATTCTCATATCTATATTAATGTATATACTATAGTGAATAATTTGGAAAGGTTTGGTTTTCTTCATGTCATTGTCATCTTCACTGTGTTATCAGTCACTGGAACAGGCTCCCCAGGGAAGTGGTCATGGCACTGAGCCTGTCACAGTTCAAGGAGCATCTGGACAATGCTCTTTAGTCATATGGTTTAGTTTTAGAAGGGAAGAAGCAGGGAGTTGGACTCAAAGATCCTTATATGTCCCTTCCAACTTGAGATATTCTATGATTCTATGATTGCACTTACAACGAAAGCTAAATCCATCCAGAGAGCCATTAAGCAGAAGCAATCCTATACAGAAAAAAGTGCAACACATTAGCATAAACAATGATGGCAAAACACTACTGGCAATGTCTTTAAACCATGTCTGTTCAAGAAGAATGCTCTTTAAAATGAGCAGCTTTTAGGTAAAGGAACAAACAGGAACACTAAAGAACAAACTATTTCCAGGCATGATCATTAGGGGAAGAAATTACTCTCCAAAAACGTCTGTATTAAATCAACTACTGATTCCCAGTCAAATATGTTCTTTTTAAAGTATCTGGTACAAGAGCACTCAGACTGCAAGGACAAGTTATGCAAAATCACAGACTACAATACATTGTAACACAGTATTATCTTTATTTCAAAATTGTACAAAGTATAAACATAAAAGATATAATTAGGCTGAAGTAAACCCTGCTCTTTAAGTATCTGACTACTTTAGCAACGATACCGTCATCCAACTTTATCTTATGGAGCGATACATCATGAAATCAATCGTTGTGCATCGAGGGAATTTCCCAATGGAGCTCTCTTCCACTGGGGTGTACACTTTGATTTGTCTCATGTGAGTGTCCCTCCCGTTCTGGTGATTGGCTAGGACAGCAATCTGGATCATGAACGTGCGGATTGGCTTCTTGTGAGTGTCTGTCAGAGGAACGTGAATCCAGCCGCTCGGTTCCACTAGTTCAAGTTGCTGCCAAAAACAAGACAGAAAAGCAAAACATTCAGACCCAGTTAACATACTTACTATAAATGATCACATCTTAAACCCCTTTCATAAAGCAGAGTCTTGCAAATCAGATTTTAGTTGCTTTTTCAAGTTAATTTGAAATAGTACAGTCGAAAACTCATAGCTAATTTACTGCTCGTGTAATTGGATACAAATTAATCTGGTTGACTGCAGTTGTGGTTGCTTTGGCCTTTCAGAATCTACTCTTCATTTTGTGCCCTAATCTTAAAACAAAAATCAATATAAAGAACTACAGACTTCAGAATAAATTCAAGAAAGCCAAAGCAAGGATCCTGTTACTGAAGCACATTGCCCAAGGATGACAGAAAACATGCATCCTAATTTGTTTTATCTAGGCACTCTGGACTGAAATATGCTGGAATGACTTATGTAGGAAACTAAATGCACACAAAGGCTGGGTTTTCAGAAATTCCTTAGATTATTAGGAGGACTGGGGAGGAGGAAAAGGAAGGTGACAGAGGAAAAAATACAAGACATCTCATAAATTTTATGTCACCCACGTGTCAAGACAGATGCCTGGTCAATTAATACTTGCTGCACAGCCAAATGGACAAATCACATTCTAATCACATTTTGACTTGGCTTTTATACAACATACCCAGTCTGATAGGATTATTTTTTCTTTTTTAATTTTAATCCTACACAAACCAATGAAAAAGCCAGCAAGGAACAGCATTTTGTTAACTCTAAACCACATCACTGACACGTCAGATTGCCGAAATCAAGCTGGACACTATGCAGAAGTGTGGCAAAAGCTTTTGTTTAAAAACTAGTTGTCCAACTTCAAAGCACAACCCAAACACATATGGGAAGAGCACACAAGGAAGCGGAAGTCTTGGGGGGAAGAAAAACAAGACACAAAACAATTGTCCACAAGCAAGTGGATTTCACACAGCTAAGCAAATAAGACTGCTGTTCTTAGCAGCAGAGTTCCTCTAAGGAAGATGGATGAGCTTTGAGCAGCTCAAAATTCCCATCTTTCTCCTGCAAATACTGCATGACACACATCCTGTTAAATGCCTTGTTTATGCTGAAGCTTTCAAAAGAGCTACTGGTTCAGAGGCAGTAAACACCTTGAGAATGACCCAAGAAACAAGTAAAAAAAAAAAAATCTGATGACTACTTTAAGCTTAAAGAAACAAACGAAAAAAATCTCTCACACCTCCACCTTAAAAAAAAGAAAGGAAAAAACCCACCAGAAAACAAAAAACCGCAGCCCAAAACTCTCCATTGCTGCAGACTCTCCAACAAATAATTTCCAAAGTATTAAATTCACTAAACCTTAGCAGCAAATCATTTCCCTCCAGGAGCTAGACACTTCACAAACACACAGTCACTTATTTGTTGTAACCTGTCCCTTTCAAAAAAGCTACAAACCCTTTTTTTTTTTTTGCATAGGAAACTTCAGGTAATGGCTGACTTCAAAGTGATAAAAAAATGATGTACTGTTGAAGCAGCTTTACAAAGGGCAGATTTATCATGGTGAGGTAGCAGTAAACAGCCTGAGCAAGTATGCTTTCCATCTTCACAGCAAACAGGAAGGATGAGGATCCTCCTAATATTTTATTCAACTAGTACTAAGGTAAAGTGTCTGATTTAGAAGAGAATGAAAAGGTTATTGCTAATTAAACTTGCATTTTTATATTATTCTCAGAGTTTAAAAATTTTGACTGCTAATTCAAAGTGGAAAAGTTGAGTTCCAGAGCTATAATCTTGGGATTTTTATGCTTGGATCAGTATGAAATAGATTTTTAAAACAGTATAAAAAAGTGAAACTTTCTATAGTTTGACAACATTGGTTACAGACAGATCCAATATAATCTGGGTTTTCATGGTCTATTGGGAAAGAAATTGCAAAAGTGAAATAATGATTCCCCCACTCCAGAACCAAGACAGCTACCAAGGGATTGGCAAAATTAGGTTATTTATACAAAATTAAATTGAATCCTTAATAAATTCACAGAGAAAATTCACATCTTTTATTTTAAAAGAATTATTAGGCTCAGAAAGGGAAGCATTGGAAAGTTAAAAGTTGCAAAGGTAATTTCACTCACATAAAAATATACTTGTATCTCATTACATACATTTTTTATTACATGTTTATCAATGCTTTATTTCATCCCTAATCAAGGGAGGGGGTTACATGGTCTGTTTATGGTGTGTTATTTTCCAGTTTTGCTACAAAGGCAACCAATTTCTTTCTGAGCCTGTCTACAGAGATGGGTCAAGTAATTTCTTCACCTGCAAAACTGGCAATCGAGGCATTACGTTAATTAAATTAAAAGGTTCTCTGGCTCCAGACTGAGCTGGTTTTTACTATCCTCAGTAAAAGACAGGATTTTGCAGGGTTTAGCTCCCACTGAGTTCACTTGCAGTTCTAAGTGTCTGCATTTCCACAAACTGACATGAGTTCTCAAACCAGCCACTAGATCATACAGCATGAGCAGTAACCTAGGAACAGTTATTTGAGTGCATCATGTAGAAATACCACAACTAAGCACAGATGGCACACAATTCATCAAGCAGCATTTAATTGTCTTAGCCACAAAGCCTTTTTTTTTCCCCCCAAAAAATCTTGACTTCACTTACTCCACATTTTTCAACTTCTATAACAGATGAATATACAGACTTTACTGTATAAATCCTGGACTCATCCTCAGAATAAACCCCTTTACCCATTCCAGTCAAATAGCTGCCTGTTGGACAAAGCATGTGACACTTGTGAGGGAGTTGGAGGTTGCACTACAATGTAGTAAATGCAAGAGGTCAGAGTTAGACTTAAATGTTTGAAAAAATGAGCTCTTGATTTCTGCCCTCTAAACAACATTCCTGCCCTGGGACATTGGAGTATTTTCTTTAAGTTGATGCCTATATAGTTTGTTAAAACCTTGATACCCACTCAACATTTAAACTGCAGCTTAAATGCAACAAAACCTAACTACTGTTATCTGAACATCCAGTAGAAAAGGAAGTAATATTTTGCCAGTATGATACACACATTTTCTGTGACCAAAAGAATGGTATAAACCACACACACACACACACACAGAGGGTCCTAAATTCCTCTCCACATCTGTCATGCTGTTCCAGATGAATGAGACAGTTTCTTTTCCAGAGGGCCCAGGTCCACCACCAGGGAAAAGGCCCAGGACATGGGAATAGGCAGTGGTGATACAAGACACAATGCTGCCCACTCTCAGTTCAGTGTCAGCACCCACATCCAGCTGTTACAATTCCTAGTAGAAGTGGGATGAAATACGCAGTTCTACCCTGCCTGGAGCATTCCCAGTGTGAACAAAATCTAAAGGAAGCTTACTGTGAAGTTTTAAGAAATTCCTATTAAGCCCATGCAAATGGCAATCTTTCAAAGCCTTGTAAACCGGTCTGGAAATTTGGGTGGATTTTTACAGGGAGGCAAAAGGCACATCCTCAACACAAAGGCTGAACTATTGCCAAATTTCAAATCCTTGCTTCAGAGCTTGGGGGCACTGGAGCATCAAAGAAGGACACCAGAATATTCTCACACAAGCAAAACAGCATACTTTTCACTGGCCTTATTCTTGGAACAGAACTGCTTTGGCTGAAACTTTCAAAAAGTTCAGCCCAAAGCAGATATCTGGCATGGAAAAATCAGTTTGAACTACACTTTGGCAAAAGTCAGAAAGTAACTAAGAGTTAAGCCTGGAAATGTAAAGGGTCACACAACCTTAAGTACAGGTGGCACTAGCAGCTCTACCTATAGTAAATACTATACCTGAAATCCATTTCAGTGGACTTTGTTGTCAGGTTTGTTCTTATAAAGTATAATATACATATAAATGTATACACACACACAGGTTTCACCTCAACTCTACAGCATCAGTCCACTATGAGCAAATATCAGATTAAGTTTCCTCCAGTATTTTTTCCTCCTTGGTAGCTCATTTAAGTAATTAAGAATCAGTCACAATTAACTCTCTTCCAGGAAAAGTTCTAAGAATCAGCTATATTACTAATTACCTGAGAGAAATTAAAAATTGGAAGTTTCTTTCTGTTATGTGTTTTACCAGAAAAGTTTTTCTTTAAAAAAGGGAAACAAAGGAATGAATCAATGTAAGTTCAGTATTAGTAACTCAGAACAGTTCCTGCAGGCTCTAGACTAATCTTACATACAATGTACTAAAAGCCCAGGGTTTGTGGGTTTCTTTAATTTGCTTCTAATACTATAAATTTTGTGACAATTGGTAAACAAGAAGACCATGAAAGTCAAAATAAAAGAACAAAGGGATAAAAATTGAAATGGAAAAATCACTCACTTGTCCTCTGCTGCTGTTTTACTCTAGCTCTTCTCCTGCCTTCTCTCCGTTGGTTTCTTATTTTTCCTGTCCTCTGCATGCTACACTTTTACCTATGGACATAAACTTCCAACTCCAGCAATTCTTGTTATTTTGAAAGCTGAAGAAAAATTGATGTTCTTAATGCAAATCTCCTCCCCAGCCTGAACACAAGAGAGTTTAAGAGGAAGTTTCTTCTGCAATTGCTGGCCTCTTTATAGGGTAGCAAGTTATTTATCCAAAAAAGGGTTTTTATTTATTGTACTTAATCCTACTTCAATTGAATACTGACCTCTTCTCGATACACAGTGATACTGTGCTTAAATTCTGTTGTGTCTTCAAAGTGGCACATAACTCTAAATGCTACCTCTACTAGGCATATAAACACAACCCCAAGTTTTTTGCTATATTTACAGTAGGCTAACATCCTTGAAATAATACATGATTTTTGCTGCCCTATGAAGACATCTTTTGTGAAGATACAGAAAGGAAAAAAAGCCCACTCTAAGTAGTTTCATTTCCAGAGTAATTACAAACACATCCCAGATGTATGTTAGACAGGGCCCCCAGATTTCAGGAGAAAGCTGCCTGCTTGCTTCCTCTGGAGAAAAAAAAAAATCCTTTTCTCCACACACATACTGACAGAAAGTTGGGAATTATTGCTGCCATCACAGTTTCAGCATGATACAACATGATTCTGAGATGTTGGTGCCTTATCAAAGTTCCATTTTATCATCTGTTCTTCTAGAGTCAAATGGCTATGAAACCAAACAGCATTTGATTTTACTCCTTCTATTTTTTTCATAAAACTGTTCAAGTTGCTTTTTGTTTTAGTGATTTAGCAAACTATGAAATTAAAAGTAGTGGCTAGACTCTTTTTCACACATATAATTTTGCCTTTCTATGAGCTTAACTAGTTTTTACTATACAGTTATATAAAAAAAACTAAGCTTCTCAAGGCAGGTGTTCCCAATAAATAATGTATTCTTCCAAGCAGATTATAAAACTTAGTTCCAGGCAAAATAAATTCTATGTTCAGAAATGAAGTATTTATCAATACACAAACTTTCCCATGTCGGGAAAGGCTTTTCCCTGTTTAGCCATTGTTTTTTTACAGCTATCCAAATATGTTCTCACAACAACTGGCAAGGAGAAAGCAGGCTGGCTCGACTTCCAAAATTCTCTTTCCATAACTGCCGTGCCCTACCGTGCAGTTACCAGGATTCAGAATCAGTAGTAATTCCAAGTATTGGAACTGTCAACACACGAAGTAGCAGAGCTTGGGCTTCAGCCATCACTTCACTTAGGAAGGAAGAGAACCAGTTAATAGCAGTGATGCACCAGTTCCAGCAATAAAAATGAAGCCCGTCCAAAAGCAACTTCACGAGTTCCAAGTGAGCCAAAGGAGGGACACCACATTAGCAGCTTAACAAGGAACACAGAAACACGCTCAAAGGCCCCACTGTGAAAAGCACACTCCTCTGCTCTAACGAAGCAACGACCACCTAAGGAGGTGGCTCTGTGGTCTTAATCAGCCACCTCCTTAAACGGTCAAGAAATCCAACTTCAGTCCATTAGGCCAGAGAAGTTTTCCATTCTTTCAAACAGCAGTTCCTGAAGAGTCTAGAGGAGCACAGTCCATCCCTCAGGAAGATTCAACTATGGATTCAGGCAGACAAGAGACTTGTAGCCAAATAAGCGCTATCAGAGAGCGAAACCTGCAAACACTACAAATTCCTATCATATATAAGTTCTTTGTTCAAATAAGCTGAAAGAAATAACTTTTGGTAAGACAGAAAAGGTTGAAAAACAGAAAGGTCGAAAAGATCCTTGAAGAAAGTTTTACAGAACCTCCTTCTTCAGACTGTTCTGCTCCAGTTTAAACCAGTAAAAATTAATCAATGCCCAAGTGTTAGAAAGTTGTATCCAATTAAAATAAAGACACCTAAATGCCCAAGCCAAGCTAGAAAGAAAATCTAGAAAAGGAAGAACAGTAAAGCTAGAAAAACAAATCCTCAGTGGGCCAAGGATTAGCATCTACAATGCTCAAATACAGATTCTTATACTGCCTTTCCAAATTTCATGTTTGGATTACATAAGCAGCACACCACATGTTGGACGATGTCAGTGGGTTCATAGAGTACAGAAACAGGCATGTTTCTGAAGTGAGCAGATGATGCCAATTGAGCTATGTATGATACAACCTAAACTTCATTTGGCAGAAGTGATTCACCAGCCAGCTCATGAAATGCTTTCATTGACTAGTCTAATATTCTTCAGAATGTGATATTCCTTAGGTGTCTTGATTAGAATTTCCCCATACAGTAAAAAAGCAAGGAACAATTTTATTTGATTCCACTGCCAAAACATTGCAATCTCTTCCCAGACATACATATCTGATTCAGACAGAATTCCAATATTATAACAGGAGTAAAGTTAGGAAGAACACAGCATTGATATTTAATCCACAAGACATAACAAGGGAAAGTCAGCTTTTGCATTATTATTGCTCTCATAGTTTGTCTTTGAAATCTCCTGAAGATGAGGAACATGAGCACCTGATGAGCAAGTATGCACATAAGCCCATTGTCAAACAGAGAAAATAGAGTACAATGGCACACGCTGTAGACTACCAGGAGTTTTATGACATGGATTCACAGGTAAAACAGCTGTTTCAAAAGTATCAAGAGATGAAGACTCCTAAGTACTTCTGACTGCAAAAGGGACAAGGCTGTGCTGAACTGCCCACATAAAAAACTCCCAAGAGATGAAGTCCCGTTGGTGGAAGTCCCACATGTTGATACAGGGTCGGTCTGGGCACGTGTGGAGGGGCCCCTGTCCGTGGTACTTAAGCACCACCACCCTGCCCATCACACTCCCACCTCTGCAGCTGCTCACAGCGCTTGCACAGTCAGGTACCTGTGGCCTCAGAGACAAAGAAACAGCCTGCCAAATGCTCAGCTACTCTGAACTTGTCAGCCACAACTGTCTTGCTCAATTTTAACTTCAGGAAATATTGTCTGCTTAGTTCTGGGTGGCAGAAAAAAACAAACAGGCAAAGGGAAAAAAAAAAAATAGACAACGGTCTTTGAATACTTCATTCTCTAGAATGTGGCTGAAAACAACTCTTCATTCTAGAAAATTTACCTGCAGAAACCATCGTGAATTTGTCACAGGTTGTTTGCTAGCAAAGTCTCTCTGGAAAGAAAGGAACTCTGTTTGCAGCGGTTCTCAGTTTTTGTTGTGCCACATACATTTTTTTTTAAATTATGTTCTGTGAGGGACAATGCATAGACAGCTCAACATTCATTCCAAAAACATATGTCTCAAGATTTATATATTGTTTCAGAGATGGACAAAAATGTTAAACAGTCTTGGACATTTTGCATTCCAGTCCCATATCTTTAAAATTCTATTGTTAAGCGAGGTCACTTGAACTTTCACGTAATAGTTTATGCTGAACACATCCATAAACTAAAACTCATTAGAGAAAAATTGCCATCCTGTGTATGTCTTAAGTGGCAACCATCCTATCCACTGGAACTTAAGAAAACAATATAAAAACCTTCACCCTTCCCTTTGAAAAGCAGAGTGATCAAATACAGAATGACAATGCAGAAACTCTAAAATGGAGTTTCCCATGTGCAAGTATGGCAATAAGACCTAAAACTCCAAAGCAAACCTTCTCCCCACAGCAGGAAGTCATCGAAGTTCAGTCTGGTTTCAGCTAAAACAGATTCCATCTTAACATCTGAACCTGTTGCTCCAGAAGGAATACTGTCTCCAACTCTTATGAAATCAGTCATAACAGCTGTGAAATTTTGGATCTTTGATTTAATGAAAAATGGGTTTCATAATTCATTTAGGGATCAGTCAAGAGTGGAGGAAGGGAAGGCAAATCTACCCTAAGTGCATTAGCACTCTCCTGTGGGGACCCAGGTCTCCTTACCCAGCTGTCACAATCCATGGGAATGCCATACTTTTGCAAGTGCACTGCTTGGCAAACCTTGAGAAACCTCCTGGTATCAGGGGAAATCCTTCAGACCTACAGGGATTTGGCTCCAATGTGAATCTCTGTTACTTCCCTTGGGTTTGGCAGACAGCACACTGAAGATGAAAAAGCTACAAAAAAATTCTTGAGCTCATGCTCTGGAGTGGTGGCCTGGCTGACAGTATCAAAAAGTAGGTAACACAGCCCAAAACAAACTTTCTGCTTCAGTTTGCCTATTTCTGGTACCTAAGTTGTTTAAGTTGCAGACATACTGGAACAGACTGCATCTGGGCAGTCTGGCCTTAAAAATGAATGGTAGAAAAATCTATGGTTTGCTGCAAGTCTTTTAAACTTTTCAAAATTGCAGCATTCTGAAAGGAGAATGAGGGATTTATTTTTTTTTAAACCAGGGTACTATAGAACTCAAATTATCAGTAGCTTGGAGTATTTTAAATGCAGATGTGAAAAAGAAACAGTACATTTTAAAAAAATAACTAACAAAGAAACAAACACACACCCCCCCAATTACTATAAAATATGTAGCCTATACTGCACATTGTGCATTTAGAAAGAAGTGCCTGTCTCATTTAGTGAAAACAAATGTTTTATACCTTTTGGGAAGCACTTCAAATCATAAAAGTTTATCTCACTGCAATGTTTTTTCATTTTATGGACAAGTAACTAAGGAGGGGGCCCCATGTACATAAGGTATCTGTGTAAGCATAATACCAACAGATTTACTAATTGGGAAGTAGGAATCTGGCAGATGATGATCAACTGATACAAGTCATTTTTGGAATGCTGTGTGATGATACAGAATAGAACCAGAAGGTTCTCTAACAATTATATGTTTAAAGGGTCAACTGCTGTTAAAATGGAGCAAATGATGGCATAAACATGGCAATAGTGATTCATGGAACTTGTTCCTTGGAAAACCCTCAGTAACTTTTACCTCATCAGAAGACAGGAAAAAAACAACTGTCAAACACAACAAAACAAAAGCACTACACCTTGCCACATTCATTCCAACAAATGGCACCTTCTGCATTCAAATCTTTTAGTCATAACTAAACATATATAAAAATATAAAATAGTGACAGATCTATCAAAAAACCCCACTTGGTTGAGGACTAGGGTATTCATAAAAGGAAAGAGGACACAAAATTTTTAAAATTACTTAAGATGACACATTACTGGCCCTTTTATTTAAATTTTCATCTTAGTCATAAATTGGAGTTCTCCCCCTCCAAGCACTGAAAAGCCCTAAGATTTCCCTGTATTAAGATGTTAAAACCTTAGTCCCTTTCCAAAGCAGCCCCCATCCAAAATAAAGACATAATCTCCTACAATTTCCAGGTGAGTCAGGCTGCTCTCAGGGAAAGGAGCAGCACTTCAACCATCTACTGAAGAGAGGTAGGGAAAACCAGTATTGAAAGAGCAGGCAGACATACACAGAGAACAGAAACCAGACTGAACAAGCTACAGCTTGTTGTAGCTACAGCTACAAGATACAGTTCAACCACTGAACATGCTACAGTAAAGAAGTGTGAAGATAAATTTAAAAAGAACCCAAAACATTCTGAAGTTCAGGTGAATTTGTATTACAAATAGAACTGCTGACTGGAGAACAGGACAAGGTGTCAACATTGGCAGCTGCCTTTTATGGAAGATAACAGAGTAGATTGGATTCAATGATCTTAGAGGTCTTTTCCAATCTAAATGATTCTATGAGTCTTAGCATCACAGAATTCTCCAAGGAAGGACAGAATAAACAGAACTTCCTGTAAGCAGAAAGACATGTGCTTTAAAAGAGAATCCTACAATAGTTACTTGTTAGGCAATGGCCTTACACAAGAAGACCTTAAGGCAAATGGAATGAAGACATTGGAGACCAGAACAGAGCAAAACATAAAGGAAAAGGTGCTATCTTTTTTTTTTTTTCAAACTAGAACTGCTGTGGCCAAACTGAAACAACACAAACAATACAAATGGATTATGCACTGTACAAATTGATTGCAAACAGAAGTTAAATGACTGAAAACATTTCTGGGAAATAACTAATCTTACAAAGGGGAAGAAATTTGCAAACTGGATGAAAACTGTACTGCCAGTGTCTCCAGTTCCCATTTCTTCTAATCTATGTAACAAAATTATATTGTGTTTGTGTGAAAGTGAAAAAAAGAAAAGGGTCATAATTTACCTTCGAAATTGTTTAGCCATATCCAGGAAATATGTCTAGACATAGCTACAGTTAAATTATACAAAGAAAGTATTTGAAAAAAAATGCAATGAATATTAAAGATTTAAGTGTCAGAAAAGCAGCCACATCGAGTAAATCCACTATCACATCATCTCAAATAACATAGAGGCAATAACCCAGTGACTACATTTCACACCATGCACTTTGCATCCCAGAGAATGCAGAAAATTAATAGGGGAAATGAATGCATATAAGAAAACAAGAATATCATGATATTTTAAAAAACAGTCAATAGCTGTAGTAGCAGCCAGCTGCTAGCTCTCAAGCACTCTTTATAGGTTGAGGGGAAGAAAGTACATCTAAACCAAAAGAAAAACACTCCCCTCACTGAAAGGGGCTATTATTACACATTGAAGAGAACTGGATTTCTGATCTTCTACCAGAGAACAGGTCCACAAAGCTGCATGGCTCTAACATTTTATCTGTTACACAAAATTGTATTTTCCGAGTGACTTCAATTTTTAGAAAAGACTGTAACAAATCATACCTGAATGCTACCAAATAAAAAAAAAAATCCTACTCATTCTTTACCAGCAAGAGAACAAGCTGTTGATAACTTGGGTTAAGTGAAAGCATTTCTCCTGCTTTCACAGGAATGACTTGTTTCTGAGAATTACAGGGGGTTGCCTCTCCTAAAATCAAGGAATTTAAAGACACTAAACTTATGTAAATAATCCTCAAATCCTGCAGAAGTACAGTATGCAAACAAGTAAAACATTTGTGTCTGGACAAGGACTCTGGATACCCAGTAAAGGTGAGTGGGGCAAAACCTGATAAACTGTAAAATTACTCCAGTGCATTGTAACCAGGCTTCAATAAGCAAATGTAGAGTAACATTTCACAGGATCCAGAGCAGACCTAATGCTCAACTCAAGGAATATTTACTCACTGGAAACAAACGTAAAAGACTGTTGTGAAAACTATTTGTGCAAATTTAAAATGCAATGCAATGTCTCATCTAAGAAAGATCCCAAATTCATAAACATGTCTCACTGCAGATATATTTCCATACGAAAGAACTTCAGAAGAGAAGAAATATGAGTATATCTGTCAGAGGTTCAGCTGGGTAGTTTTATAAGAGCCAGAATACACTTCCATAAATTTCCAAAGCTGGAATCAGGACTGTTGCCCAATGGAAGTATTTAATTTTACATCTAAACACAATTTTTTTTAATGTAGTGGAAAAAACACAGCAGAGTTTTTACCTTTTGCTTGTGTTTTCCTACAAATTGATATGTAAGCATGACCAAAAAAATGCAAGGCTTTGTTTCACTGTTTAATGTGGAGGTCAGAGTCTGGACTCTGCTTCTTTCAATCTAGATGAATTCTATTTCTTGACTTCTTTCTAGGAGCCAAAGGTTCCTTGAGTCACCATTCACTCCCAGAATGTACAGTTCAAAAAGGTATTCAGATAGTGCTATACAGTGCTGGGCTACTGGCTACCTCACTGCAACAGCAATTCTGCTGTAAACAGCAGTGTGGGATAGCCTTACTGCTACATTCTACAGACTAAGAACATGAGCTCTTCACTATAAACTGTGTGAGAATCAAAATTAAATTACACTGTAAGTTTGCTCCTGAAGCATGAGGGAGCAGAGGGAAAAAACCAGAGAGCGAGAACAACTTAATTGAAAACTTTCTTACCAACAGGTCCACTAAGTCCTAAATCTAGAGCTACTGTTGGATACCATCTTACTGCTTAGAAAAGTGAAGTCAGTAACAAGGTGATGGAATTGGATTACAAATATATATGACTTTTTGTATATCTACAAGTCCTGTAAATATATATAGATATGCTCCTCTGCTTAATTTATTTCTGCTATGCAAGTAAATCTTTATGTCCTCATGACACATAAATGAAGTTATAATGAAAAAGAAGAAACTCTACTAATTCCACAATAGAAGTTCTTACCCCAGCAGTGCTGGATTTACTCACAGCTGATTCATGAAAACCTCTCAGCTAAACATGGTGACCAACATAATGACAACAGAGACCTATTCAGAGGGAAGACTACTTCAAAATTTTCCTAAATCACTTCTGACATGGAATTGAAACTGTTTTTGAAACATACAATTTGATTAACCTTATCTTAGTAATGTTACTCAATAACATCATCTTCCTAAGAAGTAAGAAATTAATCTCAATCTAAGAGAAACAAATTAGAATTTTCTGCATTTGCTAGTAGAAATAATCAAAAAAATCCCTCATACTCACAGTTGAATTTGACCTCTGACAGATACAGAGGGGGAGAAAAATAATAATTAGAAAAGGAGTAATAAGTATTAGGGGCTAGACTCTCATGGTTCACTTGAAGACTGTGACTGAGAACAGCGTTCATAAAAAGCCTCAATAAAAACTGTATTTGTTAACATTCCTTTAAGATGAGACATAAAACACTCCAGAATTCATTCTGAAATAAAATAGGACTGTTAGATAAACCTAGTTTAGGAATTGGATGAAGGCAGCTAGAGAGCACAGGCCCTCAAGCCAGACACACATGCTACGTTATTATTCTCATTCCACTCTCTCCTGTGTGTTCGTGCAGAAAATGGAAAAATCCTGGGAAAGGTTTTTCTGACTCAAACACATGATCTCAGTTATCTTCTGACAGATTTAAGACAGAGAACAGCCCTCAGAAAGAAATAAATTATACTTCATATCTATAGAAACATTTCCACATACTACTTGAGATAAGGAACAGCACAACATCACATTCAATGCCTTCCCACCCCCTCAAAAAAAAACTTTGCAAAGAGTTGAATTTATGCTCTGTCTGGCAGGGTTCTCATCAAAGCTACACACAAACATATGATCCCTGAATAAAATAACATTGCAGCAATCAAGGGACCAAGACCTAACTCTAGAAAGAACTGTCATGACAGCTCTGAAGCAACTGAACCTCATGCTCAAGAACCCTGTGTTTGTTCTAGATATCTACCACTTGCCAGGTGGCATTTTCTTCTGATCAACAAATTGCTTTAATTTACCACATGAACAGAACTCCTTTCTGCAACTGCTTTCCTAATGACACCATAAATAATCTCAGCTTTCCACTACAATGCTGGGCTTCAGGAACAAGGAAAAAAAGAAAAGGGCTGATTGTAATGATAAAAGCCCCTTGTTTATCTACATAAAATACATTGATTTCTTTATTTTATCTCCATGAATTTATGGAAATTTTTGGTTGTTTCTTTTGGTGCTAACCTGACAAAGCATGGCACATCCAATGCGTTTTATGGAATTGTTTCGTGGGGTTTTTTAAATCTGAATTAGTGGCATCACCTGATAACTTTGCCACAAGGGAATACATACTATGAATAGTCAAATCTGACTGAGTTTGTACTGATGCAAACAAAGATACTACAACATGGAAGCCACACATATAAAAAAATAATAAGTGGTGGACCGATTGGGTCCTAATTTCTTTTAAATTGGGACCTCTTCCTCCCTCCACCCCACTGCTAGATGTTAAAGAGTGGTTAACATAGTCACAGGAAGTTTCTAGTTGCTGGTGCCTACAAGTTTAAGTGAAATAAAATGAGGTGTGGTGTGTCAGCTGACCAGCACCAGTTGAGATGACAGCACAAAACTTTTCATTCTTAGATACCCTAGAAAATTCCCATTCCTTTTATATCTTTTATGTTTAACCCAAACTAAATATCACCTGCTGTCTTTTCTCTTTGAAGAATTTTAATACTGTGCTAGCAGTAGCACCCAGAGGAATCAGAATCAATCTTTGACCTTTCTGCATGTCCTTAGCACTTCTCAACGTCTGAAATTATCTGGTGCTTCCTCTAGGGATTACTCTCCACAATTAAGTCTGTGAAGGCTATCAGGTAAATCAAAGATGATTGTTTATAATTCACTGACTTTATCCTCCCAATCCTACTTCAGTGTGTGGAAAAAAATACCTCAAAGGCCACTGCAAAGTGTCTCCCACTGGCTAGCAACCTCTCCAGAAACAGAAAAGCACGACTGAGTGAGCAACATCTTACTGTCAGCTTTGACAGCAACTCTGGTTTAAATCTTTCAGTGCAAATGCTGGGGTTCAGTATTAGACTGCCATGGTGTTTTCACAGATGGGATCCAAAAATCGGAGGAGATAATTTCAGATTTCTCAGGTCTGGGGAATTTCTAGACTGGGAAAAGAGAACAGTTGCAGAATGTGGTAGGGGGGGAGAAGAAGAGGAGATAGGTAAACAGTGCTCTATTTAACAATTTCCATGCAGTGTGCAGGGCCCTTTAATACAGAAAAACATAATTTCAAGACCTCTTTCCTAACATGCTGCTCCCTAGAGATTAAAGAAGAGCCTTGTTCCAGTTTCTTCAGTGGTACCTAACGTTTTGCTCCACTAAGTAACTGTAAAGTCAGGTGTCTAGAGTCCTCCTGGAATACTCAACATTCCTTCTCCACATACTTCCCCAAAAGCCAATAAATAATACAGCAGGCAAACAAAGACAAGAAAAATGTTCTGTTTTCCCTAGCTCCAACCTTCGAGCTTTATGTGACCAGGAACCTCTTCAAACATCCAAGATAAAAACTTAACTGACCATCCACACATCAACTTCTCCTTGGAACACACACAATTAACAGTTATCAGAAGCTTTCCTTCAACTCTTTACAAGCAAGAAAAATTAAGAGGTGCACAATGTTGTCACAGTAATTAATACTGTAAGGAAATTCAGAGTGCAGGCTTTCCCCTTGGCAGTTATCAGAAAAACCTAATTCTGTGCCCAAACAACCTGTTGGTTTAATTTCTTCAATGGATTGTGGCACATTTGTTCACAAGGAGTTATAAAGAAGTAATATAAACTCTTAAGTAATTTGCTGTCTACCATAGAAGACCACACCTGGGTGGGAAAGCGTTATGCTTTCATCTGCAAAGGAAATTAAGCTAATCTATACCTAAGAACCAGACCATTACCATATTGGTAACACTAAAAAGGAAAGACATGCACTTTTGCAATTACTTCTCTGAAGGAAAAGACACACATGTTTATAGTTCTGTGGTCATATGACATGATCTTAACCACAATCAAGGGGGGCAGGAACCAAAAAGCCCCACAGGTGAAGTCAGCCTGTAGTATTTTTTTACACAGATAACCAAAAGCAGACTTTCCATACTGGCAAGCATACACTGACATCATTTATCACTGTCAATTATAATAGTAAAAGGACTTTAGCAGTGTTTATTCAGTTGGATAAATAGATAATCATCTTGTGTATCAAGGCAAACCATGACACTTTACCTAGCTTGAACTTTACAATCTGGTTTAGAATCATTTCCTTTTCTCTTAACTTTTATGAATTCAGCAAAAGACTTGAAACTGCAATCACCTGCCCCTGCATTAAACATTTTGTCTACCAGGGTCTCCAACAATATGCCCAAACGCTGAGAGATTAAACACAAATGATAAAATAGATGTTGTTACGTGCTACAGTTTGCAAGTGAATAGCATGACACATTTTGTGAACTACAGTTAAAATGAGTTCTGATGAACTGGGGGTGGGTCATCTGACTGAGCACCAGGAAGACATTCCAGATGAGCATGAACATGGAAAGCCAGCAGAAGCTGGAACTCTGGATGCACTTGTACTGTTTTGAAATGCCAACTAGACACCACATGTGCATTAAGAAGGGAGGGGGCAAGGGGAAAGGAAGGGAAGGGGTTAAATACTGAAGTAGGGAAGTGTATGAGAATATGAGTCTTCTGTCATGCTGTCATGTCCTCCTGCACCCATCCACCTTATTCCTCACTCCCATGTTCAGTCTTCAGGAGAATGACAAATGAAGAGCATGAAGCTCTTTCTTGATACAGTGTTTATGTTGCCAAACCCCTGCTTGTTTCTGTTACTTCCGAAGCATTAATGATTATCTGCAAGAAGTATCTAGTGAGCCCACACTGGTAAACTGTAATTAGAAATCCCTACGAACTATGAAAAACCATTGACCAACAAATATCCCACTGCACTCTCCAAACACAGAACCTTTATTCCAACAGGAACTTCCAGTAAAAAATGATGTGTGAACAGCAGACACTGATGTTCACACAAGCATACTGCATACAACCCAGCAGGCGATTTTTCTGGGTTTTTTTGGATTATGCCCCAGAGGTGCTGGCACAATGGAATTTCAATACCATAATTGCTTATTTCTCTGCGTGCCAGTCTCTAAAATAACAGGTAAAAATAAAAAAAAAATACACATAAACCAAACATTCTCTTTTTTAAATTACAGGAATCACAAAATAAAATGTTTTTAATTCTCTAGTTCAAACGATGTAATTTATAACCATGACACAAATAGAGAAGAAGCACAAAAGAAGGGAAAATACAGAAATAACATAACGTTCCCAAGGTTCAGTTTACAAGGACCTCACACAAAGTTTTTTTTTTTGCAACTCTTACTAGAAACAGTATTATTTGCTAAAAATGCAGTAGCTGCCAAAAGCTATGATCCATCTAAAGCAAACATGTTTAAGATGGAAATAGAGTGTTAATGCTGAAGAAAGACAGAATTGAGCATACAAGTTTTCTTTTTAAAGTGTTGAAGCAACTGCAGTGCAGAGTTAAGTTTGTTTTTCATCTTTCCGAGCAAAAACTGATTGCATTTGCAGATAAGCACCTAAATTAGAGAGAAGTACATTAAGACAATAACAGAAGTAATCAAATTTCAAACCTTCTAATTAAACCTCTTTTTCCTGCAGAAGGTTATTGGGAATTCAACACTAGCCTTGGTTCACATGATAGAACAATGGGAAAATTTTCCGAATGGTTGAACACTAACCCTGACAAGTGTGGAGAGCCAACTACAATACATTATATGGTAGCATAACCTGCCACCCACGTTGCTGAGAGAACAGCTTTCAAACACATGCACCGAGCTGTAAAACCACAAAATCCCTTATTACACATTGTCCCTTACTTAAGGTGAAATACACTATTCCCCCCCCTCCCTTTCACAAATCTTGGTGTTTTTTTTAAACCTTCATCTCTGAAGTTTATTTAGCAGCTAACGAGACTGTTTTTCAGACTTTATTTTCCAAATGCCATTTTTCCTGTTTTGTTTTCTAACCAAAATAAAATCGTGTTTTTATAGTACACAGTGAAGCCTGTTGTGTCTTTCACTGTTGCTTTTTTTTTAATACTACTTCCACCTGTGTGACATTACCCAAACTTTTAAAAGGAAATGTCTGATATATGACTAATTCATTTGTGAAGACTTATTTCTGGAGTGAAATATTTTCCTTTTTTTAATGAGAAGATACATGACTCATCACTGGTAAAGTAAAAAATGGTGCTTGTGATTGGAAGACCAAATATTCTGATATTTACTGTAATTCTTTTCCACTGTTATGCAATTCAAATATATTCAAAAAGATAAACTGCCCCAGCATGTGTGGTTATAGACACTGGCATTCATGTAAGTCAACCATTGCTGTAGAATGACAAACATACTCCACCCTCATTACAACATGCTGTGGTTACTCGCCAAACATTTTTGCCTTTTCTGAAAAGGCTACATTATAATAAAAGCAGACCAGCAAAACAAATAATACAAGGGGAACCGAGGTATGGGAGAAGTAATAACAATTGGTAGAAAACACAGCTCTGAAAATGGAAAGTGAACTACTTAAGGATTTTAGGAATGCTCACAGCCTCACGCTGCAAAAAGAGACCACTGAAAAATGCTGGTACGTACAACTTTCTTAGTTAATGATTCCCCCCTCCTGCCCCCTCCCACCACACATGTCTGCTGCTTGAATCATTGCATTCCAAGATAGTTAGAGGATATACACAGTTTCTTCAGGGGTTTTCAGTTGCAACTTTGCTGGCAATGGGAATTTTATTTGCAAGTGTTTCTATTCTACTGACAAGGTCAATTAGTCCAACGAACTATTGGTTGTTCTGTCTGATAGCTCCGTGTATTTATTCAAGCAAGCACTTTTATAACCCACAATTGAATGCAGACAGTTACCCTTGTAAACACAACTGTCCACAGGGATTTTCACTACATTTGAGCATGTAAAAGAAAAACATGCTTTTCCTCCCTCAGCCTGATAGCACACAAAGTTTGATTACAACTTGAATTTCAAGGAGCGAAGGGTGTGGGGGCTACTGTTTTAAATATATATGATCTATTGTACATAAATACAGAGATTTGGGTCAATTCCTAGGAGCTGAAGAACACAGACATTTGACTGATCTCTCTAGGAGCTCCAAAAATTTGGTAATGCTATCAAAGAGAGACAGATCAGCATCTCTGCTCTATATAAGCATTAAACAGAAAAGGCCATGGTTTAAAAGAAACAAAGAGATGCTATATGTAGCACGAGGGGTTAAAGGCTACATAAAATGCTTTCACAAAAGCCAAAAGTACCATGTGTGTAAATCAGCTGCAGAAGATGGTAGACTTAAAAATAAAATTAGGAAAAAAGGAGGACTATTCCAAAACTCTAGCTAGAACTTTTGTAGGTCAGCAGCATGGCCATGCCACTGACAGCATGTGCAAAGAGGAAAAATGACATGCCCTAGTCTTTACAGAACTTTTATTAACACATTGACCATCCATAACAAAATCTTGTGAAGAAGAGATTCTTCACTTTTACTAATTAGGAATGGTAAAGGGGTTAGTCTATTAGTACACTGATCTCCACTATTCAGATCTTTCCTGAACAAATCCTTCAGGGATATAAAAAAGGCAAGAAACTATCACAGAAAACCAGGAATCTTTCATGGCTCTATTCTACTACTTTGGGTATTATAGAGATGCTACAAAGATTGAAAAGCTTACTGCAACCATCTGTGAAGTCTGTAGCACAGGGGACAATCACAGAGATAATCAATAAGGAAATACGGATTCCAGAAAGCCACAAATTTGGTGAACAACCCAGAAGTATACACAGTATATTAAATCCCTAACAGCTGTTTAATCAATAACCAAGCACTACTGAAAAGCTTTTCTGAAAAATGTTACCAAGAAAAGCTGAGTCAGTATAGCAAACTGATGAACAAATGGGAACAACGGGTTTTAAGGACTGTTCTTAACTGGAAGGAACTTAATTGTATATGGTGCTTTTTGAGGGAGCTTTTAGGTAAATTATACCAGGGGAAACTAGGCAATTCTAGACAGAACTAGTTCATTTGAACAAAAATGCCAAGTGATTACAAATTGGTACCAAAATGAAGAACACAATTACAAGTTTCAGTCAGGTATAAACTGGACACAACCCAGTGTGGACTTTGACTCGGGATACTGGTTCCATAGCAGAGATAATCTGCACAGACTACAAACAAATCACCTTCCTAACAGATGACTAATAAGATTACCATTCTACAACAGTAGTATTATCCTACATACTTCAAAAGAGTGCTGGAGAATATGCTCACCTAAATCTGCAGGTGGTTTCCTATACTATCCTATATCTGCTGTAAGGCCACAATTCTCTCCCTGCTTTTTTAAAAAAATACTAATATAAAAAGTTCCAGTATCTGGCTCTTTCCCTCTCACAGAGAAAGGTACATAGAGAACTATTTGCAACCTGCTTATGTCCAAAGGACTGGAACTTATTTAGAGCATTGTAATTAGAATACACTAGTGAAAGCCTGCATTAAAGCCAGTGAGAAAGTCCCCCATCATTTTGGAGGGAAAATGCAGTTTTCCTGCATTGATAACATATGTTTTTAAAAACCTGAATTTTTAAGCCACTGGTACCAGAAAGATTTTTACAGAAGTAAAATATTTAACAAACAAGCTTTTTAGGAAATCTCTTCAGATCCTCCTACTAGAACTTGGTTCACAGAAAAGAGATGAAACCATGTAATCAAGCACTTGCTACAGGAAGAGAAGGTTTAGGTGTGACCTAATTGTGGCCTTCAGTACCTGAGGGGAGCCTACAAGGAAGAGGGAGAGAAACATTTTACAAGGGCCTGTAGTGACAGGACAAGGGGAAATGGCTTTAAACTAAGGTTTAGATTAGATATGAGGAATAAATTCTTTACTGGGAGGGTGGTGATGCTCTGGCACAGGTTGCCCAGGGAAGCTGTGAATGCCACATTCCTGAAGTGTTCAAGGACAAGTTGGATGGGGCTCTGAGCAATCTGATCCCGTGGAAGGTGTCCCTGCCCATGGCAGGAGGGTTGGAACTAGACGTCCCTTCCAACCCAAACCTTTCTATGGTTCCATGATTCCAGAGCCTAACATAAATAATTGATTAATAAGTTATATTGCCTTTAGTCATTGGCAGTGGAAAGAGAAGCTCTTTCACTTTTACACGAAAAAAATCATACACTTTTTCCAATTTCTTTCCCATGGTAAAACTTAGATCAAATACTCATGAAGAAAGGTTATAATTCAAGGCAGGGCTTTCACACATATGTAACATTTACTGCTTCGATCAGTTCCTAGTCTCTATACACTTGAGTTCCCTGGAGGAAAGCTCTGTACTTCATCAAGTTCCTGCCTTCCAGAGAGCAGCTGCCACTTTGTTTCACATTGCTTTTCCTCTGCTTCAGAAAGTAAAGTCAGACTGACAGTATTAAAAATACTGGGCCTCTTTAAGGTACCCTTGCCTAATTGAGCCCTTCTGTGGCAAGAAAAGGTTCCTTCATAGATTTGGTTTTGAATGCTGGGATACAAAACATGAGAAAAAGTATCTTTCTCCATGCAACACATACCACAGCATAAAACCAATTTTTAGTTTTCCTCTAAGATCCAACAGAAGAGATATTTATTTCTCTTAAAATACCATTTCAGAACAAGATAAAAATGCTTTAACAATTTTATGACGTGTGGACCAAAATAATCTTCCATGCTTCAGAATTCTTCTAGATCTAATGTGGATCTCCCTGTTTGTACACACACAAACACTTCCATATGCATAAAAGGCTATTTCAGTAAGTGCATTTCTCATGATTGCACAGCTCTGTTCTAATGTATTACCATTCAAAAGCTTAAAAGGGCAGGAAAATTGTCATCTTGTTCATACTTTCCACAGTTTGAAGCATATATTAGTTCATTTTCATAAGCATAGGAATGAAGAAAAGGTCATATTATGTAGAATGTGACGACATTGGCAGGGAACAGTGATGTTATGTCATTAAATTTGTCTTCCTTTTGTAAAGATGATTTCATGTGAACATCCCAGTTGGTGACTCACAAAACATCCTCTGCTGGAAAGTGGAAACATGTATGAAGTGCCAAGTTCATATGGAAATAACCCTGCTTCCTAAACTTGATTCCTATCTTTAACATCAATCACAAGGCTTAATAACTAACCAATACCAGTGGGTCATTCTACTGCCCTGCTGTGCAGATTTCCAGTACCAGTAAATTTTAGATGCAAGAACAAGTACTGTCTGCATCCTGATGAACTAAATCCATACTCAACCACCATAATAGCAAGATAACAACCAAAATGAACAAGAGGATGTATGACCTCACCTAGAGAGCATCCTAGAGACAGACAGGAAAGACTACAGTTCGAAATTCTATAAAACTAAAAGTTTACTTGGTCTTTTCTTAGCATCAAGTATAGCTTGCAGAAAGCAGACTGACTATTTTTAATTGACATTCTGAACTCAAGGAATAATGAGGGGTCAGAAATGCCTCTTTTCTTACATGGAAGAAAGAACACAGAGGAATGGTCTCTAACCGAAGTACTTGAAGCCTAGTCAAGGATCTAAAGGATTAACAACTCAGTACTCCATCTTCAATGGAAAGCAATTTAAAATGCACCTTACAGATGTTTGATTAGAGACTCAAAAGAATACATTTTCGTGATGCATTACCTTACAACAGTCCTATGGCAATTTGCATACAGAAAACAGGTTGAGATTGCTAGTGCTGAATTTCAGAAAATGTCTAGACAAGTCCAGCCTCCTCACTACAATCACCAGACGCTGTAAGGTAAAGAGATTATAGTAGGGTCACACTTCCTTAATTACCCCTTGGAAAAGCCCCCCAGTTTGGGCATTCCTCCAGTAGATAATTCCCCACTGTAGTGCAGAATCTCTTACAACAATGAAGAAGGAGCCCTGTCCGTGGTGCTCAGCTACAACACTGGGCCACCAGGGAGGCTGCTGGGGCTGCACCTGGTCACAGAACACCAAGCAAGACCAAAAGGATAGAAAACAAACTGAAAACAAACCAGACAGTAATCCAACAAAAAAAATCCCAACAAACCAAAAAAACCCAAAACAAATCAAACCAGGAAAAAAAACCAAAGAAAAAACCAACCAAAAAAAAGTTGAAACAAAGGCCTTGCACCGTTGCCAGCAGAAGTGTACTATGATAACAGGGCTTTCACCTGAGTCTTCAAAGCCATCTTCAGAACAGACTCTTGTTGAAAAGGTTAAGTAGGCTTTTGTTCCAGGAGGAAAGCATACAGGGACTGAATTCAAGCAGGCCTCTTGCAAAGCAATGTTTAATACTTGGCATCGTTCTTCGATGCAGAGTCTGCTCCATGGGATCTCAAGTGATAATGTGTCTTTTCCCTGCATAAGGGCTGTCCATCCCTGCCTGGTGATGGAGCACTGCACACCTATAAAGGTTGTCAGCCAGGGGAGTTACCCTGTTCAAGTAGCTTTGTTTCAGACTGAATGGCTTCTGAAAAACGAAAGAGCAGAGACCTTGCTTACCTTGGTAACACAAAGCCACATTATCTGCTTGCAAATTTGCCCTACTGCATAAACACAGCAGATCCATGGTCAGATGCTTCCTGGCTCCCTCCTCTTCAGTGGGGTATTTCTGATCATTTCCCACTAGGCCTGAGCACTAATACAGCTCATCTACAAGTGGATGATTACTACCTTGAAACAGTTTGAAAAGCAAAGTAAGCACAGCAATGTCAGGCACCAGCAACGTTTTGTTCCTATCACAAAGCTTGCCAGTTTCTCTCAACTACGAGCAGCCAAACAAAAAACACGTCCCATTTCAAAATCAAAAACCAGGTGAAAGCCCAGAAAGCTGCAAGAACTAACTCCCCCTGGAATGGGAAAGAAATTATCCCTGTCTAGCTGCACCTTACCTAGTTACTATGGCATATTCTGCTGCTGAGTCCTCTACAGGGCACAGCAGAATAGAAGACTGGCTCTTTCAGGAGGGGTCCTGCCTCTTGAGGCAACTTTAATTTTGGGATTAAACCCCAGTGCTTCTCAGATGTGAACCGATATGAGAAGAAGCTAATTTCAGAAAGTCTGATCCACACCTTCCCAGAGTGTATTTTTTATCCAAAGCTGTAGAAGTGACCAATGCAAGAGTTTACAGGTGTCTTGCTTTGCAGTGTAAAGACCCTCCATTATAGGATGACAGCAGAAGCCACTGAAACTACAAGGTGAATGTATATATGAATACAGACTACAACCTGAAACCCTACCTGCAACACTAAGCATCACAACACTTAATCTTTTCATGGTAAAGTGAACTGCTGAAGACCTAAATGTCTTGGAGAGGGTCCAAAAGCAACAGGCAGGTGAGCATCACTTGAGGAGACCAGAGATCTCTTGCAGCCAGTATTTCACTCACATCCTTTGCAGGGTTACTTTCATACCATGAGAAAGTGTAATAACTTAAATTGCATAGTGAAGAGTCTGGATTCTGTTCTGGAATCTGTTATAGACTGTCTTGTCCATCCAGACTTGTTTGAACCATTATGTGGGAAAACTCCACGACTGGAAATAAGAAAATCCTTGCTCTCCAAGCTTGACAGCTGTGATAAAAAGGTACTTAAGTTAGAGGAGAAGGCTGACTGCACACAACTTCAGTTCCAGCTGAGTAAGGGAATAACACTGCCAGATTATGATGGCTGTTCTCATCCATACAATGGGATACAAACAACTTGTATCTCAGAGGGGAAAAAAACATTTTATTCAGAAAATAATTTCATTTTAGGTTCCAAAAAAAGGCATGTCTACACACCAGAACACAAACTAAAGCTAATCTTACATTCATGACACAATTTAGCCTAACAGCATATTGCACTGTGTTGAAAATCAGACCATTAGGAAAGAAAACACATTCATTAGACACTATGAGCTGGGCAAACATCCACAGAAAAATAGAAAATAATTTAGCCTGATTTTCCATCCAGTTAATCAGTCCTGAAGCCAATGGAATCACTGTATAATTAAGCAGATTCCTCTAAAGAGCTCATAATAGTTCACACTGCTTTAATAACCTGCCTACGTGTCAGAGAAGCTGAAGAAAAGAGAAATTTTCAGGACTAAAGGAAAATTTAAAAAACACATTCTGAATATCAAGCAGTTTAGGAAATATGAAAATTCATAGGAACAGGTAACACCAGGGTGGTCACAAAGAAGCATGACCATATTTTCTTCTCAGTTTTGAAGTAAAAAAAAGTACCTGAGGATGTGGTACACATAAGAATTACTCTCTTGTGCAACATATTGTGGTCACATTCGTATACTATAAAAAATCCTAGTAATTTGTTTCATTTAGAAGTGCCATTTTTAACTAAATACATTATATGCAGAATCCCATTCTTAGCAAGAAAAAAGAAATATTTCCTGTGAAACTGCAGAAGACTAATACACCTGTTATGCATTTTATTGTTTCTGTAGATATTTAATATGTTAATAACAGATATACCCTCACGAGTGGAAGTTTACCACTGTATAAGAAACTTAAGCTAGGGAGTTATATGCATAATACTGTACAAGCATTATTACAAAAAGGATAATCATTTAGTTATTGAAAGAGTAGATAAAAGTGCAGAACCAAACTGATAATTAAGGACAACAATGACATCTAGTGGACACTCGGAAAACTGACCCGCAGTTAACAGGGAAAAGATCCAACTGCTGTTACTGTTCTACACACAGTGATCAGCTCCCAGATTGCTACAGTACAATTAGGAAGATTAAAAGATAGAATTTGCTGCTGCTGAAAGTCAAAGTAATGTGATGATTCATTTCTTTTGAAAGAATATTTAATTAAATACTTTTTAAAAAAAATAAAACACATCAAGACCTCTCCATTTAAGATTTAGGATAAAAGTAAAGGTCAAAGCTTGAGAGAACATCACAAATCATTGAAAGGACAGAGTGCTAACATAAGAGGCATACATATTTGCTACCCCATTTTTACTCCCACTGCATCTACAGCCTTCTACTTATGCATCACTCTTGGGACTTCAAACTGTTGGGATTGAAAAGCAAAATGAAAATAATAAAAAACCCAGAAATAAAAATTCAAACCACTATTTAGCATCTCCCTTTTCTTGTCATTCCAATCCTTCTGTTATTGTAAAACCTGCCATATAAAGCTGGTAAGTTAGACCTTCCCAAAGTATCTGCCAGTAGCTACTGAGCTCTAGAGAAGAAGATTTTGAAACATGAGGCCCTGCTTATACCTGTAAACCTGATTAGTTTAGAAGGTGGACATCTAATAAGATCATAGACTAATTTAAATCTGCTTTTACTATTTATCAGAAGGTAAGCAAAACTAAGCAGTTAAAGCAACTCAAATCTGGTCTCATTTGTTCTGGCTAGAAACATCACTATGAAAAAATACTGGGTTTGACTATTACACTTTTGTAAATAAAACATTAATAAAACAGTACAACTCTATGTGTCATTCAAAGTCTTAAGCATATCTTCAGAACTGGAAATTGGAGTTTGCATCATATTGTTAAAAAACTGCATCCCTTTCACAAATTTTCACAATTCATCTCAGAGACTGTCCAATATATAAAAAAAAAGCTTTACAAAAAATTAGAAACTGTACTCAAAAGTTAAATATCATTAATGAACATATTTACATTACTTTCAATTTAAGTTGGTATCTTGTTTGCTCTGTGTATGATTACAGAAAAGTTAGCTGCAATTCCACTAGCTCTTACCACCAGCAGCTGCTGGAGTCAGCTATTAGAAGATATGGAGCAGATTCTCCCTTACATAAAGATTCTCTAACCAGCAGAATACAAAGAAACCTTTCTAGAACTGCTTATCTGCCTTTGTGTCCTAATTTCTCTTTCCAGAGTCTCAAAGTTAGCTTTGAATCAGATGCTGCCAGTTGGTAAGAGAATATGCAGCCTCCCAACAATGAAATCCAGACTCTAAAATATTTATGCACCATACATGCCTATAATTAAAATCTGTAGTTTTAAATTCCAAGTCCTAGTAATGAGACTCAACAGCTAAGCAAGTCATTAATGAAAAAATTACTCAAATTCATGCTTTAAAAAAAAAAAAAAATATGCAAGCATTTAAAAGCTAAGTTTCCCTTTTGATGCATGCAATGCATACATCTGCAGGTATTTTACATGAGTAAAATCAAAGTTTAACCAACTCTAAACAGCCTAGTTCTGGAAACCCCTGCTCTCTATCCCATTATAGGCTCCATATATCAAGTCCATGATAACGATGTTGGCAATGGAGCCTAATAAAAAACCAGAAACCAGACGAGTAAATTTACATGGCAAAAACTAAAAGCAAATATCAAAATAAACCCAGCCATTTTCCCACTTCAGGCACAATGCCATATTTTACCTCCCAAACTGATTTTTCTACATCAGATGTCCTAATGAGAGAGAACAATCTTAAGACACAAAGCAAAGCATCAGAGACCTACCCGGATTTCCTGGAGATTATGAAAATTATTTCCTACTCTGACAGAGATTTTGCTTGGAGTGTAACTTTCATCAGATTTGTAGTCTGCATAAATGCATAATGTCTTCACTGTTGTTTTTCTTCTGCAAGAAGCAACACAAGCTATGTAAGCACCATAAAGAAAAATATTCAGGATCAGGTTATTGCTAGCTTGCAACGACTAAGGATTTAAATGTTCTAAAAATGAATATGTGTGTCTACTGATTTATAAGAAACTTGCTGTTAAAGAACAAGGTGGTTTTTTCACCTTAGGTTATGTACACACAGTTGATTTTCAGTGTTCTCCTTTGTCTGCCTTCAGAAATGTCAGAATACCAAGAAATGGGCCAAGATGCCAAATAAGCACTTGTATGTAATGAAGCTTATGTTTAGCTTATCAAATATCAGCTCTCTTGTTATACCAAGGGGTTCTCAAAAAAGCAAATAAAAAAAAGTGACAAACATCCAACATCATCTTAAGTTTGGTTAAAGAAAAAGTACTGAAAGCATCCTACACAGAATAGAATAAAAAAGGTTTCTCAAACTCGGCTGTCAGGTTACACAGGACTACTTTAACAACAACCATCTATCCTTCAAATTACTCTCAAAGACAGAAAGTCTGGATAAAAGTCACCTTAGGTAGGTAAATGTGACGCTGTCACAAATGACATACTATTAAACCTTTCTTTTGCTTGCTTATTTAGGCATTTAGTAAATCATTACATTTGAAAATCTCACTTTTATAAATGCCATCTAACTGGTTTCTTACCAGCTGGGTAACAGGATTAATGCAGGAGTCCTTTCACTTCCAAAATTCCTATCTTGGTGAACAGTTATCAACACAAAGTTATATAAAACACCCTAACTCATAGGGAGTATTTTTTAATACCTAAATTGGATGTTCACCAAATGAGGCTGTGATCCATCTGACTGCCAGTAAGTTTCTAGATTATCATCTCGTAACTGATCCACTCCAAACCCTAAGAAAAAGAAAATGTTATAGTCTTGAATTTCCCATTTCTGTGATGCAAATGTAGCTTCTCTTCAGCTGTTACAAACTAATGTAGCCCAAGGTATAACATATAAGGAAATATTCCTAGATACCCAAGTTGTGCCTATGCTTTTCTGACACAAAACTAAACCAGAGGAATTTGTGAAAACTCAATGCTGTTGAAGTCTGTGGGGTGTGAAACCATGTCAACGTGTCCTGGAATTTCAAATGGTTAAGTAGTAACTCATATTGATTGTCAGAACACCAATTAACAGTTAGATTTTCCCACTTATTCTGTAATTTAACTTGCTGAACTAAGGGAAAATCGTTAGCAGAGACCATTCATTTATTATAAAATTTTAGCCAAATGTAACATTTTCAAGTAGTCTTCTGAAATATTTTTGCTTTTTCAAGTTACTAGCTAGAAAAAGCAACAGATGGCAAAACCAGTATTCCTGAAAGTTAATGCCATCACATTTAAAGAAGCAATTCCAAATCTATATTTTTCTATCCCTTCATTATCTCTCCTTTTACTAATCACATCCTTTTATTGATTGCCCACACTAATTGCAGTTCTAATGTCGCAGTTGAAGATTAATCTGCAATAAAAAATTACTTTCCCCCTGTTTAAGCAACAAAACCATATGACATTTTTCTTCAAGTAAGCTTCCAGGATATCAGACCAAGCACATTCAGCCTGAGCACAATATTGTGACATAAACAGATCATTCCCTTTAGGCTGCAGCAAGATACAAGATAAATTCCCAATAGCTATCTCTGAAATAGCAAATCAAACACCCCAGAGGAAAAGAACACAGATCTTAAGATATTTTGAGCAGGTATCATTAACTGCACTTCAGGACCATTTACAATAGTTTTGTTTTATTTTATTTGCAGGGTTTTAGGGAGCTACACTATAATGGCCAAGTCCACACAAAGTTTAGACAGAACATTTAGGTCACACAACTGCATGGCTGCTCTTTGGCAAAAATCAAAGACACCCAGGCAAGATGCCAAAGCACAGAAGCAACTACACAGTTCTGGGTGGGTTCTTGCTCACATGGTTTAGTTTGTTCACCGTGCAAGTAAAACAAAAAACTCAATTTAGTATAAAATAGGTAAAACTTCTGTCAACATGAGATAGTAGGATTTTACCTGGCTTACAGGATGAAAGGGACCACACTGCTTGTGAGCCTATTTCTCTAACAGTACCAGTCCTCTCTAACTGCTTTGGATCAGCACCAGGTGGGGTCTTGTTTGGGGTAGTCATTTCTAGTAAGAGAAAACAAGTGAGTTAGTTGACACATTTTTGGCTTAATGGGAAAATTAAAGGTTTGTGTTTGTTCACAGACACTTTAATTCTTTGGCCTCACACTTAGGTAATAGCCTACAGAAGATGTGGTTTATACATATACACATATACGCATACATTTTTGCACATCTGTAGAACCTTTTATTTATACATATATAAGGTAACATGTATAACATATATAATACACTAAGTAGTCTAAGAGGTTCCACATATACATAAGTTTTGTGTCCTTAAAATTTCAACACATATTTGGAACATTCATAAGACCTACTTTATTTGTATCATTCTAACTTACACATACAGAGTTAGTCAGGGGTTCAGGATTTGGTTTTTATGGTTGTGTTTGTTTTTAAGACATTAAAACAGACCTTGTTGATTTAAAGTCTAGCAGTACAACTTCACCCCACACTCCTCCCATATACACTTAAAAGTTTTACTTAATCTGCAAGTTCAGAAACCTATTCAGAAACTACAGCAAGCCTGTCCTGGAGATACTGCTCCTTAAAAATAGAAAATGAGAGTTTAAACAAATTGTGTAGTCTCTAATTTGTAACAACTTGTTACAGCCACATTTATCCATGGTTCATTTCCTTAACTTCCCAACTTCATCTGGAATCATCACCTGTGACTTGCACTGCTCAAGTAACCACGTACATCTCAATACCCAGACCACCACCACATACACTACAACATCATCATGCTGGGTTCCACCTTATTACTGCCTAGAAAGTAGCTTAAAAAAAAATTGGAAAAAAAATAAAACAAAAGCATTCCAGAGAAGCATAAGTTCCATGAAAGGAACTACATTAAAGCTTAAAATTAGACATACAGTGCTCAAGAGTCAGGGAATTAAAGGTGACTTCTCATCCTTTGCTCACATGCATCACATCATGTTGTGCTCTGCTATTCTCAGAAAAAGTCTTCCAGTACCTCACCCAGAGAGCAAATAAGGTACAGAACCAGGCTGGTATCCACAGGATCCAGACCTTACCCACTACAGAAGGGATTTTCTATGTACTAATAACTCTGCAGCTAAAAACTCTTTGTGGGACACAGGAAATCTGAATTCTGTAGTGCACATCACTCTCTGCACCAAACACTTTCTACTGGCCCTTGGCTATTTTATTTTTTTTTAAATTTTCATACATGTGACTCAAGATGGTATTCCAGGGTTTTATGCTACTTTCTCATATACAAAACTGCAGCCCTAACTACCATAAAAACATCTGAATAAACAACTGCACGTGTTGTAAAATCTAAATAGTGACAACAGCAAGTGTCCCAAAAGGCTGCAAACAAAAACCTTATTCAAACACCATTCTCTCAGAAAAGAAGTTGAACACTACACAGCTAATCCTACAGATATCACACATATATTCACAGATATAATAATCCTAATGCCATCCAAATAAAAAAAGGCAAACTCGTGCAATAAGATGTTTTAAAGTCCTTGCCAATGCAGAAAAATTTTGTTCAAAAAAAAACCAAACAAAACTATTAAAAAACTAAGTTGACAATCCATTTAGCCATTTCTCTAAGAATACACTAGCACATACATTTTCCGTAGTCACTGTATTTAAATTGTGCATTATCTGATTTAAAGCTTCTATCAGGTATTAACAATAGGCTCCTTAAGACACAGCTTTAATAATAATTCTTTACTGAATCAGCTACATTATAAACCTGTATATATCAAGAATAGAGTAGAATAGAAAATAAATAACTTCCTCTGGATGCTACTTAATACAACTTTAAATTTATTAATGGCAATTTCAATAGACCAACATGTCACAAGTGGTCTAATTTTCTAAGAATTCAAAACAGTCTTGGAAAAGAATTACAAAACACATAGTTCACAGCTACTTCAAGACCAAATATTTTTCACAGAATCACAGGATGGTTTAGATTGGTGGAAGGGACCTTCAAAAATCATCTAGTTCAACCCTCATCCTACACCAAAATTCAAATTATGTTTATTAACCATTGGGGAGAGTATTTTTCTGGACTTATGAATTTTAAAGCTCAAATGACCTACTAGTCCAAACTCTGCTATTTTTCACTTTTGTGACAATAAACTAAGAGAGCTGGAGTTGCATTCATTTTAATTCTCAGATTTATATAGAAACCAATAATGCTGTTCTTCCCACCTTTGAAAACAGAGAAGTGAAGAGAATTCAACCTCACAAAGTAAAGTTGTTATTCACTTTAGTTCAAGTGATCACATCTCAAAAACATCATACAAAACATCTTTTGAAAATCATCACCAGCAAGCCTTCAATCTCTTTTGACTTCAAGAGAAAATTAATGAAAAACTCCAAATCTGATACTCACAGGTTCATTCCTAGACATAGCTATTGTTAGATACCCACCCTCGAGACAAAAGAAGCATGCAAACATTCTATCAAAACTCACCAAAATAAGGTAAGTCACAGAAATCACACTGTGATTTCTGATTATATCAGAAAGTTGATTACACTTGCTTTCAGAAAAAACTTACTAGAACTTTTAAGTCTGCAGAATCCCCTAAGACGACGACGTTGAGATTTCTTATAAGCTTCAGCGCACAGAGAAAAGTTCTAAATAATTTAACACTGCCAAAATTTGTATTGTAATGTACTCAAAAGTTCGAGCCAATCGTTCTGGGGGTCTGAACCATAAAACAAGAAACACCATCCAAGTTTCCCAATGTTTTAAACTGAGTTTGTTTCCTTCTATCGAACAGGCAAAGCTACTCAAAATCCAAATCCCAACTCCAAACCACTGCTGGCAAATAAATCAACCACATACTGTGTACTGGTGATGCAAAAGACTGAAAATCTTTAATGGTTGAACTAACTGAGTCAGATTTTCATGACAGAACTCCTGTTTAACTAGCTCAGGAACAAGACATTCTGGATAGCTAAGGAAAAATAATGCAGCAGCAGCTCATTCAAGCAACACTTCTGGGCGTTTTCCTAGCAGAAGTAAAAGTACCTCATATTGAGCAAGACACAAATACTTAGCTTTAAAAGTAATTTAAGTCACCTAATAAAACTTTTCTTGGCTTTTTCAGGCTGTGTAAAAACAACTAATCTTTCTAGAGGCCCTTCTCCTTGACACGTGCTGAAAAATGGAAAGACACACCACATCTATAGAAGCACTGGCTGGAAACATCTCCAATTTTCCAATTCAGTAATTCCAAAAGATCATTAATAGGCCGCTGTTTCCTTATTAGCAACATTAATATATGAATGTTTTAATGACATGATCAAGGCCATGCTTCCATTTTGTCCCTTTCCACCATAGGGTATGCACATCCTTTGATCAAGACAAAGCAGTGGATCAGCTTTTTTTCCCCCCCTCCTTTAACATTTTATCCCTCACCATCTTCCTCAGAGAAGTTCACTCTTTTCCAGAGAACATCCCATCCCTGTGGAGTAACAGCCACTACAGACGTTTTAGCAGGCACACAGTTTATAAACAGAGTGAAACGGATTTAAATGGTTGGACAGTCTGCCTTTCACAGCCAAACCAAATGGGGCACCCTCAGTGTACCAGCACAAGACACCTTTCAAAGGTGCTTATCAGAAAGCAAAGGACACACATACTCTTCCACAACACACCAAACAGGAGACACAGAAGGATACACCATGGGCCTTTCCTACTAAAGCTCCAGAAAGACCAAGGCTCGAGGGAACTTGCAGATTGCAAAGCAGTTTTCCCCAGTTAAAGTTTCTAATTCCACCAGGTTATTACAAACAGAACTGTTTAAACTCACACCTGTAAGGGCCCTTGAGAGACCAGACTGCCCTTAACAGTATCACTTTCTAGGAAAAAAGCAGGATTTCTGCTCCTGCTCTCCAGAGAACTCCAAGACTAGGTAATCACTGGCCTTTACGTTCCAACCCTTTACAGATGTGAGGGCCCTCATCAAATCTGCTCTTAGTTTCTTCTTTTCTGGTGTGCCTAAGTCTCTCAAGCTTCCCTACAAATCAAGTTTTATAAACCTAACACTCTAGCAGAGTCTAGGTATCTACATACTATTGTTCAAGAAAACAACCATACCATTTTAGCTAAGGCCCTTATTCAACAGAGCAATCACTTTCCTTGTCTTTAATCACATTTATTAACTTGTCTAATTGAAAGAACATATTATCAAACTTATATTTAATTTACTATGCACTACAGTGCTCAAATGTTTTTTTGGGATACTGTTTACTGTTCACTTTAGCCTTTCCACTAATCAGGCCTTTGATTTTTTCTTCCTGCATTCTCTTCCTCCCTCAGCTCTTGTTAACTGAGCTTAGTGACACTGGTTTCCAATCTGCTACCAATCTTCTAAAGATCATTTTGAATTCTGACCCAGAGCTGTACAGTGCTTCCAAGTTGGCAACATATTTATTTTGTGTTCATCACTACAGAATATAACGAAAATACATTCAAAGCTGAACTCACCAGGAGCACACTTTGTGACACCCTTGTTTAAAAGTGAGATTTTACATGTCAGCTTCAAACGCAATTTTTCAACCAGCTGTACAAGATCTTTAAAAAAAATTACTTTTAGACCACGTTGCAGTAGCTTGAACAACGGCAGAAAACGTATAAAACTCAAGACAAACTCCTTATATGCCTGTCTCATTAAATGCACTGGCTACTGTAAAAAAGGTTTGATCCAGACTGCTCTTAAACCTCAGAATCTTTCAGGGAACCAAAGTTCAGCCTTTCTATTTCAAAAAAAATTACTCTGATTGCACTCCCATTGTACAATTTTATTCAGTTTTAGCAAATATCTGACTACAGGTTTTCCAACAGAATTGAACAAAGGCTGCACTGACTACACCAGCACTTTCCCAACATCCATAAGACTGTTCTTCCTGTTCTTCTTATCAGAAGGAAATTTCATACCTTAGATTCCCTAGTTTTCTTAATGGCACTACTCACTTTACCTCATAAGCTCTTTTCCCTGCTCTCCTTTTCTTTGGCTAGACCCTTGATGGTTTAAGGCCTTCAAAGGTCTCCAGATATATCCAAAAACCAGACTCTCACTATGCTTACTATTTGTTATTCAGATGGAGGATTAAGCGACAACATTAGACATTCAAATTACTAACGTTTACTTAATATTTAACAATGATAGTAAGCGTTCAGTAGCACCCTATTGCAACAGCCGCTTATCTGAATGTTCAACCTCTCAGATGATTCTCTCGATACAATTCTAAACACTTATTATCTTTACTCTGCCTTCAGAGCATCACTTTAAGCCTACTAGTGAAAATTACTACAGTCCTCCATTGTCACAAATATATTTTACTAAAAATAAGGGTACTTAGAGCAACTGCACAATTGAGTTACATTAGCGATTTTATACGTGTATCCCTAATCAATTTAAATAAATGTTGCGGGGTTTTTAATATATTTTTGTGAAAGCCAAGACTTCCAAACTTACCTGGTAAAGATGTAAACTGTTCATTAAGGGATTCGAGCACCTCTTTACAAGTCGTGTGAAGTGCAAACATTAGGTGGAAGCCGCCTCTAAAAACCACAGCACCCAGGGGATGAAGTGGCTTTGACAAACGAAGAGCTGCTTTCGCTCAGGTTCCTTGGTAGCCCTCCCCCCCACACACTTCCTGATTAATTAACCAATTTTACAACACCGTAGCCCGCAGGCCTACAAAACGCTTAAATATCGATAATAAAGCAGCAACACCTACTCGCGGAACACCCCGGCCGCGCTGGAATCCCAGCCCCGGGCTCCGCTCTCCCGCTCCCGAGACACCCGCACGC